>NC_054749.1:13574201-13904701 GCF_018143015.1 Lytechinus variegatus
TCAAATATTAAAAAATCGGTAAGCATTTATACTTTTCAGCGTGTACTTAAAGGTTATCTTCTTAATTGTTATTTGTGAGTTGCTCTAGGTTTAGATATGCTTTTATATACTATGTTATCTTTTTAATTTTGGAGCCTATAAAAAAACTGTATATAAGACTGGAGAATGTTATGATATATCAATATTTATTTATCTTGTATCTTGTCTAACTGGATTCTTCTGCAGAGGGTCAGCCCATGTTTTTTTTTTTTCCTATTGTATTCTTTTCTTGTGTATCTTTTACCTTTGTCATGTTTTGTTTTTTTACTTTACTATTTTACATACGATCTTCCTCTTTTTTCATGCCATGTTATCCATACTTATTTCTTCTTCCATCATGTATCCCTTAATTATATCATATTGTTGTTATTTTATTAGACTTCATAATTGTACATTCAAGCAATGTATTCTATTTTTTTTTAGTGTGTTTTTTGTCATTGATTAGTTTTAGTTTTTCTTTTTTTGTGTGTTTTATTGTTGTTGCTTTTTTTTAGTTGTTTTGTTTCTCTTGTAATTTTAAGGATATTACATGTACACATGCACTGAATACTATTTAGTCATGTACTTGAAACAAAGGAGACCCTAGCCTTACAAGCCTTGCTTTTTCAGGGGTTCTCCTTGTCTTTCTCTCAATACGTAATTAGTTATTTGCTGTGTTTCTTTTTTTTTCTCTACTGATTTATGGTTAATTGATTTTCATTTGTAGAATGTGAAATCACACTTGTAAGATAAATGTATGTGCAGACAGAAAGACGAATAAATATCTTATCTTATCTCTTTATATTACAGAACCATGAACAAGCATGCATGTACACACCACAAACATCTCAACCAGGATTCTACACAAGGCTGAATTTCCAGTTTGGTGTCACACATATTATCTTGCACTACTTAGTCGACTTTTACTCCCCATATACACGTATGGGTCAAACTCATTGATACATGGTTGGTGGCCTACAAAAAAGGGGGAATAGTGAGGTATATATTTTGTACATATGTGATTCCATTTTTTCAGTTTAGGATTTGTGTTTTGTAAATTTTGGAGATCACGACACTACACTACGAATCAGACGAATCCGAGAATGAATCAACAATGATACACCAGGGGAGCGTTTCATCAGATTTTTTCATCCGACAAGTTGTCAGATCTGACATCTTTCCTAGATTCTGATTGGCTGAGAGGCACTGTTCCTATGGTAACTGTCGGATAAATTGTTACTTGTCGGATAAAATGACTGACAAGTCCTTTCATGAAACGCCCCCCTGACATCTTTCCTTGATTCTGATTGGCTGAGAGGCACTGTTCCTATGGTAACTGTCGGATAAACTGGTACTTGTCGGATAAAACGTCTGTCACAAGTCCTTTCATGGAACGCTCCCCTGGCTTCGCGATCTGACACGAGAGATGGCAAATCATGTAACAAATTATCTGTACCCCTACATGTATATATGTAATCAACAAAATATAGGTCTCCATCCTCTCGTTTTATGAGGGAGGCGCGACAAAAGTACATCAGAAATAACTTCCTTCTCACTATGGAAACAGTGACCAGCTTATCTCATACTACGTTTTACCATGGTGGAGATAGGTGGAAGATCTCCATAAATTTCATCTTTTATTTCTCCAACTAATACTTAGATAATTGGAGACTTCAGAAGTTGATCAAAACACTTGCATGGACCCACTAGACCACAACACCTCTGTAGTCTGATGTGCGTTTGCTTTATAATACATACATATACATCCAGGTGCACAGAATCTAGTCATGGTAATAGAAATACAATTATTCGTGGTAACAAACACAATGTTATAAACACACATAACAGCTTGGTGGGAATAATCAATGCTCGACATCTGTCTTCTACTCAGATCTATTCATCTCCATCAGCTAAAGAGTTCAATGAATCCAGCTGAGCTTGTTCATATTTTTCTCTGATATTTCTATTGCTTTAACTTGAATAGACCTTTTATTAAAGCAAATAACATGGTTTTTAATTAATATACATATGGATTTGATATTTACAATAGACCTTATCTTTTTCTGCCTCTCTGTCTCCCTCGCAGGGATGCCGTTGTCTAGTGGTTACGAATCGCATAGATCTTTCAATGAGAGGTTCATGGGTTCAGATCTCAGCCACGGTGTGTTTTCCTTCAGCACAAAATTTACCCACATTGTGCTGCACTCAACCCAGGAGAGGTGAATGGTTACCCAGTAGGATTAATTCATTGAAAGCACCAAGCGCCTTTAGCAGCTGGAGCTACAGCCGGGGTAATATATAGTGTGCCATTGAATAGGAACTAGATAAATTGGCACCTCATAAATGTTTATATATTATTATTCTTAAAGCTAACTGAGTGGTTTCATTAAAGTGGAATTGAAATTATATGATTTATTTTACAAAACTAATAATAATAATGGCAATTATTATCATTTATCATTATTATAATCCTCATCATCATTCTAAGAAAGTACATACATGTACATGTACTATCAATTATCATAAAAAAAAGAAAATAACTTTTCATGTAAATATCAAAGTACCCAATTATCTTACTTGAAGGCTTTTTTTCTTTTACATTAGTTTTGATGCATGTGATTTATTTTTTTCTTGAAATTTCATACATTTTGAATTTTCTTTTGACATGTTAAATTTGGTTTGTATTGGATTGAATTCACACATTAATACTGTTGGAACATAAGATTTATTTAATATTTTAATCCTTTGTGTCCATATTCCACAAGTAATTATCCCATATACAGTATGAAATACAAATAAGCAGCAAAAAATATTAAAATACATGCATTTCTTGATCTTTGGTTTAGTGTGAGACATAGAAAGCACACTGTATACAGCAACTCGACAATATAGTCTTCATTTGACGTACACACAGGCAGTCATCCAGTGGACGGTTGGTTACCTGTTAATACAAACACTGTACTAGCAGTACCGCCACGTCCTGTACGTGGGTTATTAATGGGGGAAAATGTGATGGTACAGGGAGCGTGTCACCGGACAAGCTCCTGCCACTTAGATTCATTCTCTCCTAATCTGAATCGGCATACATGTAGGCTAGCGGAGATGTACGTACCGGCCGTTGCATAACCTCATTCTCATCCCTTTGAAAAATAGGAACTACATACCTACAGTTGGTATTCATACTTCTACAGAAAAAAAATACAAGCATGCTTGCCAGTGCAAGTGTACAATGAAAGATGCAGTGTACATGTAGTATGTACATATACATATTACCGACATGATTCGAAAGGAAACTGAGTATATGCAAGGCTCGACATTAGCGGTGGCCCGGGGCCACCAAAAATTCATCTCGGGCAACCATTATTGAAAAAATGTTAAGTTTTGGTGGCCCGAATCGGGCAACCAATAATTTTCAAAGTAGCGCAATTTTTCTCCCGATTTTGCATGTATTTATCAACTTTCTACAGTTCAAATTGCAAGCCAATTCGTCATGCGCCTTTTTTGTTAATCTACACACAAATACACACACACAAAGATTGCATAGTCATGACAGTACGTAGGCCTACTACCGCTAGCATACAGTAACTATTATTCAGCCGGCCGCGCCGGCTGTCTGGCTGAGCTTTGCGTGCATGAAACCACTGCAGCTAGCTATGCGCGAGCAGACTATTCAGACTCAGGGAGCTGTGATAAGAAATGTTACTGCTAAGAAATCTTCCCCAGAACTCTGAAAATCTACGTCAAAGTCACATTTTACACCAATGAAATGCCCTTCTACAGTCCGTATTACTGAAACCTGATTATCTGCAAGCATTAAAAGGAGGAATTATGACCTCTCTTTTGACTCAAAAAGACCGATTTCCAAATGCATTAATAGACATAAAACACATAGGTGAGTACGGTACATCACAGTCCCGTATGTGCATTTGTATGTATGTTGATATTTGGTTTATTTCGAAGCTGTGTCTCTTCTAGCCAAAAATAAATAGGCAGCTTCTTTCTTTCTTGTTTACAAATGACTTCTTAAACCACTCTTAAGGAAGTAAATATTTGGGAAGGCATTTCATTGATATGAAATGTGAATTTTTCCATCATTTTGTCAAATATAGGGAAAGAATTTTCTCACCGTTTTTTCCAGATAATTTTTGCCGTTTTCTCATTTTTTTTCCTTATTTTTTTAAAGTGATTAAACCAGTTATACCCCTTCCCATTGAATATGCCTGATTAAAGAACATGTTTCTACTGAATAATAATAATTTTCCCCATTTTTTGATAATTTTGTCTTATTCATTTTTCTTACAAAGTTACATTTTCTTTTGTTTTTTCTCAAATGTTTTTTTTTCCTGTTCTTTGTTTTTTCTTTCTTCATTTTTCCTTTTGTTTTATTTCACTTACCGGTATTCATTTTTTACAATTTTTTATTTCTTTTTTCAGTATACTATTCTAAAAATGATTTTTGTTATTTCCCCCTTTTACACATTGTTCTATAAATTCTGCAGCATATTTTTCTGTGATTTTCTCCTGCTATAATATGCTGGAAAAGAGAAAATAAACTGGATTTGGGGCCTGCATAATCTAGGTTTTATGATCAAAAAGGAAGAAAGGAAAAATAATTGTTTTGTAAATCTATCTGAGTTTGCTATATGCACTATTTATTTACTTTACCATTATGAGTGTGTGTCGACACGGAGATTAAAAATGCACAACCTGGGAACAATACAATTCTTTTATTCTCTTTCAATCATTTCATATTTACAATGATAGAACAATTTATACAGTATATTACCACAAAATAAGCAAAGTAAAATAACAGCAAGCACGATTTACATACAAGATGTACAAAGAATAGTGGTACGTGTTAGTGACTGCAGAATATTTCACTTTGTTTTATTCATTTTAAATTAATGTTTTTCTTTATATTTTTCGGGCCACCAAACTTTACTAATGGGCCACCAAAAAAAATTATTTGAAGGTTTTGGTGGCCCGAACGGGCCACCACCAAAAAAAGTTAATGTGGAGCCTTGCTATATGAATTAACAAAACAAGGAATTCCTAATTGTAAATTATCATAATTGATGCTTTGAATATAAAAAAAACACATTGAATTGAAATTAACCAAATCAGAACAAAATATGTAAGATTTTCCCCTGAATTGTTAAAGTGGAAGGCCTCTGGCAGTCTTGCCTGCATTAATACACGATTCGATATGCTGTAGCAGCAATGCTGACTTTGAAAAGTACATGTAGCTACATGTACATGTAATTAAGTAATTATTCACAAAAGAAAACACTCAAATGATAATAAATGTCCATTGACCCAACATGACCTTTGACCATGCTCATGTGACCTACATGTCAGACATCATGTGCAAAACAATCATTCATACTTGAATTCAACAAAATACCTCCAACACGGCCAAAGTTCATTGCCCCTATTAAAAAGTGACATTTGATTCTGGTCATGTGACCTGAAACACCACAAGATATTCAGGGATCATGGTTACTCTTATGTCCCAAGTTTCACAAACTAGGTCTATATACTTTCTAAGTTATGATGACATTTCAAAAACTTAACCTTGGTTAAGATTTCAATGTTGATGACACGGCCGCAATCGGAAAAGCGGCACCTATAGTCTCGCTCTGCTATAAGCAGGCGAGACAAAATGTACCGTTACCAAGGTGATAAATATTTTCAACATGAGGTAAAATGCAAAAGACAAATCATACATGTCAAATTTCTCCTTGAGCAAAACATGGTTTTAACTGACTAGAAAATGCAAAAGTCTGAGCCATTATTTCCAAAATGAAGTGAAATTGAGATTTTTTTGTACAATAAAAATATACCTTAATGTATTAAAGTTGGCCTAAATGAGAAGAGACCAAAGCAAATACAGCTTACATACATGTACAAACTGATCTCAAAGATTATAAACCAATTATAAACAATTCAATAAAAACAAATGTAAATCAAGGGACAGAGAAAAAAAAATAAAGGGCAAGCATTGTGATACACATGCTCTCTTTTGCTCTAAATTTAAACTTTTGTAAAAAAAAAAGAGTGTGAAAAACATTTCATCATTTATAAGCACTAAAATATGCGGGGCAAAATTCATATTTTCATTCCACAAATGAATTTTTTTATTCAACGCTTAAATGGGTTTGCAAATTGCTTCATTTCCAGTCCCTGAATTTCAACAAAGAATCTAATTTGCAAACTGTCATTTTTAAATACACAATATATCATCCTATATCATAACAAGTGGAAAGCCTCTGGCAGTCTTGCCTGCATTACGCAATGCGATATAGCAGCAGTGCTTCCTTTGAAAATAGCTAATGAATATTATTCACAGAAGAAAACACTAAATGATAAAAAAATATTATGCCCATTGACCCAAAATGACCTTTGACCATGATCATGTGACCTAAGACATGTGCAAAACAATCATTCAAACTTGATTATCCTTATGTTGATGTTTCATGAGCTACATTTTGAGCCATAATCTTCCTTAGTTATGCCAATTCAACACATACTCCCAACACGGCCAGAGTTCATTGACCTTTAAATGACCTTTGATTTGGCCGTGTTCCTGAAATGCATACAGGGTATTCAAGGATACACTGCTGCTCTTATGTCCAAGTTTCATGAACTAGATCCATAGACTTTTAAAGAATGATGACAATTTCACAAATACCCCCAGTATTACCAAAGTTTGTTGACCCTAAATTACCTTTGACCTTGGTCATGTGACCTGAAACTAACACATGATATTCAGGGTTACATGGTTGCTCTTATGTCAAGTTTCATGAACTAGATCCATAAAATTTCAAAGTTATGATGATAAATACTCATATATCCCTTACATGGCCAAAGTTCATTGACCCTAAGTGACCTTTGACCATGGCCATGTGACCGGAAACTTGCACATGATATTCAGGGATACATGGTTGCTCTTATGTCCAAGTTTCATGAACTAGATCCATAAACTTTTAAAGTTATGAAGACAATTCCTCAAATAATCCTATCATGGCCAAAGTTCGTTGACCATAAGTGATCTTTGACCTTAATCATGTGACCTAAAACTCAGGCAGGATATTCAGTGATACACTATTACCTTTATGTCTACGTTTTATGAACTAGGTCTATATACTTTCGAAGTTATGACAACATTTCAAAAACTTAACCTTGGTTAAGATTTCGATATCGATTCCCCAACATGGTCTTAGTTCATTGTCCCTAAATGACCTTTGACATTGGTCATGTGACCCGAAACTCAGGCAGGATCTTCAGTAATACTTGATTACTCTTATGTCCAAGTTTCATGAACTAGGTCCATATACTTTCTAAGTTACATGTATGATGACATTTCAAAAACTTAACCTTGGCTAAGATTTCAATGTTGACGAGGAGGGGGGATACTGGGCAAGGGCTGAGTAACAGACCCATTTCTTCCCAAAATCTTTAGAAAGATAACTGCAATGCTGGTATTGTCTTTGATGATGATGTAGATGATGATAATGATGATGGTGATACAAGTGTGCTATCACCAGGGAAATGCTTGTAAATACTATGTTAACAACTTTTTTTAAAAAGGAAACTACATGTACTTGTACACCCCAAACAATTCCCTGATGTATCTTCTTGGCCCCACGAAACATAACCCTAATCTGCAGTACAATGTTGCTCATCCCCCCACACTCTTGGGCCATCAATCAACGACAAGTGCCACTGATGATCAGTACCTCCCTGATGATCATCTTCATCATCAATCATCAGATACTGTAAACATTGGGGTTCAATCCACCACATCTTTCTCCACCCCCTTCCTCCCATGATGTTCTCACTGGACATGGTGATCATGATTTCACGGCAAGTCTGACAGAAGAAACTCCAGCTTGGGGGAAATTAAGTGAATACCGGTAATTACAATATTTCTAAAGATGATGATGATTATGTTGAAAATGATGAAGATGATGTAGATGATGATAATGATGGTGATAATGATAATGATGTAGACAATGATGATGCTGAAGTTGATGATTGTAGATGATGATAATGATGATGATGCTGGTGATGATGATGTAGATGATCGTGACAATGGTGATGATGATGATGATTGATGATAATGATAATAACAATAATATTAAAAACAATAATAAATATAAGGATGATAATATAATTCTTATTTTTTACCTAAGGCTATATTTGTTGTTATTTCTGCATTTCAAAAAAATCGAACACTACACACTGTACACAGAGGATTAGTAATATACAAAACAAGAATCAAAAGTATTATTTTGTGTCATTCATCATATATTCAATTGTAAATCATTTTTTTAACAGAACTGGTAATCTGCATGCACATTACTTGTTTCCAATCAGGAAATACAATTGTAGAGGCCTAGATCTGTATTATATATGCACATTAAACTTTGATGAGTTATTTTGCCAAGGTTTTAAAATTTTCAAATAAAAACTGGGTTCCGAAAGAAGCTTTATATCAAACTTCACATGCACACTTCACAAATTCAAAACAGTCAAAATGAACAAAATTTTGACACCGGCTAGCTTCAATAATCTTTCCTAAGGCAGTACATGTCAATAATTAAGCAATTGGTTTAATTACAAAGAAGCTGTAGCCCCTCAAATCAATTGGTTCTAGAATCCAAAGTCACAAAATGGCAAAAGAAAGACCAATGAAAATGAAATGTGATTAAACAAACTTGCCAGTTTATCAGCATGTTTAATTGATTTCCTCAATAACTAAGAAGTTACATGAAGTCAGAATTAACATTTTGAACACACATGTATTGAGGTCAAAGAAGCATAATGCTTTGAATGGACTTAAAGAGAAATTCCAGTAGTTGCAGTAAACACTGATTTCATGAGAAAGTCTGTAAAACAAGGCTTAATTGACAGTATATCATCGAGGATCTAGATCTGGTACCGTTACATAAACTGAACTTTGTGAAATCTTGAAATCTACACTGAAAAATGTTCACACTGAAGATCACCAACACAGATAGGCACACGTGGGACAGTGTATTAATATTGCTGGAATAAAGACCAGACGGAAGTGACCAAATCTGCGCTTATTTTGCTTATTTCTCAGCAATTACACAATTTCTCCCAGAATCCTTTGGCACATATCTTTTATTCATACAAACAGATACTTGGGTGGTCATTATATTAGATTCTGTAAAAAGTCATTTTGAGATTGTTACCAAAACTGGAATTTATCTATAATAGCAGTCAAGCAAACAATGACCATTTGGTTTAATCCAATCTCATTTTCATTGTTCTTCCTTTTGCCATTTTTTTAGTTTGGATTCCGAAACCAATTGATTTTAGGGACTACAGCCTCTTTCTTATTAAGCCAAACTCTTAATTATTGACATGTGCTTTGTAAAGATTATTGAAGCTACATGTAGTCTGTGTCAAAATTTTGTTAATTTTGACAGAGTGGAATTTGTGAAGTGCACTCGTGAAGTTCGATGAGTTTCTTTTGGAACCCAGTTTTTATGATTGTTTTTTTTTAATTGATGGTACATGTACATCAGATGTGGATTTGAACTTTGAAAAATAATCATATCACCAACACTTGTATGGGACATTCAATTTGATGATTACTGAAGTACCAGCAGACGTATTGCACATAAACAGAATGCAATTACTTCCCAAGAACCAGCATATTGAGATCATTGTCTAATTGTTTTGTTTTTGTTACCGGTACTACTATAGATAATTTATCATAATTTTATGGACTTCATAAAAAAATTTATGTCACATCTTGTATGGTACATTAGATTTGAAAAGTAAAAATAAGTAGGACTAGCAATCTTCAGTCTCTGTCCCATCGCTTGTTCTGCTCCTAGACTTACATATAGTCCTGTCAAAATGTAAAATATTCTTAACTTTTAACACTTCTAAAAAAAAAGTCACAAGCACAAATGATATTGAGATCATTAGTTTTGTTTTAGATTTAGATTTATTATATCACATGTTCTTTTGAACTTGAGAAAAAAAATATTGTCACCATTAAGGTATAGAATGGTATGTGCATGTACCTGGAGAAGTGTTGTAGATAAACAATAAAAGATATTCTTAAGCATCAGCATTGCGATGATTAGCCTAGTAAAGTTTAATAATTGATGAAGTACAACCATGTGAATTGTTAAGGCTATTTTAGGCTCCACCTCAATATTCACAAATTATAGTCCTGTCATCATGTAGACCTATATACCAGTCAGAGTATTCCTGCATTCATTCCCTTTAAATCACACATCAGCTAGGAAATGCAAAAGGCTTTGAAAAATCAAACATAATCATTTATTTACCTTCAAATACAATACAAATATTTGGGGGTATAATTATGGAATCGCCAGCGAACTGATATAAGAAGCTCTCCAACACCTTGGCTCATACTATAGGGTTCATTACAATTTATGATCTCATTTTTTTATTTTCCACATAGCAGCATCAGGTATTCAGGTTCATTGCAAATCCATCCCCTCACCATCCCACTGCTGCCACCACTTGTTAAACTTAACAAAATCACCAATTCTGTCTCCTGATCAACCTTAAAGGGGAAGTTCACATTAACAAAAATTTTATTGTAAAAATACAGGATACATAATGAAGAAATATTTGTGAAGGTTCAAGGAAAATTCATCAAAGATTAAAAAAGTTATTAGAATTCTATTTCTTTTTACTTGTGACATTTGTTTTTCAATTCAATCAAAATAAATGTTCATTTTCTAATTTTTCTTCAATTTAACAAATTTTTCAATTTTTGTAAACATAAATTCATACAAATATCAGACATATATTTAACAGAAATCATATATGTAAGCAGCTTTCCCATGTAGGGTTTTTAATGTACCTTTCATATCAACAAACAAATCATTTCACACTTCTGAAAGATTTTTCTTAGTCAACAATGAACCATTCAAGAATTAAAATTCATGCATGTTTATTACACAACATAAATGGGGTAGCTGCTTGTATAGTACTAAAAAAATGAAATTTATTTATTAACTTTTTTCATCTCTGTTAGATATTCCTCAAACATTCACCAACATTTTTATTTTTCTGGTATTTTTTTTAATAAACCTTTTGTCAGGGTGAACTTTGTTTTAGATTTTCACCTTAAATAATATTCATAAAATTTTGAAGGGTGAACACTGAATGCAATCCAGAACAGCACCCTTTTTATTTCTAACTTTTCCTCCTTCTTCTCTTCCTCCATTAGCTTCAGAGATCAGCAGAGAGTTCCTGCACAGACATCGTACATGTATCTCAAGTATGTATTGTAAGAGAGGTCAGTCAGAGAAGGTAGACGTATACAGTAGAGATATAGGACTAGGATTCACGTGTAGATGACCTAAACATATGGATTTTCAGCAAGAAATTGAGGGCAAGTGTCATAAAAGACCAGGTTCATAAATTTCACAAATAACAAGAAATAGAATTCAAACATAAGGAAAGGAAAAGGTTCCAAATATGTCTGAACCTGGTGTTGCTATGACAGTGTAAAGTGGAGTTCGAATGGTGGATGAGATCATGACTTAATGGGAATGTAAATGAATGAGGAAAATGCAGAGGCCTATGTACAGCAAAAATTTCTCTCAATCTTAAACATAACTATTTTATGGACTTCAATGTTCATACATTAAAGTCTACAGACCTATGGGGGCCGGGGAACTGTTCACACCGAGGCCTTAAAAACTTATTCTTTGATATTCAACAAACTTTCATCAATATGTTTCTCTAAGTAACTGCCAGTTATGTCAGGATGATATTCCAATTTTTTTAAAGCCTAGTATATTATATAGAATCAATATATGTATTGTAAATACAATCTCATACAACAAACAGAAATATCTTAATTCACAAAGATTATTACCAAACTGCATGTCCTTCATTATCAATAGACTTACCATCGGAAGGGTTGAATCCTTCCTGGAAGTTTTCACTGGATGGAGAAGGCACTTGTGTGGAAGAAACATTATGTTCGTAATGATAACCACAATAACTAAACAATCCTCTTTTCTGTGGTAAAACTGGAATCTCGTGTAGTTCTAAAACCGTGACATTGTAATAGTCTTTCACTAAATGTAGGCTAGTATTCCTCACTGTTCCCTCAAACCAATATTCAGTTCCAAGAGAGATTGCTTGTAGTGTCAGAGAAACTAATCCCGTAAAAAGTCCCAAAAGTAGAACCGCCGTTTTCCCCATTTTTGCTGTCTGCGGAGTCGGTACTCGGACGACAGGTGCATGGAGCTTGGTAAAGGGTATTCCACTGGTACCACACAACAAATTTTCAGCTGAGTTCCAGTACGTACCGCCAGGCGAAGGTCTCGCTGTGTAATGGTATGTTGCTTTTCACGCTCTGTGTGGCATGTTAGATTGCCAACAAAATCGATACGTTCATTGATTACGAGTCTCACTGTAGATCAGAGAGAAGGGTCCAAGTACAGCCATTTCACGTTGATTTCGCATTTGTCGTACAGTGAGATGCGACTTTGTCCACGGCTCGTGTATGAAAGTGTGTCATTTACTTCTTTTCAGAATCGGGAATAAACTGTGTGGGCTTACGTTGTGCTGCAGAAGGAGGCGCCACCGTTGAAGTAGACGATACGAATAAAATGGCAGATTCCTCTTCTTCGGGGGCATCTAAAAAAAGATTCACTATACCTTCAGCTGATGAAATAGAACAGTTTGTGAATGCAAAGCCAAAGGTAATATCTAATATTTTTTATAGTCATAAACGGACGTTTAATTGTGACTGCAAATATTGTGCATAGTCCCATGCGTTCAGTTTCATTGAGGCCAGTTACTGAGTTGTCTAAGTAATGTGATTGATTTGTTTTTTATTTATAATTGTCTTGTCTTTCTCTAACCTATAAAGTAATAAGCATATATGGAATTTTTAGGGAAATAATAGATAGCTGAATTCTAAGCCCAGCTCTGACTTATTAACCCTGCCATGTCAACACCAACTTCCAAGTCAATCTAAATTAAAAATCAAATACAAACAGCAAAGACAATGTTCAGCTAACATTTGGACGTGTTATGAATGTTCTTAAGACTTGAATTAAAACAATCGACATCGTTATTTGAATGGTTTGTTGAAACATTTTCAGAACGTATAAATTTGTGAATGGTGGAAAGTTTTTATTCTATTTCAAACAGACAGATAAATTGAAAAACAAACCTTGTGAATATTGTAGACGTTAGAAACTTTTTTAAAATAATCAAAACGTTCTGAGGATATTCCATGGACTTCCAGAAAACCTTTCAAACCTGTCTACCATTGTTTGTAAAATGTCAAGAAAGGTTCATGATCATTTTTAGAACCTTTCTACCTTTCAAAGTGTTTAAGAAACCTTCAATTTACTGTTTAAAAAAATAAATAACAAAGGAAGTAAAATGAGAAGCATTGTATATTTCTGGAAAAATCTGTGAAGTGACGTGTGGTATTCACTGGTTCACTGCTACCATCCTGCCTGTGGAGAATCTACAGGTAGGACTATGGTATGCCAATGCTGTATTGAGCACACACTTAAAAAAATCATTAAAATATCCCTTTTGCGACCAAAATTATTAATTTCCATACAGTTGCAATTCAATTTTCATTAGTATCTGAGAGTAATTTTTGTATTGACCAGAGCGCTCCAAAACTTGAATTTTGGGCATATTTTTGTGTACTCCCTCTATTGGTGAAAAGTAATATGGCAAGTAAATTTTCATTTTTCAAGGTCTAGTTTTAATAAAGAAAAAATAATTTAAAGAATCAAATTTACATAACAGCCAAGTTATATAATGAAAAGCTGTAATGGAAAATTACAGTTTAAAAAAAATCAAGCATTTGTCCAAAAGAAAAAGAGAAAATAATCCAAACATTGTCAACCTTATTTTGCCACACATAGAGATGTAAATGAGAATGAGTGGTAAGTACATGTCACCTATGTAAATACATCCAAAAGTAGTTGAATTGGTAGATAATGGATCAAAATGGTTGATACAGTTTGGGAAGAGTTTCAAGTTGAGATCTACTGCCAATGACACAGCTAAGTTTAATAGAACAGACCACTTGTCCCAATGGACAGAAAGAACAAAAGACTTGTAATGGTATTTCGAATCTAGGCCTAGATATTTCTTTTGATTCCCTTCCATGTGTTCCCACATTGAGTAGATGGTGCTTTGTATTGTTTAAGAATTATGTACATGTATGCATGCTGGTTCAATGTTGGGTACATTTTTCTAATGGCAGTCAGCCTCCATGGATTATCTGCATTTATGCATTCAATCCACCTGTTGAATGTATTAATTTCTTTGTCATGATGCATCCATTGATTGGGTTCGATTAGGAAAGACTTCATTAGAGTATTCCAATGCTTCATGATATGTAGTTCTCAGGGGTGGATCCAGGATTTTCCAAAAGGAGGGGGGGGCACACATTTCATAGGAAAATATGACAAGCAAAAAAGAAAGGGGACACACTTCTCCTCTTTTAATGGCAGCTTTACATTGAAAAATTTAATTTTGCTTCTCAAAAGGGGGGGCAACGGGTAGGCTGTGTCCCCCACCCCCCCCCCCCCCCCTCTGATCCGCCAGTGGTACTTCTATAAAATTATGTTGATACATACTTTTGATGAATTATTAATGGTATGATGTATGAACATTTTTTTTTAAATTCCTATGTGTACTACAGTGCGTATCAAAAAAAAAGTTTACACTTTCAAAAAGTCCTGGAAATTAAAAAATATACAACATGAGGTTAATTTTTTCACATATCTTAGGTTTGGGTCTTATCTGTCCAATGCAAGTAAAAGTTTTGACAGAATGTTACACTTGAGTAAGCACTGTCCATTTTTGTAAAGCTCGCAGAAATCTGTTTGCACAGAAATGTTCGTTTTCACGCTGTGTCAAGGAGAAAGGGCAAAATCAAATTTACCCTGCGAAACATTTCTCATACATTTCCCTTGCACTTTTAGTCAATAAAAATTAGACATATACTTTTTTTATATGCACTGTATAGGTACAATCACACTTCAGGTCAAAGAATGCAGCCTCTCATGGTGGATCTTCCTTACAACATGGGGCCGCTACAACTAGCTCAGGTTCAGGTCTGTCAGATCATGAACCAATCTCCAAGAAGATGGACACCAAACATGCACCATCCACCGCAAGACTTTCGGTCACAGAACAGGATGAGACGGGTAGAACGGTTCAAGATAAGCCTGCATCTGTAATCGGTCAGGGAACAATATCCAGTGAAAGCGCAGATGCAATGAGGACTAGTCTAGAGCTGCGACGCCAAAGAGCCGATGAGGCCCTGAGAGAAAGATTGGAAGCAGGGGCACAAGCTCCCGCTCCTCAAAGACCAAGGTATGCGGAAGCACCAAAGAGGAGATTAGATGAAAGATCAAATGCCACTTCCTCAAGTGCCACATCTGCAGGAGACAGAAGCAATGTGCAATCCAACCCATATAGAATACCACAAGCTTCTGAAATTGCCAGAAGGGGGAAGATCGGCTCTTCCTTCGCAAGCAAGTTCCACATGCTGGGGACTGCAGAAGAGTATAAGATTCCACAGGCAGCAGTAAAGCAGTAAGTTGGTATTTGCATACACATCCATCTTTGATGACCAGCCCGAGATGAAATAATGCAAACTTATGAAACAATTATATTGATATAATGGTACAGCAACAACAATAATAATGATAATGGTAATAAACTAATAATGATGATGATATTTGTATTAATAATAATGATAATAATGATCATAAAAATGATGATGATGATGATGACGATGATGACGATGATGATGATGATGATGATGATGATGATGATGATGATGATGATAATAATAATGATATTTAGTAATGTATTGCATGAGGGTGATCATGATGATAGATGATATTTCTCAGAATTTTTTGTTTATTCATTTAATTTTTCAGATCAACCGATTCTTCTTTACCTGGTACATCAGCTGGTGCTTCAAGTAAAGTTCCATCTGGAAACAGTGTAATTGTTAATCCCAGGCAGGTCAGTAGATCTTTAAAATATTAATTCTCTTTAAAATTGATATGGACAAATTGCTTACGGAGCTGATCGTTCTGAGGTGTTGAATTATTGTTTTAGTGGCCCAAACATGGAGAAGTATATGTGTGAATCACATTGTAACTGAGAGGAAATTGGGCTGTATATCAAATGTGTATAAGCCAGTTCGTAGTTCCTTTCTGCGCATGATCAAAAGATTCCACGCATGATCAGAGGAAGGTTATTTGTACTAAAATGACATGGTGGTTTAAAATCTTATAAAATAAGCACCAACTTTGATGTCTTGATTATTCATATATTCTTTTGACTTGTGTTTTTCATTTACATCCAAAAACAAGAACAATGCCTCCACGAACGACTGGTATTTCACAGTTTGCCAAGTACATTGTGCAACATGCTATGATATGCATTCAAAGTAGGAATGCAACAAATACCTTCATAAAGTGTTCATTGGTGTGCTATTCTAGTCACCTGGTCTATTCAATTTCTTCATCCTGCTATGTAAGGCATGCTTACGTAATATCTTGCTTTGAAATCTGCCTATCTCAATGAAAGAAACGAAAGGTCATTTGACCAAAATTGTCCATGAAGTAACTATGAACTGGTGTATTGGATTGGATTGGATGGGGTATTATAAGAAACTTGCAAGCAATTAAAAGTCAACTAACAGTCCTCAAAGTCAATCATAAGTTTTGCGATTAATTGGAAAATTGCAATAAATTACAAATATATTTAACAACAGCAAGTTATATTATGATTTCCTTGTTCTTTTATTGTGAGAAAAACATTCATACAATAAAGGGATCATTTCTCTTTGTGATGCTCAGTTAATTTTAACAATTTTCAAACAAAGATGAAATGTGTGTGAATGCTTGTATTTGTCCTTATAAAAAAAACCCTGAAACAGACCACAATATAGGATGAAAAACTATAATTGAGACTCAAGTAGCAATTTATTAGCAGCCTGATTTTGAGAACCGTCTGTAAGATGCATTCAGCTTTTCTCAAATTCGGAAAGTCTGTTGGCTGTGTTGACTGCCTTCTGTTATGTGTATCTCCTATGCACACACTATTACGAGCCGCAATGTACATTCAGTGTACCTTATAAGCACTGTGTGTAGGTCGTGCTTGGCTAATCCGGAGTTTATGTGTTGTAGTGTACAGATTCGCTGTTTCACAGTCATCGAAACCAACCCCCAATTATTTTCAAACTTTGGTTTACATCTGCAAAGTTTTAGAATGGTTCCTGTAGATATGATACTTTCAAACTTTTGGGATGGTGTTTTTACACCATAAGCCTCATGTTTAGCCCATTTTCAAGAACCAAATTTGATTTTTTTTTTTATCAGGACAAAGTGTAATGATCACTTCAATTTTTTTGTTTTATCTCACTTGGATATTGGTAATGCTCTTATTTTTATATTACCACAGATCACACTAACTTTACAAACTTCAATGTGCTCAGAATGCAGCTGCCATGGTTATCAAGTAATGCAGCTGGGGATGTCTAAGTATGAATACATTTCCCGTGTTCCTACAGTAATCTGCTGCATTAGATGCGAATTTGTAAGAGCAAAGAATTCAGAATCTTCACATTCACCTGTACATTGATCAATGGCTGCCCGTTAACCTGACAAGAATGTGTTTCTGCCAAAAGAACCCCTAATCTTTCCAATTTCTATTGTGTTGATGGGGCAACCAATATGCCACTTTCACAGCTAATGAATGTAAATCACAAATCAAAATGTACATGTATTTGCTATTTTTGTATTTTATTTTCGTTCTTTCCAATTTCTTTCAGAGAGGTAATCCAATCCTGAAGCACATTCGTAATGTTCCTTGGGAGTTTGGTGATATAGTCCCAGACTATGTCATGGGAAGAACTACATGTGCCTTCTATCTCAGGTAAGTACCCCTTGGGTATTTCTGGGGGCAGTTTCATAAAGCTATTCGTAAGTTAAGAGCGACTTTAAGAAAGACTGGTGAATCTTTGCTACATGCTAAATCATCACCAATGAACATTTGGTGTATACCTTTTACCATAGTAAAAAGAGGGTGACCAGTTGTTCTTAAAGTCACCCATAAATGATTCTTGGTATCACATTATTACCCTGGCCGTAGCTTAGACGCCATGTCGGCGCTAAAGCGTCAAGGAATAAATCCTACCGGGTACCCATTCACCTCACCTGGGTCGAGTGCAGCGCAATGTGGGTAAATTTCTTGCTGAAGGAAAGCACGCCATGGCTGGGATTCAAACCCACGTCCCTCTGATTGAACGACAGGAGTCGTAAACCACTAGACCAAGACGCCCCCCACAGAGAGACAAATTTGATTGTTTTGTGGCAAACTATGACATAAATTTCTTAGGTTTGTGATCACACTTCCCCTGCTTTAAAACAGAATTACATTGAGTAGTAAAATGAATGGAATTCCTTGAATGGAATTCCTTGAATGCTGGAGCACCCAATAGGGTACCTGTTAAAAGCAGGAGTAAAAGTATTTGGTACTTTGAAACATAAATTCTTAGGTGTGAGATCACACTTCCCCGCTCTTACACAGAATTAGGCCAAAAAAGGAATTGTTGACTTGGTGTAACACGCCAATGAAAATTTGGGAAGGTAGGGCGGAATTTTTTTTTGGGTTGTTGTTGTCGCTTGTATTTGCATACATGAAAGTAGCAATTTATACACATACATACATACAGTGGTGTAGATAGGTCCTCGGACATTAGGGATAATCTGATGAGAGGGGTAGACCATAATATGTTCAAATAACTCCCCCACACACACACACACTAACATGGACACAGAACGAGCCAGAAATTGTTGAAATCTTAAAAGCAAAGAACATCCAGGGTTTTTCCACATTGTGAAATTGATATTTACACAATCGATCGCACTTGATAGCGGACAAAAAAATAAAGAAGCATAGGGTCGGCGATGTTTCTAGGTTTGGATGGGTTTCGCCAAGTAAACAATGTTTTTGTTTGGCCTTACATTAAGTAGTAAAATGGGTGGAATTCCTTGAATGCTGGAGCACCCAATAAGGTAGTCCAGATTGGACCTTGTTGTTTGGAAGTGCCCTTTCCCAAAAGCTAACATAGAGGGCACATGTCTCCCAATCTCTAATCAGCGCCAATCTACTCATCTTGACTCCCCAGTTGAGTAGATTGGCGCTGATTAGAGATTGGGAGACATGTGCCCTCTATGTCAGCTTTTGGGAAAGGGCACTTCCAAACAACAAGGTCCAATCTGGACTACCAATAAGGGTACCTGTGGTGTTAAAATTAGGGGTAATAGAATGCAGTACTTTGAAACATAAGCACTAAATGTTGCATATTATTATTAATTCATAATTAGTTTAATCCCTTTTCCCTCCTTTGTAGTTTACGTTATCACAACCTCAACCCAAACTACATCAGCGAACGCCTGACAGAACTAGGTCACAAGTTTGACCTCAGGGTCCTTCTAGTGCAAGTGGATGTGGTAAGTTTAGAATTTGCTACAATTGTTAAGAAAATTTAAAGCATTTTCGTTTGTGAAACATAATTGGGTAGATCAGTTATTAACCTTATATTAGATGCATTCATTTTCCATTGGAAACCAGTAATTCAGTTTGACAGAGGATCCGATTTCTGAATGCCTAAGTATACCAAATTGATATCTCATCAAATAGAAGATTATGATAATAATACCCAATATAAAAAATACGCTTTTCCAAAATGGCCCAAAGCGTTTACGATTTCAAATTCATACAAAAGACAAACAAACAAAACAAAAAGAAATACAGAATGACAAACATGTAAAACAAAAGCAGTTGCCTAGAACAATAAAGTTTTTAGGGACTTCATAAAAGATTCAACCATTGTGATTTTCTTAATGTGAGAGGGAGTTTGTTCCATTCCACTGAGGATGCAACAGTGAAGGTTCTATCTACAGTCTGACTTTGTTTAGTTGGATAATATATTAAAGTGGGTCTTGATAGGATCTAGTTCCTCTACCTGGGACATAAATTTCGAAACAATCAGACAAATATTTTGGGGCTAGGTCATTGAGTGATCTGTATAAAATGATGCGTTGTCTAATCGGGAGCCAGTGTAAATTATGTAACGGGTTCAGGCGGTGTATCACAGCAGACTTCCAAGACGGGCAGCCCAATTCTGGAGACACTGGAGATGATTTAAGTGAGTCCCTGGTACTGAAGAAAGAAGACCATTACAGAATACAGATAGATACAGATAAATGCTGGGTATATGCCTATTGAACTGTAACGAAAACAAGAGATAACAGTCCACCGCATCAAGTTAAAAAATAGAGATAGGTGCAAGTGTCATAAATGAGAGATAAATTTGTTCACGTTGGTTACAATATGATTGCTATTTCGGGCGAGCACACAGCCAAAGTATATACCATCAGGTTTATTTATGGTGCCATTTCATGTCATCTTGTACATCATATTACATAACAGCTAAATCTGCCATGGAGCTATACCAATAATTTTTACTTTTTTCATTGAGCTTGTTATAATATAGGAACCCCTTGAACTATCTAGCCTATGCTCGTCTCTCTGTCTGGTTAAACAGAGAATCCAAATTTCAAGCTCATTTGAGATGTTTCTATAGAATACCATGATCGTCAGCTAAATGTAGGTTACAGAAAAGCCCCAGTATATTTGTTTGTACATTAAAACAAAATTAGGATGTCCTCATGTGTCCTTGAGAATAATCCAGTATCTGCTGGAAATGGTTTATTTCCAATTCGTCTAATGCCAATTCGTACAATTGCCAACTCATCTACTATCTTTTGGTCTACCATCAGTTCGTCCACTTACCACATGGTCTACTTTCATTCAGTCTAATGCAGTTCCGTCTAATAACCAGTTGGTCCAATAGTCATTTGGTCCATATACCATGTAGTCTAATTAAACTAAAGTGTTCATTGTGCAAAATGAATGAAAAGAAAATGGGTATTAGACCAACTGGTTATTAAATGAAATGGTAATAGACGAACTGGTGATTAGACGAAATGTTGATGGACGGAATGGCATTCAACTAAATGAAGGTAGACCATGTGGTGCGTGGACGAGTTGGCAGTGGACAAATTGGCAATTTACCGCCGGAAATTTGGATTCTCCGTATAAACACAAATGTGGAGCCCATGAAATTTCTGTTACTGTAATTGGTATTTTTCTCTTTGTAAATCTTTTTTTTCCAATAGAAAGACCCTCATCATTCAGTGAAGGAACTGGCCCGGCTAGCAATACTTACTGACTGTACACTCATGCTAGCTTGGAAGTAAGTATTTCAAGGAACTTTGAAAAAATATTTCTCACAACTTCATTTACTCTGACATGCTTCAATACTTAATATGCTCTTAATTTGTAATTTTGTATTAATGGTTTCAAACACCTCATTGATGTAGATGTATAATGAGGAATCATCTTCTGTTTTTTTTTAATGTTCACCATATGGAAATTAGATGACCTCATATAATAAAGTATGTATTTATATAGCAAAAAAATTGCACGCACATAGAGCTGGATGTAAACTACAAGACTGTATAGTAACATTTTCAAGAACTGAATTGTTTATATTTTTTATTAATTAATTGTACAAAGGAGCATATGAAATTAAATCCACTTAAACCAACACAAGTCAAAATAATCATACATTTAGTATATGTTTGGTTCAAAATCACAATTAGCAATGACTCTGTGTGCGGATTCAAGTCTGTTGCGTAATTATATTGGAACCACGTACCCAGGTGTCACAAAATTGATCTCAAAAAGGTGCGCAAGACTTGAAATTTAAAAGTCAGCGAAAAGCTAGGTCTAAATATTTCGCGCAGTGGCTAAAGGCCCTATCTCACAAACGGAGACGTCGCCGCGACAGTCTGCTTATCAGTCGCTGCAGTCGCGGAGATGTCTCAGAGACAAAAATGGCTTGCGCTCTCACCAAGGAGACGTCTCGATGGAACGTTTGAAAGATCATACACCTGACTTGGAGCAGGAGGAGGGATATCAGCACGCGTTCAGTCACGTGGTTTCTGAAGTGGGTCAAACAGTGTGAAGAAGTGTCGCGGAGACGTCTCCGCAATATATTATAATTTTTTTTGGTCTCCAGCAGGTCTTCGCGATGTCTCTGAGACGTCTCTGAGACATCGCGGAGACATCGCGGCGACGTCTCAGCAGTCGCGGATATCATTAGTCTCCGAGACGTCGCAGCAACTGATGGAGACTTCTCGGAGACGTCGCGGAGACTAGAAACAGTCTCCAAAAATATTAAACATGTTTAATCTTCTTGCGACTCCTCGGAGACTCTGTAATTTTCATGAGACGTCTCTGCAACTAGCAAAATTTGTAGTCGCGAACTAGTTTCAAGCCCAGTGAGATACCCCCTTTAGTGATGAAATTTGTCAAAGGGGATCATATCACCCCCCCCCCCCCCCCCCGGTTAAGCTTTATGTTTTATGTTACAGGGCTGTGGGCAGTCTGGATCAAGATTGTGTGGGTGCATTGTGGTCTAGTGATTCTGACTCGCCTTCCAAACCATGGGTTCGAATCCTAGACATGGCGTGCTTTTCTTCAGCAAGAAATTTATCCACACTGTGCTGCACTCGACCCAGGTGAGGTAAATGGGTACCGGCAGGAAGTAATTCCTCCAAAAAAGCTGTGCGCACCAGAATCGGTAGACTAGTTTAGCCGGAGTAATATGGTTAACCTAGCAAGGTGGATACGTGCGCTATACAAATCCTATATTATTTATTTATTTAGCTTGTACCCTTTCCCGTGCCTTTGTAATCTTTCTTCACATTGTATTAATCTCTATTACATCTCAGTGCTGAGGAAGCAGGGAGGTACCTTGAGACATACAAAGCTTACGAGAACAAACCAGCCGATGCCCTGAAGGAGAAAGTGGAACAGAACCATATCTCTAAAGTGAGTAAAGAATGTACAGTCTCGTGGAAGCGCCGTGGTGTAGTGGTTCTGACTCTCGCCTTGTAATCAGAGGGTCATGTGTTCGAATCCCACCATGGCCTAGCGCCCTTTGGCAAGGCGTCAATCCACACATTGCCACTCTCACCCAGGTGCTAATTGGGTACCGGTAGGAAACAACCGTCATTGTGGTTGGTTTAGCAAGTAAGCGCCTAACAGGCTGCATGGAATGCCATGAATCCAGTGACCGGGTAATAATAATTGTGAAGCGCCTTGAACAGTCGTAGATTGATAAAGCGCTATATAAATGCCAATTATTATGATCTTTGTATAACTTCTGATGGTTTCAATGGTGCAGGAAAAAAAGTGGTCTATATGTTCCCTTGATCTACCAGCAGTGGTCATCAAGCAGAATGTCACAGGGGGCTAAACCCATTGGCCTGTATTATGAACTCCGGTTTAAATTAAAGGATAAGTTCACCCTGAAGAAAACTTTTTGTAAAAATAGCAAAAAAAATAATAAAAAATATTGGTGAAGGTTTGAGGAAAATCTGTTCAAGATTAAGAAAGTTATTAGAGTTCAAAGTTTTGGATTTGTGACGTCATAAACGAGCAGCTGCCCCATATGTTATGTAATGTAAAATGCATGAATTTCAAATTTTGCATGGTTCCTGATGACTTAATTTTGTTTTCTATTCATGATCGGGTGAGAAATGATTTGTCTATTGATATACAAAAGGTACAGTGAAAAACCATTTTCAATTTTCTGAGAAAATGACATTTCATTGAATTTTTACCATTCACTATGTAGGAATGCGACTCGCATATGATGTCACAAATCAAGTAATTGAAATTCTAATAACTTTTTGATTCTTTGATGAATTTTTCTCAAACCTTCAGCAGTATTTCTTATTATTTTTTTTCTACTATTTTTACAATGAACTTTTTGTCAGGGTGAACTTCCCCTTTAAACCCTGGTTTCAAGTTGTAGTTTAACTAGCGTGAGCTAATTGCAGTACAATTTTTTATTAGTACCTGTATATGTTCAATTTATTAACTGTTATGACACTAAAATCATTCATAACTGTCTCAGAAATCATAACTGAAATATTTTCTTCAGTATGAAATCAAAATTAAACAAAATAGTAAATATCACATATATACAATATAAGCAGAGTTGTTTAGTTTTTTGGCTCCCTATTAGTTTAGCACAGATGTAGACCATGGTATAAGTTAAACCTGACTTCAGAATATGGGCTATTTAGTTTACTATCAGTTTGTTTTTTTTGCTGAGTGTTGGTCTACTTTACACTTGGTCTAATAGCAAGTCTAATTCTCATTAGTTGGTCCAATTTTCACCTAGTCTATCATTTTTTTACTCCATATGAAATACACGTAGTCTTAAACCCTCTTGATCTTATTCTCATTTAGTTTACAGCCCAGTTCACCTAATTACCATTTGTCTTAAAAACAAATTTTACTTAAAGGACAAGTCCACCCCAACAAAAACTTGATTTGAATAGAAAGAGAAAAATTCAACAAGCATAATACTGAAAATTTCATCAAATTCAGATGTAAAATAACAAAGTTATGGCATTTTAAGGTTTCGCTTATTTTCAACAAAATAGTTATATGAATGAGCCAGTTGCATCCAAATGAGAGTTTATGACATCACTCACTCACTATTTCTTTTGTATTTTATTATATGAAATATGAAATATTTTTATTTTCTCGTCATTGTCATGTGAAATGGAGTTTCATTCCTCCCTGAACACGTGGAATTCCATTATTTTAACGTGTTGTGCTTCAGGCATGGAGGTCCTAATCGTCAAATTCGTAAAAATTAAAATATTGTAAAAATTCAAACAATAAAAAACAAAAGAAATAGTGAGGGAGTGACATCATCGACTCTCTCATTTGGATGTAACTGGCTCGTTCATATAACTATTTTGTTGAAAATAAGTGAAACTTTGAAATGTCATAACTTTCTTATTTTACATCCGATTTTGATGAAATTTTCAGCATTGTGCTCGTCTGTTTTTTCTCTACTGATTCAAATCAACATTTTTCTGAGGTGGACTTGACCTTTAAAGGGGAATGAAAGTTTGGAACAAGTGGGCTTGTGTGGAAACAGAAAATTCCAAAAATAAGATCAAAGAAAGCTTGAGAAAAATCATGACAAATCAGAAAGTTATGAGCATTTGAATATTGCGATCACAAACGTCATGGAGACCCTCCCATTGGCAAAATGACAAAGATGTGTGATGTCACATGTGAACAACTTTCCCTTTGTTTGACTATAAAATATATAGTCAATGTACATATTCAAGTTTTAGTCAGTGTGATTGCATTAGTATAACATTTTTAGGACCAATAGTAAATATCCCGATGCTAGACGGACACCGTGTCCACTAAGCAGCATTATACACTGTTTGCTTAATAACTTCATGGAAAATTAGTCTAAATGGTCCAAAATTTCCAGTAAAGTGTATGGTCTTAATACAAATGTAAAGCCTACATGTACAAACAATACATGTATAGTGTCATTAGTATTGAGTATACTGAAATGTCACAATTTGTGCCCCAACTTCATGGAAGACCCGCATGCATTTAGAGTTTCTTCATATTAGGTTAAATTAATGTAGAGCGTTGTGGCCCAGTGGATTAGTCTCCAGACTTTGAAACAGGGTCGTGGGTTCATATCCCAGCCATGGCGTAGTTTCCTTCAGCAAGACATTTATCCACATTGTGCTGCACTCAAGCCAGGTGAGGTGAATGGGTACCTGGCAGGAATTTATTCTTCGACATGCACTGAGCGCTGCTTGAGCTACAGCCGGGGTAATAATATCAAAGTCCTTTGGAAGCGTTTAAAGACGTTATTCATAATGTGATATGCGCTATATAAGAACTGTCTATTATTATTATCATTATTATTATTAAATTTCTAACACTGATATTTTTTTCAGATGACAGATTGTCTAACAACAGTGAAGTCGGTGAACAAGACAGATGTTACTACTCTGCTAGCCAATTGCAGGGTAAGTACCTTGTACATGAACTAACATTACACAGCCATTTATTGAAGATCACCTGCTTAATCATCAAATAGCCATTTGCATACCTGTAGTTATCAAGTTGGTATAGTTGTTGCAGTTTGGGCTTTGTTTTACGATGGGGATGATGATAACGTCATTTGTACCCAGGGTAGCCACTTCCATACCGAAAACTGTTCTCTCGGTTGGCCCTGCTTTAGATGATTTTATGATAGTTAAAACACAGTAGTTGTTGCAAACAATTACTTCATGAGAAAGTCTTTTAATTTGAGGTTAGTTGTCAAAATATTATCATACAGCTAGATCTGGTACATTCATGTAAACTTATCTTTGTAAAATCATGAAATCTTAGCTTAAAATCGATAATTCTGATGATGACCAACAGAGAAAAGCCTATGTGGGACAGTGTATTGATATTGCTTCGAAAAATACCTTACTTTTGATGTAATTCCACGCTAATTTTGTTCATATCTCAGCAGTTATTTATTTTCTTCCAGAGCTATTCATTGGGTTCTGTTCAAACTCATTTCGAGATCATTACCACAACTGGTAATAATAATGATAATAATTATACTTGCTTATATAGCGCTTAATACTTACTTTGTCAGAAGTCTGTAAGCGCTCTACAGTATATGCAGCATAATTACCCTGGCTTTAGCAGTGCAGCTGTTACGCGCACTGCATTAAAAACTGGTATTTATCTTTGATATGTTATTTCTTACATAGAGGGTATGAAGATTTCTGTATAGATACTAACTTTTCTTCTGACGATGCCATATTAGATGTCAAATTGAATTTTCTTGTGGGCCTATTCTCATATGTATATCTGTGAGATAGGTGTTTTAATTTTGGAGAAATCTTGAACTCTCTAAAACTATGATCTTTTTTTAACAGACATTTGAGAAGATTGTTGAATCAAGCAAAGAAGAGTTGGCTTTACTACCAGGATTTGGACCTCAAAAGGTGAGAAAAGTTATTTTACCCGATATTGTTGATAAAATGAAAGTATAGCAAGCAAACTGTAGAAATGTCAGTTTTGTGGGGCATCTAGACCCTGTTTTGTATTGCTTGTCATCACATTCAAATGCGAGAATTCTATGGTAAAATTTCTAGCTTACTCAGCAAACAGTAAAATGACCAATTTATATGTTTTATGAAAGGAGAGCCCACAGTATGTAATGGGCTGATAAATTTGGAAGTGCGTGCAGGGGGGGGAGCAAATTTTCCTGAGGAAATTTGGATCCGCCAGTGAGTGCACTGCATGGAATGGTTATTGCACTTCCTTATTTTTACAATCAGCTTTGAACACTTGATCTATATTTTTGGCTGTTGTACATGGAATGATTTTTTAATATTTTGTTTATCAACAGGCACAGAGACTGAGTAGTATCTTCACTGAGCCATTCTTGCGGAGGAACAAGAGGAGAAAGGTTCAGAATGAAGAAGAAGAAAATGGTGAAGGCTAAGAAAGAAAATCTTCTAGGTACCCCTGAGATGAGCAGATGCATATATTGATCTTCACTGAGCCATTCTTACAGAGGAAAATCAGAAAGAAACTCCTGAATGGAGAAGATGGAGAGTGCTAAGAAAGCAAATCTTCTCAGTGTGTTCATAAGATGGATAGGTGTATATACAGAGCCACTGGCAGATCCAGGGGGGGGCACAGCCAGCCTGTGCCTCTCCCCCCCCCCCCCCCTTTGAGAAGCAAAATTAAAATTTGTAATGTAAAAATGCCATTAAAACAGAATTTTGACCCCCCCCCCTTTGAAAGTGAAAACCTTTTTTCTTTTTTATGCTTCTTAATTTTTGGTTAAAAACCCTTTTATTTGGGGGGGGGTTCTTTTCAAAAATTTTTCCTTTTGTAAAATCCTGGATCCGCCCCTGTACGGAGCAGTATCTTCACTTGGCACTTCTTAAGGAGTAACCAGCTCTTACAAAGGAACAAGACAAGGGATGTCCATCATGAAGAAAATAGAGAAGAATGGCAAAGCAAATCTTCTTAGTGTGTCCTTAAGATGGATAGGTGCAAAAACAGAGTAGTATCTTCATTTTGCGCTTCCTGTGGGGGAATAAGCCCTTCTTACAAAGGAAAGTACATAATGAAGAAGAAAATGGAGCAGACTGAGAAAGCAATTCTTGCAGGTGTTCTGAAAATGATATGTGTATATCGAGTATTATCCTCACTGAGCCTTTTATTTCTATGGAGGAACACCAGATGAAGTTCAAAACGAAGTAGGAAATGGGGAGAGCTAAAGGAATTTGCTTTAATGCTGTGAACATGGAATTAGTAGCATTACAGTGGGCACGTCGTGGGTTCGAATCCTAGCCATTGAGTGTTTTCCTTCAGCAAGAAATTTATCCACACTGCTGCACCCGACCCAGGTGAGGTGAATGGGTACCTGGCAGGATTATTTTCTTGAATGCACTGAGCGCCGGTGATGGTAGCTCGAGCTAAAGCCGGGGTAATAATAGCAGCACTTTGTATCCATATTGTCATTATTACATTTATGCAGCTGGGATGAATATTGATGAACTGTAAGGACCTGCACTTAAGATGATCCAATATAATTTGGTATAAAGTTGCCCATCTGTTCTCTAAATGTATGAAGCAGATGTTGGAATCTTGTCACACCCAAGCATTGGAAACTATTGCCATCTGAAGAAAATGATGCTATTAGAATGAATCCTTATTCTCACATAACCAGTGAAAGATGAATGTTGATTAAATCTAGCCAAGAAAACAAGTTTCATGGAGAAAACGGGCTTCTTGACTATCTGCTCTCTTTATGAGCTCCTGTTACAACAAACTAGAAAATTATTTTCCTCCAAGTCGAACGCACAGAAGTTGAAATGTAACCTAATTCTTTGTCCTCTTGAGAAAAAGACAATCCATAATTTCAAGCTATGCTTGGTCAACTATGTGGAATGCATAGTACTTCAAAAAAATTTAATAAGAAGAAATTAAATTTCTCTTAGCCAAATGCAACCGAAAATTGTCATGGATGTGTCATTGAAAATTGAAGGATTCATTTATCTCTTGAGTAATTTATTTGTAAATGATAATGTATATGATTTGATATCAAAGATTAAATAGTTTTATATAGTTATGTCATGGGTTTAATGTGCTTGTGTACTTAGTGTGTACTACATGTAGTCTGTGGATTACCTTGCTGCGAAATATGAGATTGTATGAAAAGTATCAGGAAAGGTAATGTCAGCAATAGTGTCTACCACACCCACTAAAAATCAGCTGCAAATACAGTAATTGACTTTCACCCTTCTCTTACATTCGTCTATGCACTGCTCAGAGAACTAAATGTATTTTGCATTCTTGTTGGCCTTTACCACTTTATTAAAGGACAAGTCCACCCCAATAAAAAGAGAAAAATCCAACAAGCACTACACTGAAAATTTCATCAAAATTGGATGTAAAATAAGAAAGTTATTACATTTTAAACTTGTACTTAATTTCACAAGTTATATGCACATCCTAGTCGGTATGCAAATGAGACTTGATGACATCATCCACTCACTATTTCTTTTGTATTTTATTATATGAAATATGGCATATTCTAATTTTTTTTCCTCATTGTCAAGTGAAACAACAATTACTCCCTGAACATGTGGAATTAGCATTGTTTAATACTATATGGTTCAGTCAAGTTGGTCCTTATTGTAAAATTCAAAAAAAAAAAATAGTGAGGGAGATCATCGACTGTCTAATTTGCATGGCTTTGAGTTGTGCATATCACTGTTTTGTGAAAAATAAGCGAAACTTTAAGATGTCATAGCTTTCTTATTTTACATCCAATTTGGATGAAATTTTCAGCATAATGCATGTTTTATTTTTCTCTATTTATTCAAATCAACCTTTTTCTGGGGTGGACTTGATTTTAATGATATTGATGATTTTCATGGTTTGGGGGAAAGTAAAATAAAAAGAGAAAGTCCTGGTGAATAGGGGGGTTGTTCCCGCATGGCACTTTTTTTCTCTAATGAAAACTGCCTGATGGGGCATTGTTGTGGTGATATTGCCAGTCGTCCTGCAGAAACCCTATTCTATTCTTTCGCACTTAAATAAAGCAAAGACTGCAAGATCTGTAGGTAAATGATCAACAAGTCCTACAATAAGAAATCACTGCAGACAACTTCTGTCACATTCATGACAAAGTATCTGTTCACAATGGCTAAAGCATATTGCCAATTACAATGTTGGGAGAAACTGATATTTTCACCAGAACTACTCCACATTTACCCAAATCGAGCAAGTCTTCAATAGGACCAAATTGGGACCCATTTGTAGGCCAGCAAGGGACAATATAGTTAAGAGGCATTATTGAAATCATACTTACAGGACAAGTCCACCCCAACAAAAAGTTGATTTGAATAAGAGAAAAATCCAACAAGCACTACACTGAATAATTCATCAAAATCGAATGTAAAATAAGAAAGCGATGGCATTTTGAAATTTCACTCATTTTTCAGAAAATAGTTATATGCACAATTTACCCACATGCATATGAGAGAATCGATGATGTCCCTCACTATTTCTTTTTTATATGGTTTGAATTATACAATATTTCAATTTTTACAGATTTGACAATACGGACCAACTTGACTGAACCATATAATGTTAAGCAATGGTAACTCCACATGTTCAGTGAGAAATGAAACTTTTGTTTCACAGGAAAATGAGGAGAAAATTAGAATATTTTATATTTCAAATAATAAAATACAAAAGAAAAAGTGAGTGATGTCATCAGTTCCCTCATTTGCATACCGACCAGGATATACATGTACATATAACGATTATGTGAAATTAAGCGAAACTTAAAAATGTCATAACTTTCTTATTTTATATCTGATTTTGATAAAACTTTCTGTGTTATGCTCGTTGGATTTTTCTCGTTTTATTCAAATCATCTTTTTGTTGGGGTGGACTTGTCCCTTAAGAAATAAGCTAGAAAAATTGGCCCATATACATGTACATCCCACTCTCATTCTCCATCTCCAGCCTGGCATTAGAGTTACATTTGCTTTAATGAAAGCAGAAATTAAAAGAACAATTCAGTGGAAATTTTAAGTTTCCCATAATTGAAGAGGAAAATAAATTACTGAATGCAATCCAGCTTACAAAATTTACTCAAAATCCACAATTATTGTTGGAAACTTTACTTCATTTGTAATTTACACATCCTTAAAGAGAAGGAACAGCTGTAAAGGTAAAGGCCACCGCACACCTTACAACCGTTTGCGATCCAATTTTGTAACAAATCACATTTTCTCATTTTCTGAAAATGTGAATGGAACATATTTTATTTGAGGTTAAAATTAATTGAAAGAATACTAATATAACCATTTTGAAAGATTGCAAGCCTTTATTTTGGAGTCAAGGCCAAATTAGTTTCAAATCGTACGACTGCTATGACGTCATTACGACTAGATATTAAATTTGCTTTTATTCTAAGGATGATAGCATAGTCACAGATTTGAAAACGGGTATTCGTACAAAGATTTTGAACATTACACAGTAAGACATTCCAAGTCTCAATATTAGCATCAAATTCTACTACGTTTTATTCCAAAATAGTCACAGACCAATCGTAAGGTGTGCGGTCGCCATAAGGTGTACGCATTCCATTTTTCTGCTTTCATTAACGACTCAGACCAGACCCAAAAGTGACAAATCATATACCAATCGAAAGCTTGTAAACCACTAAACACAGCAGTGCAATTTTGTGCATTTCACCGTTTATCAGCTGAGTATTTTGCTTGAGAATAGCTCCATTTATTGGGCTTCAAAAATATACTTTCCTGTGCTTTTAAACCAGCGCCAAGACCGTGTCATCATGTTGTACTATAAAGAGTGTTGTGATTCCACAAGTTTATACAGAGAAAAACTGGGTGATTTTTCTGCTGTTCGAATTATGCATTTTATTTTTTTCACCTTTATCACAAAGAGATATCAAAAATATATTCTGATACAAGCTTGAATGGATGAAATCTACAGATTTAGACTAGTTTTTACCATAATTTATTTCCTGTTTATTTGGTGCAGCTTTTCAATTCTGTATGCATTCGGATTATGTGTAAAAAAAATTTAAGTCATATCAGTTCAGGCCCAGTAAGAGCTATACAAAAAAATCCCCCCCCAAAAAAATAGCTAAGGGTTGTAGGTTTCATCCACTTGAGCAGTAAATAGCTGCTATTTTCTTCTGCAAAGTGAAAGAGAAAAAAATTTATAATCTGAAATACAGAAAAAAATAATCGCCCAGTTTCCTGTGAACAAATTTCTATGGAATCACAGCACTTTTAACACAATATGAAATCATGGTATTCAGGCCAGAGAAAAGCACAAGAAAGCCTCATGTCGACACCCATTAATAAATACAATACTTAGGTGAATACACTAGCGTACCTACGGGGGGGGAGGGGGGCAGTTTGCCCCCCCCTGACGAGCTTAAATACTTTTTTTTTGCTTGTCAAATTTTTTGGGCGGACTAATTTGTTCCCCCCCCTGTGAAAAATCCTAGGTACGCCACTGGGTGAATATGTATAAAACTTACATTGTTGTACTATATATCTTATATATTCACTATTTGTCATTTTCACTTTTAGCTCAGGTCTGGGTCTTTAGAATCAAACTTCCAACTATTCTTGCAGACTTGCAGTATGTTAATCTCTCATTTTCACTCTATGAAGTATAAGTATACGTATAATGAGGATCGAACAATCTGTTTTTTAATTCTAAGTTAATTTTTAATTCTAAGTGTGATGAATTTTATTTGCATCCATCATTGATAGTTTTAAGAGGGAAAATGATTAAATGTAAGGTAACAGTAAAGTATTGGAAGATATAGAAAGGTATAAGAGAGAAAGACAGATACACAATAGAAAGTAAATGAGAAATGGACAGAAACATAGAAAGGAGGAAGGGAGAGAGATGGAGAGAGAGAAAAGGACAGACAGAAAGAGAGGGGAGAGGGAGAGAAAAAAGAAGCAATTAAGGAAAAGAGAGGTGAGATCATAGCAATAAAACTTTAAATAATAAAGGCACCTGTAAAACTCTAAATAAGTTCTTTTTAAATATTGGTTTGAACATCAACTGTCTATATGAAGTTTCTGGAGTCCAGTGCTGACCTTGTCGCATTCTACAGGAACATCATCTCCATTACATATAAGATCATCCTCTGCACGAGTCCTTTGATCCATCTCATTCACATCTTTGACATTCTTAGGTAATCCTGTTTCCCCTAAAGCTACATCAAGACCGTCCTTGTGGCCACTGGAACCTTGTCCAAACGAGATATTTGTTTCTGACGTAGCTTCTCCATTCATCAAGTTCGTTTCCAAAGCGTCTTCACAGTCACTTTCACTTGATGATTCCAAATCTGGCATGTCGTAATTACGCTGCTGAAGCACTTCCTCGGACTCTTCTTCCTCTTCGCTTTCAACCTTGCCACCTTCTCCCTCCGCCCCATCATCGGAGTCTTCAGAATCTTCACCTTCAGAGGAAGGCATGTCATACTCTGGCTGGCGATTCATGTTGTACGTTGTCCTGTTCATGTCAATATCCATAGGATCTGTGAATGAGGAAGATAAAGTCGAAGATTATGATGACATAACAATCCAATGGTATTTTATTTCGAAAGAATAATAAATACAAAAATACCAGTAACTCTGCCAACATCGAATCTTCAGGTAAAACAGAAATCAGACTTCATAGATGGAATTTGACTTATAACAGGTACATGACACCTTATTCCATTCACGGAAGCTCAAATAGTCAGAGTTACTTGTATATACAATGCATGGAGAAATGTAATACCAATATCATAGGATTTGTGAATGAGGAAGATAAAGTCGAAGATGATAATAACATAACAATCCAATGGTATTTTATTTCGACAGAATAATAAATACAAAAATACCAGTAACTCTGCCAACATCGAATCTTCAGGTAAAACAGAAATCAGTTCGACTGTATAGGAGGAATTTGACTTATAACAGGTGCATAACACATCATTCCACTTATGGACGCTCAAATAGAGTTTCTTGTACATGTATATACAATGCATGGAGAAATGTGATACCAATGACCCCACTATATTTTCAATGTAAAAGAGATTCATTGCATTCACTCATATACAGAATATTTCCAATGATCATCATTAATTCTGACAGTTTCTGTATGGGTCTGAAAAACAGTAGAGGTGGAAGAGGGAAAAGATGAAAGGAGCAAAATCAATGAATAGGAATGTTACTGTCTTTCGTGATCCTGACAATCATTCTACGATTGGTATTTTACTCTATCCGAACACGATGATGCATATGAAGAAATATGACATATTTCTGGATGATGATAACCTAACTCAACCTCATATAGTACTTTCAATTCACTACCAATTGCTTTATATCTTATTTACTTCCGAATCATTAAATTATGTAATTACTACATGAGACATTGTAAAATAAGTTGAAAGTCATACAAACCCAACTTTCAAGTGGCGTTTTGCAAATGATGGTATTTTAAAATGAATTACACGACATATTAATGTAATGTCACCTTAACCCTGAACTCACCAACAAGATTTCTTCTCTCTTGTTCCTGCTTGAGTTGGGTCATCCATTTTTGCTGGGCCTTGACCACGTCAGCACCCGTCTTGCAAGCAGCATAGATGTCCAGGAGTTCATGGTTGATGTCAATGAAGACGGGACCCCACTTGAAACGCTTGAGAAGACGAAGCGAATATTCCTGGAAACCTGACAATTGCAACATAGATATTGGTTGGCTGATTCCTGTGTATAATCAACTTAGCAAAAATGAGTCAGAGATCATAACCGGAACCAAAAAAGATGTATGAGACAGAATTTATAAGAAATACGATTGTTGAGAGTGGTCTACATACGAGGCAATGTGTGCACAAGGTCGAGCGTTACGTTTGTCTACATCAAAGCCGTTTCCTGCTTAGCCTTATTAAAACCTTGCTTTCAGTTTCAAAACATGCCCTGATCGTACATAGTTGACTTCTACATTTAAAAAATATCTATGGTGTTTTCTTGAGTGTAAATTTCAGTTTACATCGAAGATCCGGCTCGGCGGAAAAGTTTTGATGTAAACAAATGTACCTAATCCTTGTGGATCCTCCATCCCCTACATTTACTGCGATGTTCTAATGCTCAGAGAGTCAATCATAGTTAAGAGCAACATCAAATTACTACATGAACAATGGTTGAATTCATACTGATCTCACCCGTGATATAGAGGGTGGCAGCCAGTGCTTCAACACAGCTCAGCTGACAAGGTTTGCCATAGTTGACAGGGTTGGCAGCCACAAGGTACGGCAGGAGACGTGGATAACTCCCCCTCATCCTGGAGAAAGGTGTCTCGTCCAGCCGCGCCCATGAACAGTCTATCACAGCCACACCGTTATTCTCAACTATTGATCTATCAACATCAAATTATTAAAGACAAATGTTCAATTCAGCAAGACATACAATCACTTCATCAAAGACATTTTGGAAAAAAACACTTAATTTAGTGGTAATTTGAACTAAATGTACTTCACTAAGTACTATCATTAACTTCATCTAGAGCAAGCCCCATGATTGGAAACCCAACTACATCTGCAATCAAAATCTCTTAGCACTGAACTTTAAAGACATCCCCTTCCCTATGCATTATTTAATAACTATTGTAATTGGATGCTGGATGAAAAAGGGGATTACTTTTTCTCATTTAAAATGTTAATATATCAAACTTACACAAACTTTTAAAATCTACTGAAAAAAAAATGATTGGCTGACAGCAATTTGTTTTTACATTGCTATCGATAATGAGTATTATGAATTTGACACTCGGCATTAAACCTTCACAAATGTTGATATTTTGAAGTGATTGCTCCTGTTTGGACTTGGATTTCCAGACTTTCAGAACTTTTCCCATTATTGTAAAAGTTGACAGAACTTTTGCTTAAAAATTAAGGTTTTGGATGGAGGTTCACACAGCTGTTCATAAGTTGCACATGACTTTACACATGTTGGTAAACCTTTGTTGGGTGCTTAATCAGATTCTCAATCAGTTTCTCAATCAATTTGATTCCCATTAGCTGTGGTTGAAATGCGAACTTTGTAGATAAACATTTCATTTTCAATCTGAACGGAAAATTTTGTATTTATCAATGTTTAATTGATTTGAGGTTATACGGAATGCACTCTTTTTATAATAATACTTGGAAAATTTGGGATCAAATTTAGTACAAGAAACGGGTGCCAGTTGTGCGAATAGTCATGTAACTTAATTCAATCACCTTAATGAAATGACCCCCAGGCCATTTATAGTGATCTATGTAATAACAGGACCTAGGTTCAACTTTTGTTTCACTCTTTTACCTATCTTGTGGCGAGACACAGTTGGTACCCATTGGAGATAGGATGATCCCATCAAAGCGCTGGGAGAGCTTCAGAGTACGAAGAAGACGTTTCCTTGCCAGCTTGCGACCCGTACACTTCTTGGGGTCGCAGTGCATTAGGTCCCACATTGCCAGAGGAATGGGGATCTTCAGATGATCTGGCTCTTCCTCAACATCATCTCCTTCGTTGAACGCCCCTGGTAGAGATGCTGAAAATCAACAATTCAGGGGGTTTTAGGCAAATTATAGTTACGTCAACAGATTGTGGTAGTTAACCCGGTGTCTCCAGGCTGTATTATGCAGGCTGGAGTCTATGGAAATCATTCAGCCTCAAACAGGTGAAAGAAAGAAAGCCTACATGTAATGTACAAAATTGTAATTTCTTCCAATCTGTTTACAGAATATTTTCAGCCTTCCTTGATATATTAATCCATTTTCTAAAATAAAACTTGACGGATTATAGATTTCACTTTATGCCTCTGCAAATACCAGATCAGTAACTTCTAAACTTGTCAAATAATAACCTCTGTGACCTTTGACCTCAAGGCCCTAAAATTGATCTATTTCCAATTTGTCCAATGCCATTTCGTCCAATAGCCGACTTATCTACTATCATTTGGTCTACCATCAGTTAATCCACTATCCACATGGTCTAAGTGCCATTTCGTCCACTCACCATTTCATCTAATAACCAGTTGGTCCAATGGCCACTTAGTCCATATACCATTTGGTCTAATAAATTGGACGAAGTGTTAATTGGGCGAAATGAATGAAAAGAAAATTGGTATTAGACCAACTGGTTTATATGAAACGAAATGGTCATAGACGAACACTGGTGATTAAGCGAAGTGATTATTGGACCAAATGGCTGTTAGATAAAATATTGACGGACGGAATGGCATTAGACTGAATGAAGGCAGACCATATGACGATTGGAGAAGTTGGCAATAGTCGAGTCGGCAGTTAACCATCAGACCATCTACCTTCCCATGCGCATACATGACCCACGTTTGAAGCTGAATACTCAAACAGTTCTTTAGTTATCATGAAAACAATATATTTTTAGGTAGGATGGGGGGTCGGGTGTCCGAACACTTTATATTTTTGAAGCCTTCTTTTTTGTCTTTAGATTACACTAAAAATGCGAATTCAATAATTGAAATCATCTTCTATTTTGTTTTCTGTAATATTTCCTGACATTTTGTAACAAATATCGTTAAAACTTCACTTGTAAATTTTTCCAAATGACTTTCTAAAATCGTCCGGACACACAATAACTGGGTATATGATGGGCGCCAAGTCTGCGCACCTAACGATTTGAGTTAAGATTTAAAATGAATTTCTTTTTATTTCACAAAATCTTTCAGTTGATAATATTCCTTACATCATGAGTTAGTGTGCCAAATATCTCATTAAAATTTGAAAGAAATATATGATTTTCCTGGAAAAAACCTTGGGCTGTCATTTTCAGATTGAAAAAAAAAAATGGTACCCCATGTCTGCGCACTCATTCACTTTGCACACCTTTCGGGGATTTTGATGACAAAGGCTACATTTTGAGGCTTTCGCATGAAATGCCCTGAATTCATTATTTTTCCACCATTTTGAGTCAGATTTTTTTATGAATACCTGTCTATGTATTGCATGTGTAAAGTTCATGCTCATTGCGTATCTTTTTTTACTAGAATCGTGCAGATACGTGGGTGCGCAGACTTGGGAGACCGCGCAGACATGGGGGAACTGACCATACATAATGACCACTGTAACCTTTGACATTGAGCCCCAGAGCCTATTCAGATCACTGTCACTTTAGCATGTCTGAAGTTAATTCATCAAACGGTTCTTTGTTTATCTTCTTCTTGTGTAGAGTACTACAATCCTCTTTTACTATAAATCTAGTAATACTAGCACAAATAAAAACAGGATGGATGGATTGGACAAACTGTAAATGCCTCCAGCAATGTGACTGCCTGCAGAGCACGGAGGTATTAAATTATAAGTAAAGAAATTATTGAATTAAAATGCATAAGAAAATGACAATGGGAAATAAATAACTTTATATCGAAATTGAATAGATGATTTAAACAATTCAAAACTTAAAGGAGAGGCAAATAAACTATACTGAGCCTAGTCTAGGCAGCCGATGAATGGAAAGTATTCAAAAAAATAATAGGCCTTATTTATAAAAATTATATTCAGTCTGAATACCTTTCGTCATGTACAGTCATAAAATGCAAAATTTCATAGGTCCTAGAACTTAGAAGTAGAACATTAAAATAAGATCAATACAATCAATCCGCGCTAGGCATGCTCATTTACTCCCACTCCCAGACGTCAGACCCAGCCAGAGACGAGTGAAATAAATTTGTCGATACCAATTCAGGGGTGTGACTGTGAGCAAGAACAAATTAAAATAGCTGAAATTACAAAGCTCCTATACTTTTGTACAAACAAAAAACAAAGAATGCTGAAATAAGCTGACAATTAAGAACAAATATAGCTGAAATCAGCTAAACAGCTGAACTCTCACACCCCTGTGATACTTATTTTCCACCTGCATATTACATTATGAAATTTCATTCATGTGCTATTCGAATACAAGAATCAAAGAAACGTGCCATTACCCATTGACTTGCGTGGGTAAAACTGTGCACACAACACTATATAGATAAGGACTCAACTGAGCTGAGCTCGTTTAGACTTTAATATTATCGGTACTTTACCTCCTTCATCTGTACCGCCGCCGATTTTGAAGAATTTGTGTTGTTTGCCGTGTTTCTGCTTTCCACCTTTTCCATGATCCTTCTTTCCTTGTCCTTTTTTCTTTCCCATAACAGCAAACAATTAACTATCCCCCGATGTCCAAGCTCGCTCCGCGCTTATTAAATACGGTATTAGTACGGTACCATTTCTGTTCGGCACACCGGTATCATATCGCTACGATACGGAATTGGAACCGACGGTACGGTACTGGCAGCAGCTGAGTTTTCATTTTTCAGGACATGAAATTACAAAAAAAAAATTTAGCTTGCGCTTCGCGCTAGCATTATTCAAATAGGGCTTTAAGATTTTTATATTTTTTATGTTGCTTTATAAGAATAAAGCTAAAAAAAGACTAGGACATCGGCGTTTTGCCCCCCCCCCAAAAAAAAAATTAATGACCAAGAACATGGGGAGAAAAGGAAAAGGGATAAATGTACAATGTAGACCTAGAATTTTTCAAATGTTATGTCAAAATTTATCATAGACTTAGATTTTTTAATTAAAATATCAAAATGTTTGCTCTCTCCCAACTTCTTATTAATTTTATGTGATGCCGGATAAAGCCCCCTCATTTTTTTGCTCATTACGCCATTGAGACAACCCCTTTCAAAGAAAAAAAAAATATCAACTTTGAGCGGCCGATCAGGGGAAACATGGGTTTAAAAAAATTCGCCCCCCCCCCCCATTGGCGGGAGCTGGATCTGCCCCTGCATGTTAACATTCCCCCAAAAGCAAACCCCATAAAAACAAAAAGAAAAGTAGTCAAGTAATTATCAAGATAATACAAAAATACTAACCAATATGTTGAGACAAAAAAGGTATGCAACCATGTTCTAAGAAAAATTGGTATCGATCCTCGCGATTTATGTTCATAAACTTCATTTGAAAATCAACTTTCACGATTTGAATCAAATTTATGAATTTCTAATTCTGTTTATGGTAATTTTTGCTGGTAAACTTCTAATTTCTAATTGATCATGATACGACTAATATGATTCAATTTTAATGTTTTGGAGTTTTTTTATCAGATATATACCATTCATTTTATTGTCATCACATACATGTATATATCCGAGATTCCGAGACGATATCGATCTGTCATATCATTTCCGGTTATCTGTGACCCTAGTTTCTAATGGGGTATTGCAAAAAACTTGCCATCAATTGCAAGTCAATTTTTGGTCCCTAAATCAAACATGATGTCTTGCAGTTAATTGCAAATTATTGATTGATTGCTAATTTGCTCCTTCAAACAAGAAGTTTTATCTGATTTGCTACAGCTAACGTTGATCTATCAGTTGCAAAATTACAACATAATATTTTCCTGGCTGAAAATTATATGGTTTATGCTCTTCCTAGTTTGTACAATATAGGCCAGTCGCACCGGGTCTCTATTAAAAAAAATACAAGCACCCGGCCCCTCCTGGATCCGCGCCTGTACAAATCTACAAAAAAAAATATGAGCCCGTAGCCCGGACAATGAGATACTGATGATGTGAAGTTGATCAAATCAAAGTATCAAAACAACGCCAAGTAGGGGGGGTATTATAAATGCGGTATTCTCCAGGCTCATATGGTTGTACAGTATTAGGCCAGTCGCTTAACGGACAATTAAGCACCTCCAGTGGCGGACCGTGCATGACCCGGAGGAGCGGAGGAGACAAAGCATTGGAGGGGCACATCATTGTTTACAAACAATACAGTGCCCTTCCATCATTGTCTAATCAGGGTCATGGTTCGCGCCACTGAGCACCCCCCCCCCCCCGCCTCCTGGCCGGATCCGCGCCTGTACATATTTGCCTTTCAACAGGGTAGTAATATTTCATTTGCATCAATCACGGTGTCTTTAGATTTCACAAAGTCCCCTTTCAGAGGATAACTATGTCTATGACAATACATTCACCCGGGGGGGCACACCATGCGCGACCACAAAACTTATTAAGGGTGTCTTTTTCACCGTGACGATCGGGCACGTTACGTACGTAAAGTGATAAGGGTGTCAAAAACACAAAAATAATGAAAAAAAGGTATTTATATTTCGCTAGGAAAATTACGTGTTTATGGTCGAATTTGCGGGGATGATAATACAAAAATAAAATGTTTTATAAAAGATGTCCTTTATGCCCCAACACTTCGTATTTAGAGTCCGATCTGCGCGAAGTGTAGAAGGTGGGGTCGTACTAAACCACATAAGGTAAAGCCGACGACCGAAGGACCCGTAACAATAAAACATTCCTGTACTTGTTTAGGGGTTCATTTCAAGGAATATTTGCCAATAGTATCGTTTTGTTTTCCAATACTTGTATAAGGGTAGGGTTTCACACGCCATTCATGACTTGTTAAGGGGTGCATTTTCAGAGTATGAAAATACGTGTTTATAGGGTGCTTTTTGAGACCTCATGGTCGCGCATGGTGGGTATCCACTCGTCAATGGAAGTGGCCCCCGGGACAAAATCACTTGACTGTTCTATTTTCACTAATTTTTTTTCTTCTGCTTCTGATGTCATTTTGCGATCCCTTTCAATCAGAGCAACTGCCTTGCATGGCTGCACTCAACCCAGGTAAGGTGATAGCCGGCGGGATTTATTCCTTGAATGCGCCATGCAAGTACGTGCCTTTAGCAGCTGGAGCCTCTCAGCCAATCAGAACTATGGATCTGATAGTTGTCGGACCAAAATATTGATGAAACACCCCAAGCTTGAAACCAGTTGGGTATACATACGTAGCAACAGGATTTTTTTCCGGGGGGCAGTGGGATGGAGTCCTTGCTTTTTAAGGGGGGGGGGCAACATTTTTTATGTGTGTGTATGTGTCACAGGTGGGGGGCATCCAACTTTCGCCAATGAGAGGGGTGGGGCTGATCGGCCGCTCAAGTTTTTTTTTTTTGAAGGGGTAGTCCTCACAGTCACTTCTTAGCTTTATTCTTATAAAACAACAAAACTAAACTCCCGGACTAAACTATGACTAAAATAATCTCACATGAGCCCTAGTAAAATAAGTGTGAAGTGCGCCGAGCTGATTTTTTTTTAATTTTCAGGCAATTTGTCCCGAAAATTTAACATTCTGGGAAATGTTTGTGATCTTGAACAAGAAGCGTATGCAACTAGATAATTTCCGCGAACGCCAAGCGCGAGCAGAATTTTTCAAGCCTACACACTCAGCAATAATAAGAGCACGAAGCTGAAATTTTTTGACATTCCGACCTAAAAAATTGTCATTCTTAGCACTTTTTGTAATCATGAAAGGGATATGTATGTAAACAATTGATGCCAGCGTGAAGCGCGAGCGGAAGACAATTTATATTTTAGACCTTCAAAGGGAAACTCTATTCATGTTTTGTAAATCATGAAAGGATGGTAATTAAGTATCTTCCTACATTATTAATGCGAGCGTGAAGCGGAAAATTATTGATATTCTGATCTGAAACTGGGTATTATGAGCACGTTTTAAATAAAAAAAACAAGCTGCCTATATCAATGAATATGCGTGCACCTGTTTTAGATTTAGACTGTAGGATCTGGACATTCTGTATACATTTTTTACTTATGAAGATCAATAATGCCAGCTCGAAGCGCAAGCTGGAAAAAAATTATATTCAAATTTGAAAAAAATGTAAATTTAAGCACTATTTCAAGCACTGTGCAGGACAATTTTTTAGTGGATGTGGATCATACTTGACGCCGGAGCGCGAAGCGCTAGCTGAAGTTTATTATCATTTTAACCTATAGGACCGGGACATTCTATATAAGGACATTTTGTAATCATAGGCCTATATGACAATCTTCCTATTATTTATAAGCGCGAGATGAAACTTGTCGATATTCCATGATGAACAATATTTAGTCATTAGGAATTCATGAAAATGTTATTTGCTTATATATTAGTCTATCATACTTAATGAGAGCGTGGAATTTGTTGATTACTAAGGCTTGAAAACTGGACATTTTAAGCATTTTGTAGTTATGAATAGGACACATGGGTTAATACATTTTTAACATTAATGCGAGCGCAAACTGCGAGCCGATTTTTTAAAAAAATAAACTGTAATGAAAATGGGATTTTAATTGTAGCTTGGTCTACAAAATACAATAAATATATAGAGATAGGCCTATACATTCACCAATCAAAATGCGAGGGCGCAACGCTAGCTGATAGGCATACGTTTTGACAATCACATCTGAAAAGGGATATTTTAAAGAGCACTTAAATCAATTTATTAAAAAAATAATAATGAAAGCTCGACTGACTTCATGACTTGATATTTTAAGCTCCACACCAGCCTATAATGATCAAGATATGAATCCCATCGAATAGACTGGCGCGAAGCGAGTGCGAAAAATTTATATAGTGACATGAAAGATTTTTTGTTTAGTCTTTCCCTCACCTTATTTCATTCACTTTCTTCCTCTTATTTTCCTCTTCAGGCTTTTTTTTTTATTTTTCCCCATTTTTTTTCAGCAGGGGGGGGGGGGCACTGACCAAACCTCAGGGGGGGGTGTCCCCTGCCCCTCCCCGTAGCTACGCCACTGGATGAAACACTCCCCACATCGTCTACATTAAAGAAAAATACATGACCTATACTATAAAATATTCACAGGCATCGTTTTTATTGTTTATGATTATGATCTAGCCCGCACTTCACTCTTGAATTAGATAATTAGGCAAAGATTTATTATAAAATAAAAATTTATTGAACTTCTTCTCTTTTTCAGTCTATATGGCATTTCAACTTCAGTCTTTATTGTATTTCCCTAAAGGGGAATCCGGGAGGGGAATATGCCTATATAGTAAATAGTGGTAGTAAAATACGAGCTGTGATTGGCTGGATTGGTACCACGTGACCTCCCTTCAAAAAGTTATATTGTACATATGTACAATATAACTTTCGATTTTTGGATGGCAAAACCCGTGATATAAATGAATGGGGAGAATATCGATTAATTTGTTTTCAATCGATATATTTGTATATCGATTTCCCAAAGTAGCATTTTTATAATTTCCGATAGCAGATAGAAATACAAATTTACGTGGTTTAACCCCTTGCAGCAGACGACAAATTGAACATCGTGTTCAATTGGAATTTCACAAATATAAGGTAAGAAGAACGTATGCCATCTAGATCTAGACTATGGTAAAATCCATGATGGGGGGCTTAGATTGAGGGATCTATTTACTATAATAAATAGTGAACTTCTATCATACAATATTACTGGACTACATGAACTCCAAATATAAAATTATCCCTCGTGCAAGCCTATTTCACCTCGGCCTTCGGCCTCGGTGAAATAAACCTGCACTCGGGATAATTTTATATTTGTCGTACATATAATCCAGTATATTGTACAATAGATTGTACACTATTTATATAATATAATTGGCCTATTGGGTCTTATTTTCTGGGAACTCTTAGTTCGACAAGTTGGCCCCGACCCAGGGCCTGTTAGTTTTAATTAAACATAATTTGGAAATTTCATCATCATCATCCGTTAAAGTAAGTCCACCAGGTTGGTGTATCATCGTACTTGTAGAATATTATTGTGCAGGAGTACCGGTATGTACAGTGCTGTACTACGTGGAAGATCTATTCTACGTTTTAGCGCAATTGGATTTAAGTTTGTTCGGATTTATCTCTCGCCATTCAAATGAACTCATCGATGCCATGGGCCTGCACCAGTTGCCCATTGCCTCATGCTTGGCCTTTATGGTTTCACAAACTTTCAGATTTAACTGATGGAGACAGGGTTCTTAACCCGAGTGAGACAGTGCATCTCTTTTGAACGATGTATACATTCGCGGTCAATGAACTCAAAATCTCGTGATTGTGAAACCAATTTGATCTGTCACAAAGAGGAGAATATTTGTCAAAGTATTCAATTAAATGTCATTTATAGAGAAAATAGTAAATATAAAAGATAATAAATGAATATATATTATAAAATAGTATTTTTTTCTCACTATAAACTGAAAAGAGTTTCTATTAATTTCCATTTCAATTTATCTAAACAAATTGGCAATAGCTAAAGTTTGTCAAGATGGCACCAGCACCACCGCCTCCTTCGCCTCCTCCTCCTTTGCCAGATGAGATTGGATTTGATGCAATTCTTGATGGACTGTCTAATGGAGCCTCTGATGGAAATAAGGTTTGTGAAAATTGAAGTTTTTAATGTGTAGCTCGCCAGGCCAGATGTGGAGTAGCTGGAGCCAGTTGCATCGCAGTGCCCTGGTGGTGGGGAGGCGTATCTGCGATGAACCATCGCCCTGCGCTGCCTGGTCGGTCGCACCATGGTCATGGACCCGTCAACTGTCGCACTGTCTCAGCTCTGGGCCTGGGCCCGTCGCGGCGTTTATGCAGTTTCGCACCCGCCGTTTACCAGCATTCCTCATCATCAATACCTGTTCACAAATGCCATGAAAAGTCTCTCAGTCATCTCTTCATTTCCCATGCCTGGCATGAGCTGATGATATATGAGGCATTGCAAATTTCGGCCTGTCCGCGCCGGTGGCGTTGCAACTGATGATGGGTGGTGCACCGTATTCATTCCGTATTTTATTTATTTGTGTTCAACTTTCAAACAAAGATTATTTTTAAAAGGTGGTATTATTCTGGGTGATGTATGAAATTCATATCTTAGTAATTTCTCATTATCATGTTTGTCCATCTTTTAATCTTTATTATTCAAAGCTGCCAATGATTTTTATTTTTGTCCGTGTGGGCCTGGGTGAGTTAGCCTAGATCACAGTGGCAAACTGTATAGAACAGATAGCAGTGCGTTCAATGCTAGCGGGCGTGTACATTTTGCTTATTACATGTTGTCGTCCAGCCTCTGCTAAGATCCAATTTATGAATGAAAATATAGTAAGCATGCGCAGTGCAAGCCTTCCATTGTCCCACACAATATTCCACCAAAACATGTGTGCAATTCTCTATCACCTCGTACCAAAATCAACCAAGAATTTCACTTTTCTATATTTTATATGAATAATGAAATGTATTTTCGGAGGATCTATTTTCTCACCGATACTGCACAGTAAATTTCGATTACTTCTTGCTTTTTCGTCAAAATCTTATGAATTAGCGTCGATATGGCATCGTGTTAGTTGGAGTTTGTTGAGTCTCTTGCTACGTGCACAAAGTCAATTGATTATTGAATATGCATGAAATTGCCAAATCTCGATTTTTGATCGATACTAGAGCGATCCAATCACGAACCATAACAATTTTCCGTGTAGACAATGTGACCAGATATCGTTATCGCTATCGATACTTCCGCATGCAGTCCAAAGGAATTATTTTGGCGACCACATAGTCGTGACGTGATCTGCGCGATTGACCAATCAAGGGTCTCCAATTCGCTGAGCAGAGAGTGAGAGACGGTCTATCTGTTGTACACAGCCTATGGACAATTTGCCACTGTGTATTCTAGGTTTAATTTTTTTGATTGGCACAGTCTTGACTAATTAAAATAAAGTGAGATTCATTAATTGTGGTCCATGTCATGAGACAATATTTTTTAGTGTCATACTCTCTATTTCCAGAATGAAGTTTGTTTTCTGAAAACAAGTCTTCCCATTACTTTATCAATAATGTCTACTGACATTATTTTACCCTCCCACCCCCTCATTATGCCTAATACCAACAATACCAATGTTATGTTTTATATAGGTAGACATGGAATTTCAAAAATCATATTTCAAAAAATTAGATCACTATAAAGTCTATGCAATATTGAATTTGCACTTTGGTAGTTTCATTGTGGGAAATGATAGGGACCGTTCATTTCCCACGAAGAATAACAAAATTTTCTGCTCCTCATTTTTTTACATACTTCAGTACTCACATGAATAGTTTATTTGTTTAACTTGGATGGAAAATATAGCTCCCCCTTCCCTCCCAAATTAAGATTGTGAAAAATTGGTGAAAACTTGTAATTTTAATGATTTTGATTGCTATCTGTATGATTCATTTATTAGCTGAGGCTATAAAATATACTGGTGTGTTCCTCTCGCCAATATATTGCTCATTCGTAAAAAAAATCTGTAGCTCTTCTGATACCATATTAGTCACAGTTAACTAATTTTGATACAGGGGGTCACTGTTAGGGTGATAAGTCAGTTTGGGTTGAAACAGTGAATATATTTTTCTTTCATCCAGGAGGAGACATATGTTTAAATGTGATAGTTATTGCACGCTATGGGATGCCCTTTTGCTGATGTTAGGCTGATGGTGTATAACATAAAACATGAATACTGCCCTCACCCGTTATCACTTGTACATTGTTCATTTAACTTTCAAGTTTCAACACTTAAGTCAGTGATTGCCTTTTGGAATTGATCATTTAGAATTCTAATCTTTCATTTGATTTGATATATTAAAAATTGTTTTGCATAACAATGTAATATGGTATTACAAATATAGCAGATAGTTTGACAGTAAACCAGAAAATATACATCATTGAACATGAAATCATTTGCAGATGACAGATTGTTATTGTAAGCAAACATGCTTGAGAATATGACAAACCAAAACATATGTTGCATAATATAATCATGTTGAATAAGCAGAATGGATGACAAAGAATGATTAAAGTATTAACTTTAAAAAATAGAAAATCAGATCAGTTGCAATGATATTGATAAGCATGATGTAAAACAATTACGACAATGTCAAGTGTGACGATGATGATGATGAATGATGATGATAAAAGTGATGATGAAATCATAGAAATCTTGGAATAGATCCAAGGTCTTGATGCTTAATTGCCTATAAATGGAGCAATGATCAATAGTAAACATTTGTGCATTATTTTTTTTATCTTTAATGCTACAAGTAGTCCTGATAATATCAAGTTACAATTGCTTCTAGTCTGATTCATGAATCTGAATCAAGCAGACATTTTGTTGTTTACGGCATCTTTAATGGAATTAGCTGCATTACCATGAGATAAACTGAAGACAACCTTGTGCTATTTCAAGGGACTTCCTTGCGACAGTCATTTGGTTCCTGGGATCGTGAAGGGCTCCTTGAGGGACTTCCCATTAGTACAGAGCCCTGTCTGCCATGGGGTACTCACTGATTCACCCAGTCTAAGGGTCTTATGAAGCACTTTCTATCATAAGACACCTACAATGTAGACAGATCCTTGTCATTTGATTGGTTGTTCGATATCAATCATTTAGCCCATTTTATATTGGCATCAACTGCAATTTTGGATCCATTCATCATGTAATTTTGGATCCAAACGATTTTGTCCATTGCATGCGCGCACCGAGACTGCAGGCACCTCAAGTAAAACCACTTGTGTTTGCAGTGTGCATTTTGTATGTACGCGATTAGTCAACAGACCAAGCTCGCACTGCATGAGTATATTTTGCATTAAAATTCATAAATTTCAAATGAAAAAGAACGTATTTTAAGGTATCATTTAAACCAAATTGTGAATGTTATTTGTGCAATGGACAGAATACTTCATTCGTTGAAAGATGAAATGATCCATTCATCTCGGCTACATGTACGCCTCGTTGAATGGATCATTTCATCTTTCCCCTCACAAAGTTTTCTGTCCATTGCACTCGTAAACATTCATTATTTGTATACTGTATTGTATGTAGATGGAATTGCCACATTGCTCAGTATGTTATTGAACTCTTCTGACATAGATTTCAAAATCACAATTTGTGATTTAGAAAAAAATCACTAATTCCAGATTGACCTATAGATCAATCAACTGTAAATAAAAAAAAAATCACATTTAGATTTGATTACAATAAATACACTGGGGTCTAGATTAATCTAGTTTATTGTGAATTTAAAATATTTTGTAAAAATGCAGTAAGCTTTGCAATTATTTGAATATTCTCAAATTCTGTTATCTGAATGACTTTAAACTAAAAGAAAAACACATTTTATTTCAAAGGATTGCAATCTATATTAGACAAAATTATATTTAATTACAGCATCAAGATTTGAAAATTTCAAGTAATTATTTGTCAAATACAGTTAATGGTTAGAGAGATTTAGTCACAGCCTTTTTAAAAAAAAAATCCCTATGACAATTTTGATTTAATAAACAAACTTCCTCATAAGTATAGTGAAATGTTATAATTTAGGAATTGTTTCCTGGATTTCGTCCTTTAAATCCTGGGACCTTGCCTTGCCATGTTGAGATTAACTTTCTTATACTCACTGGAGAAACAGGTGGCATGTACTATTGCCTTCTGCTCCAGGTTAAAGGTAAAATAAAGTAGTTGCAACAAACTAATCATGAGAAAGTCTTTAAAGTCATGGTTGAATCTCACCATATTATTAAAGATCAAGTTCTGGTATATTGTAAATTCATCTTTGTGAAATCATGAAATCTTAGCTGAGAACTTATAATTCTGATGACCACTAACACAAAGAGGCATATGGGAGACAGTGTTGTTTTGAAAAATACCTGACATTTGATTGAATTCCATGCTTATTTTGCTCATTTTTCAGCAATTACATGTATGCATTTTATCCACAACCATTTGACACATATTTTCGATTTCGATTTATACATACAAACCCTTTGGTGGTAATTTCATTGGATTCTGTTCGAACTCATTTTGAGATGTTTACCACAACTGATATTTGATCTTTAAAGGGAATAGAGATAGAATAGATACCTGGAGTGGTGTAAACATGGCTTTTTTGATGTAACAATATGAAATGACAATTGAATTAGGAACCAATTGGAAATCATTAGTGTTGGGCTCATTGTAGAGTCTAGCTTCAAAAGCACACTTTTGACTAGAAGCATAATATGGTAGGTTGTGTAGGCCTACCCTCTACAACCAAAATTTTCATGTTACAGCACTAACAGCTATAATGATGATGATGATGATGGATGATGATGATGATGATGATGATGATAATAGTAATGGTAATAATAATTGTAATTGTAATTATGATGATGATCATGATAGTGAGCAGGAAAATTAAAAAAAGATCAACCTATTGTGCTTTATACACTTATCTGTGGGTTATATATTGTTATTTGATTGAAATTCCCTTTCATTTCTCTTTTCATTTAAATGCCCTTTTAAACAGTTTGATTGTGATTTATTAGAATTTTCTGCAAGATGGATTTTCACGAAACATATTTCTCAGTTATATTTGCATTGCGATAGGCCCCCTGTTTGTAATTGTCAGTGTTGTCACTTCTAAAATTGAATGAGTAATAATAGACAAAAGTTTTATAATTTATTTGGTTAGACTGACAATGACCAAAAGGATTTATGTAAAGAATATTTAAATCCAATTAACCATTGAATGTCAACCTGGGGAGGACTTTGCTTATGGCTTTGTCATGATGTGGATGTAGCCAATGTTATGTTTTGCAGCCTTTGACTTGCAAGTCATGCATCACATGAAATTCCTGTGGATGTGGGAACATTGAAGTGAACTCTCGGGAATCCGTCTTTCCCTTCAAGACTCAGACTGTCCATAGTCGAGGTAGAAAAGGATCTGTCCAAAGGATATCTATTTTCAAGAGGAAAGGGATGGAGTAACAAGAGGAAGTTGTTCATTGAGCATTCCAACAAGGTCAAATGAATGGGTCCCCCTGTTCAGATGACATGGTGCAATCCGAACCACTACATTATAAGTTGTTCAATTCTCAGTGGTCTTTTTAATATCCACAGTCCATTTTGAAAAGGTTGCATCAAGAGTAGTCTTGGATAGAATGAGTGATCATTGCTGATCTTTTGAATGAACTAGTTGATCAGTAGTGTCATGAGTACCAATATTTTTTAAAAATTATTTTCTGCTATTTTTACCACAAACTTTTCTTCAGGGTGAACTTCCCCTTTAATCGAGAGGGTCATATGAGTTCATATCCCACTCTGCAAAATTGATTTTCAGTTGTATACATGTAAAGAAGCAAAACAAACATTATGTTACATTCAGCTGTGTGATATTTCTAGGAGATAGAATTAATTTTTATCTTTATTTCAATTATTGTTTATCAGTTAATTCCAAGTTCTTGAAGTAGGCTATTCAGGGGTTTCATTCACCCAACTACGCGGCTCTATGCTACAGTGCTTTTTGTCATTGAATCATTTCCGTATCTGACAAAAAGCCTCATTTACAATTACATGTATTTCCTCGTATGTTTGATATCTTCGTGTGTTTCCACATGTGAGAGGCTTGTTTTCTTCAGGTCTTAACCATATATCAATATTATCCTAAGTTCCTCATGTAGTTTTTCTTCGTTTAGACAATTAGTAATTAAATCTAGGTAAACTCGCCATGAAACAATATTGAAGCAACAATCTCAAACTCTTGAGCTAACTCGCAAAGGATAAAGTACTCTAAATAACAATAATGCTAGTTTGTATATTTTAGGTTCATATACAGTAGATGTATTCCTTTAAAAAGTGGTGCTAGATAATCAAAACTGCTCAATTTTTAAGACATTTTGGATTTTTCCCCAGTCTCTGCAATGTCTCAGAGACAACTCCATCAGTTGCAGAGACTATTAAACCCCCACACTGCTGAGACCTCTCCGCAATGTCTAGAGCTGCAAGTGTGAGAGACCTCTCAGAGATCTCACACAGACCTCCAGGATACCAGAAAAGGCCCTTTCTCACCAGAAGAGACATCTCAGAGACTATAGTCATGGGATGTCTCAAACAAACAAGTTTCTTTGGTGTAATTAATTAATTTATTCATATATTAAAATATGGGGAGTGTCTCAAACAAAACAATTCTTTGGTCTAATTTATTCATTTATTCATCTATTAAAATATCTTTATACAGGATATTATAAGCTCAGATTGACTGTTTTCCAGCATGGTCCTCTCAACATAAAATTACAATATATACATAAAAGTTAGAGTAACTTCAGGTTCTATACAAATAAAGAATTCAATACATCAAAATCAGAAAAATCACTAATACAAATATTGTTCACCAATCAAGGAGACATCTCAGTGATGTTCCAGACAAGGTGATAGGCATGTTGCCTGACAGTTGGGAGATTTTGCTGTAAAGTCTTCAAGTAGGGACACGACATATGCTCCTTCGACATTTGCTCCGGTGTTAATATATCAGAGGGCATATATGGTTAGTGTTAATAATAGTTCTCTTGCTCGGAATAATGTAGAGATAAGTATTGGGGTTTATTTAGTGTTTTAGGTTGAGCTTTATTAGTTTAGCTTAATGTCCAGATTTTCTAGCAGAGCAATTGTTGCTGCAGCAAATGTCAGGGAACCCTCCAAGTACAACGTTAGATGTAAGGGACATCTCATAGATATTTCTGGGCAGTTGCTGCTACTAAGAAAAGTCTCTGAGACGCTGCAACGACACCCCTGTGACTGTAGGGCACAGTGCTTGCCATCTTGTCTTGAGAAGTTGCAGAGATGTCTCCTTTTAGACCGTGGAACTGTTATTAAAGGACAAGTCCACCCTAGCAAAAACTTGATTTGAATAAAAAGAGAAAAATTCAACATGCATAATTCTGAAAATTTCATCAAAATCGGATGTAAAATAAGAAAGTTATGGCATTTTAAAGTTTCGCTTATTTTCAACAAAATAGTTACATGAACGAGCCAGTTACATCCAAATGAGAGAGTTGATGACATCACTCACTATTTCTTTTGTATTTTATTATATGAAATACTTTTATTTTCTCATCATTGTCATGTGAAATGAAGTTTCATTCCTCCCTGAACACGTGGAATTCCATTATTTTAACATTTTGTGCTTCAGGCAAGGAGGTCCTAATCGTCAAATTCGTAAAAATTGATTATTCAGACAATAAAAAAACAAAAGAAATAGTGAGTGAGTGACATCATCGCCTCATTTGGATGTAACTGGCTCGTTCATATAACTATTTTGTTGAAAATAAGCGAACTTTGAAATGTCATAATTTTCTTATTGTACATCCGATTTTGATGAAATTTTCAGCATTGTGCTTGTCTTATTTTTCTCTATTGATTCAAATCAACAATTTTCTGAGGTGGACTTGACCTTTAAAGAGATGTCTCTGTGACTGTGTAGTCTCTGATACTGTAGGCCTTAAAAATTTAGCTTGTATTTCCAAGTCTTGTGAACTTGACCAGGGGCGCATAGTCATTTCCTCATTTTGGATAGGGATGAGTTATCTTTTCACTCTTCATTTTGCACTTCTACTGGTCAACATAAACACATAAATCATATTCATCATATCCCCTCTCTAAACACATAATCATACTCATTATATCACTCTTACAACAGGTGATTGAGATAAATAGATCAGTTGAAGAATAGATGGATGGATGGAGAGAGTATAAAATATAAAGAGTCAAAAGGGGCCTAAGCTTTCGATCCTAGCAGAATCTTCTATGGAGGCAAAATGACAAACATATAAAGTGGAACAACCATAATATAGACCACAGACATTCAACAGCAACACTAAAAACAAGGAGACAAAAGGGGCATTAGTGAGTAGAGATGACCAATCAGGTTAGTGAAGGGGATAAAAGAAAAGGAGTCAACTATAAAATATAGTAAACAAAATACATTTATCTCCTCACTTTTTGTGTGCTATTAATGTTGCTTTTATTAAGTGAACCATCTTCAATTTGGCTATCAAATCTTAGGTAAAACTATATTCTGCATAAAGTTAGGAGAGAGATGTACATGTACATGTTTGGAGTAGTAACAAAAAGAGCAGTAAATAATCGTGAAAAATTTTGAGTTGGACTATTTCATATTGAAAAAAAGAAGTTCTAGATAAGGATAGAGAGAGATGTTCATTACATTAATTTTTGGAGTGAGAGAAATAAAAAAGAAAGAGGGATGGAAAAATTATTTACTAATAAGAATTAGGGATAGGCTGTAGACGCTGTGTAAGGAAGTGAGCTTAATGGGTGATTAGCATGTGAAACAGGATGTGCCCCCTTGGCAAGCAGGGAGCTGTCCCCCTTCCACTATTCATCAATGACTCACTTGGACCGTCTCCCTGGCCCCCCTCCCCGTACCCCCGCCACAGTCACCCCATCGCAGTTCTCACGCACAAGCTTGTGTACAGCACCCAGCTTAACGTACATCCTCCTATAGAGACTCTGCATGCAACTACGAAAGTCGGCCGTTGAGCCCTGCATTGTTAGGCCAAAGCGTATCGGCTTTCATAGCTTGTCATGTGTACCCCTTGTAAACGCACATGCCCGTGTTGTTCCTACTCTGCGAGTGATGTCGAGGAATCCTATTAGGTGCTGTTTTAACTGTTTTCTTTACGTGGGGAGTGTATGTTCCTTTGATTCCTGTGGTCTTTGCCCGTCAGAGAGAGTACCCGGATGAGAGGAAAGGATGATAAGTGAATGATATGTACATGTTTGTGGGTTAATCAGATTTGGATCTAGGCCTGAGTAGTTAAAGTGTCATTTTGTGGAAGCATCAAGACCAAGGGAATTAGCAGCAAAATGAGTCTTGATTTTTTGGTAAGTCGACCTGTATTGAATTCTACATTATGCTATAAAACCTCAAATAATAGTTTGTGTGTACAGTATATTGTAGTCCATTATTGATCACAAAAAAAAGAAATCTATGTTATACAGGTAGAATTTGGCCTGAAATACCCCCAAAGCACTGAAAATTTTTAAAAACTGAAATTTTCATTCTATTGTCAACTGCAATACAATGTAGCACATTTCAGCTGGTGAGCTGAAAAAAAGGAGCCATAGAATTAGAAAAAAACAATTGTTGCCAATTTTTCCCCTGCAAAGCAAGTCTACTGTCATGTACAGGGATTCCTCTTTTCTATCTGTATGCCTACCAGTTGTCTGTCCTGACATCAGACCTGTACTTAGCGGAGAAGAATGTCGTACATTTTAGTACATTTTACATACAATATCGAGATTGGACTTCAAGCAGTTTTATAGTTTGTAGTGTCAAAACTAAAGATACATGTACTTTGATTTCTGCTTGATCATGATCTTCAATGGCCATACAAATTATCAATGTTGATTCTGAGAAATAACATAGAAGATGAAATTGTGACAAAAGCGATCAGGGCCCTGTCGCATTACGATTAGTGATCGATTGTGGGGCTGGTTTTACAGTTGGTCATACACAATGACCAATTGAATCCCTGTGATCAATTAAAGATTTATTTCACAAGGACCTTTGACCCATTTCATAAAGAGTTACAAGTGTTGTAACTTTGCCATTATGGCAACTACCATGGCAACCTTGATTCTGATTGGCTGCTGAGCCCTCTTGCCATGGTAGTTACCATTATGGCAAAGTTACAACAGTTTGCAAGTGCTTTATGAAACGGGCCCCAGGTCCCTTATTGATCTCATGGATGGACTAGAGCAGGAGGGTGTTTCACAAAGATATAAGTATGACTTTATAGAGTTACACTTAAATGCTGACGCGTACATGATATACAACGCACAATCTTATTGATTGATACGCAGTAGTGCGCGACCTCTTTGCATGTTCTGACCAATGCGGTCATTTCTTTTATACTGCACATAATTAGGCATTTAAGTGCGACTTTAAGCCATCTTTAATCTTTGTGAAACACCCCCAGGTCCCTGATTAAATTCATTGGTGATCTAGAGCAGGTGAGTGTTTCATAAAGCTGTTCGTATAAGTTAAGAGTGTCTTTAAGAACGACAGGTTATCATTTCTTGTGGTAAATGGTGTACAAAAATGTTCATTGGTGATGGTTAAGTGCGTAAGAAAGGATCACCAGTTCTTAAAGTCGCTCTTAACTTTATATGAACAGCTTTATGAAATGGCCCCCGGGTCCGTGTTGAAACTTAGCATGATATAACTACTGAGGTTACTTTGCTCAACAGGAATAAAAGCCTGGGGAACCGTTGATAATGAATCTGTGGCAATGAACAGGGGCCCATTTCATAAAGCTGTTCGTAAGTAAAGAGCGACTTTAAGAAAGACTGGTGATCCTTTCTTGTGGTAGATGATGTTCACCATTATACGCATAAGAAAGGATCACCAGTCGTTCTTAAAGTGGCTCTTAATTTACGAACAGCTTTATGAAACACCCACCTGGGCTCAGTAACACAAACGTTTGCGATGGATTGCAAATGTGTAAGAACCACACTGATTGGTCCCTGGTCAGTATTTTGAACCAATTGCGCGTGAAACATTGATGTTGATTGGTCAGTTAATTTAGCGATTGATCGCTAATCTTTGTGTTACGGAGCCCAGGTCTCCTAGAAAAAGGGGTAATGAGAGAAATGTGCATGAGTGAGAAAATTAGTTCACTGTAATGATGTTGATAACATGCTGAGTGACTTTGCCTTTATTGAGCAGCTACCCAACAGTTGATCTGAATCATGGTAAACATACATGTAGTTCAAAAGTTTAAAAGTATGTTTAACATCACCACCCCCCAAAAAAACTCCCAAACAAACCCAATGCAAGTATTTTTTAGCATGTATGTACGATGTCACAGTGATGTTGCGTAAAATGCTATAATGAATAAGATCTCAATATTTTTAGGGCAAGGCCACTATACTTCACCTCTTCAAAGTATAAAATGGGTGCTTTTCTCAGATCAAAAACCAAATCCTGATAGGCCAGGTGGATGTTTCATAGAGCTGTTTGTAAGATACGAATGACTTTACGCACGACTGGTGATCCCTTGTGCTTTAATGATATACCTGTGTAATTGATGTATGACCTAAGAACATGTTCCAGTCGTGCGTAAAGTTGTTCGTAACTTTACGAACAGCTTTATGAAACACCCACCAGGAGGGGGGGGGGCTATTGTGAAATATTTTTTCAGTGCAAAAGGTGGCAACTGCAGTGTGTCCAGACATGTTTTTTTTCCAAGTCTTTAAGTATAAGTGGATCTTCTGAGACCAACTTTGCACTGTCCAGGTACATGGTTAAAAACTTTGGAAATTTTCCTACAACTTTAAAATGTTAGAAAGCAATTTTTACAGTCAGTATCCATTTATGTCGTTATTTTTACTTCTTTTTTTTATCAAAGTCAAATAGTAATATGCTTTAAAATTTATCTAATGTGTAAATAAGGGTTATGAGATTTTCAGTTTTCTCTGTACCTTTAAGAAACTAATAATCTACTTAGTAATGGGTGTGGTTGCACTATTTAAATCATTAATCCATGTACATGCACACCTGTGCATGTTGATAAGAAGCAAAAGGGCGCAAGTTCCACTCACCGTGGTACAAGTTTTAACCATGGTTCAAGTTAAGGCCTTTCTGGAACTCTTCTTGTGAGCGGCTCACAAAGACCCACCTGCTCTTTAGTCTTAACATTTGTGCTTTATCATGGCACATGACTGCGTATGTTCCCTTTTAGATTCAGCATTCATAGATGCCTATAAACGGTCCAGGGTTTGCAAAGTTCTGGAAAGGTTATTGTGACAAAAGTACACTCCTGTATGAATGGAGGTGTCGTAGTATAGAGGTTCAGTCACTTGACTCTTATACCATTGGTCGAGGGTTCAAATTCCGTCCAGTTCTAATATTCTTTGGCAAGGCACCTATCCATGTTTGTTGCTCTCCACCCAGGTGTGGACTCATTAATTCAAAATGGTAGACTCATGAATAAAATAGCATGCTCAATCATGGCAACAAGCGTGAATTTCGTGCACTGTGACAAAAGTGCTTCAGTATTGGACATTACAGGTATTTAAAAATTAAGCATAATTTGTACATGAAATCTGCATAAATCATTTCAAAGCCACCTTTGTTAATCGGGCCAATATGCTCCAACTTATCTATTCCTTTTCTGACTTTGTTGAAATGTCTTTGGTTGCCTCTTTTTCAGCTGGGAGTTCTCTTTTCTAACTGTATTTCTCTTTGGTAATTCATTTGTTGTAGAAGCAACTGTTTATTTATAATGCTTGTAACTAGTTGTAACGTCAAGTGTTTTATTTGATGATTGCTAAAAAATATAGTGCAATATGTTTACAGTATATTAAAAGCTGCGAAACTGAGATGTAATGATAACTTGGCATACAAATACAAAGACCTACGGAAATGTTAAAAAAGAGAATCCAAACAAGGAGAAAATTGATGCCAATAAACAAACTCCAATACCAATTTCCTTTAAAGACTGAATGTACAGACACTGTAGCAAATCATGCCTAAATTTAGTTCAACTTCTGGCCAGTAGCCATAGTCCAAATGATTTCCAGCTATATGCTTCAGTCTATTTTAGCCTGTCCTTTTTTAAATGATACATCATGTTGGAATCACATTGCTAATATCCAAACATCCAAATGTAAGTTTGCCATCTCCATGCCAGACTTATTGGGGGAAGGGGGAACCTTTGGAAGCCAGCAATAAGGCATTGGGGCCAAGCGACTGGTATATTAATTAAATTATGTTACATATTTGCAACTGAAAATGACAGAATTGCGATTTTAATCAACAAAATGATTTCAATATCAAGGAAACAAATTCTCGACTATATTTGCAAAGCATATTAAAATAAGTGCAAAAAAGCACACATGCCTTAAGAACTTCAAAGTGTTGAAAAAAATTAGGGTTTATAGTTCTTTGTAAGTTTGGACCAGGATATGAGCACAGCTATTTGTGTGAAGTGATTTCTCATATTGTTACATTCAAGGTGGTCGCGGGAACATTTGCTAAGTATCATGAATTTCGTATTTGGTCACATATTACATGTACATGTAGATTGCTTTACATGTTCACAAAAATCACTACAGTATAAAAATAAAAATGAAATTATAAATGCTGCTGCATTATAAAAAGTTTGATGAACTCTATTTTATTGGCAGGATAAATATCATTATGATGCTATTCAAATGTAGCTCAAAGTTTCGCGAACAAATCAATTCTTTCTCGGAAACAATGAAAGAGTAGACATTTGGTTTGCCATTTTAAATGTTTTAGAACTAACAAGGATATTTGTTGTAATACGGTCACTTTAACCATGGACCTACTAGCTAGTAGGTCCATGCTTTAACTTACCCGGTAGTTCAATCTGATATACATGTACAATGTTGAGCCTACGGGTGACCAGATGGGGGAAACACTGAGAGAACTTGAGAGGAAATGGTCATTACCTAGCACTAAAAGGCTAGCAGTGGTAATTGGTGTCCATTAGGATATCAATATCTATCTCTCCAGACTGAGGATATCATCTTCTAGGGAGAGTCCAAGCAGGTGTTCAAAGGTCTATTGTTTTAATGTATTCATCAGTTCAAAGATATGAGACTTTCCATTAATGACTATAATGATACTGTCACCATCATCATCATCATCACTGTCGCCCTTGCCTTTTACTGGTTTTCGCTCAGCAACTGTTCCTTCCTTACCATGGAACAACCATAGTTGCATACATGTAGGCCTAGATCTAATATTGAGCACTTTTAGATACGTATGTCGACAGATACCCTTTTCATAAACTTATCCTCCAATTAGCCGCCTAAGAGTAATGCGGATAATTCAATAAAAATTGCGTTCATAAACTCTGAAAATAAGCCGCATTATTTTTACGAGCGCCCGTCCTGAAAAAGGTGGATAATCGCCATGACAACTGGACACGCCCCCTCCGATGTGGTTGTGTTGGAAAAGGGTGACCTTGTGACCGCACCATGGCAATTATCCGCATTATTTGGAAATGCGTTCATAAACTCAAAATCTTATCCCGATGCCGCTATTATGCGGATAATAGCAGCATCAGAGTAATGCGGATAACTCTTGTCCTCCTCCAATTTTACGACCAAATTATGCTGCTATTAGCCGCCTAATTCATTTTAATTGGGTTTATGAAAGGGGTATTAGACGACAGGTATGAGATGACGTTATCTTTTGGCCTGCCATATGCCTCAGGTCCTCACACAAATCCACTATCAGAATCAAGAACCTCGCCACATCCATTTTGCGTTTCTCCTAAATCATAGTCGATGTGCACGTGAGGGACGTCATTTTAACCGCTCAAGCTCAGTATGAAGATCAATCTTTCCCTACTAAAACACAGTTTTCAGTGACTTTTCACAAAATTAATGTAAGTTGTACAACTGGAAGCACCGTGGTGTAGCAGTTCTGACTCTCGCCTTGTAATCAGAGGGTCGTGTGTTTGAATCCCACCATGGCCTAACGTCCTTTGGCAAGGCGTTAATCCACACTTTGCCACTCTCGACCCAGGTGTTAAATGGGTACCCGATAGGATGTGAAAGCCTATGTAGTATGCCTAGCAATTGAGTCTTGGAACTCTTGTTGGATTGCTCCCCAGGGAGTGGAGAATGTGCATACATAGTATGCGGGCATGCAAGGATCCGATGACCGGGGTAATAATATATCTGTAAAGCGCTTAGAGACGTCGTTCCGATGTAATAAGCGCTATATAAATGCGGAATATTATTATAATTATTATGTTTATCATATTTGAAATTGCTTTCTGATCTCCAAAATATATATCGATATATATCTTAACTCGCGTAAAAAGGAATCAGAGCAAGTGAAAGGGCAAGTGTGCACAAGTTGCACCTTTGCATCACCCGACCAGGTTGCCAGGCGATGGTACACCAAATCTTCCCGGTCGGGCAGCGTGTCATGACCCCTCTGGTTATCGCGCTGTTTCATGTGAACGTACGTACAAGTCGAGTGAAATCTAAAGTATTCGCATCTGTAGTGAACCATGGCAGATGACATTGACTCGAACGATGAGACGACTGCTACTCTGTTCTCGTTCGCTGCTCCTAAAACTCTCTATTCACAGAATCAGATTCTCTACGGTGGGTATCTCTGGCTTAATCTTGAAGTGTTGTGTTGGCAGCGAACACAATGCTTCAAGAAAAGCCCCCCCCCTGCTTGTCTCTAATGGTTGTGCTCATTCTAACGTGCCACTCCCTTCTCAACATAGCCTTTCAAGACCAAGGGTTGGGGGGAGGGGGGGGGTGATGGCTATAAAGGGTGCGATTACTTGTCTTCCACATCAGTCATGTGTACTTTTTATAGTCTTTGGGTCATTCCATGCCAGTTCACCCAATGAATGTGCAATTTTGCACCCGACCGTCTCAGAATTCGTTGTAATTTGGTATACATAAAATTCAGCATGGCCCAAGCACAAAACAAAAAAAATTAGTCCAATCGGTCCGTCGGTTCTCGCGCTACGGCCCGCCCTTTTCTCCTTGTTTTGACAAAAATGGGCATGACCTTCAACTTTCAATGGCCACTGCGTCGTTACATGTTGACCAATTTTCATGAAACTGGTACCATTTGATAGGAAATTCAGAGAGGAATCCAAAACATGCATCGAATAATGTATTGGAGCAATTTATGACCTTTGACCTTAACTTTGACCTTGAGTTTGACCCCCGGACAAATAATTTTTTAACTTGATTTTCATGTATGTTAATTATTGGTATGATATTGACAAAATATGTTAAAATCAATGATGATATTTTATTTCTTCACCTTTAAAAACTCTTCCAAAGATACCATGAAATTTCACTCTAGTCCCACACACTGATATTCATGTTAGTAAAGTGTTTACCAGTTACATGATTTCTTCCCATCTTAAGTTACAGTATGCAAGCACATGAAAAGAAATTAAGCTTAATCAGTTCACAAATAAAAGATTAAACCTTTATGCTCATGAATAGGTATCTGTTTAGGCATTTTGATGTTCATCAATATATATTCATTTTGATGTTCGGCAATATATATCATATATATTCATGGTAGTAAAGTCTTCACTTTTATCATCAAAATATATACATGTATATATATATATGTGTATGATATATATTGCTGAATCATAAAATGCCGACTTTAATTTATACCAAATTACAACTAATTCTGAGACGGTCGGGTGCAACCACTGGGTGAATCCAAATGGAATGACCCCTTTGAGAAGATAAAACGGCGACACAACTGCTCCTGGCTTAATTTCATCAAAAAGATGTAAGGTTACGGTTCCAATAGGTTTTATGTTTGGCTGTGGGTTAGGTTTAGGGTGGGGTATACATTGTAGAGTAACACCCAGGGTTGAAGTTGGTCATTTGATTAGTGTGTGGAAGCGTAACATTTGTTGCTGTCCAGAGCAAATGTCACTGAACCTCTCTTACACCCCCTTATGAAACAACAGCAAAACTTTGAAAAGGAAAACTCTGCCAATAGATTTGTATGGGATAAACAGACTCAGAGATTAAAATGATAACACAGATGACAAATCAGCTGGCCCCTGTTATATGACATTGCCAACCAATGGAAACTACAATGGGGTGGGTATTGTGGTCTCGTAGGGGCGTCGTGGTCTAGTGGTAATGACTCTCGTCTTTCAATCTGAGGGACGTGGGTCCGATTCCCAACCATGGCATGTTTTCCTTCAGCAAGAAATTGACCCACATTGTGCTGCACTCAACCCAGGTGAGGTGAATGGGTAGCCGGTAGGAAGAAATTCCTCAAATGCCAGAGTGCCTGTCTGGACATGTTTGTATAGTTTGTATTCATTTCTACTACTAGCACATGAAACAAATTACGAAGTATTGGAGTAGGAATGTACGCTTGGATATGAAAGTATTTGCACCCTACCGCATGTTTACAATCAGTGATCTATAAATATGTCACAGATTTAGAAACTAGTCACTGTATATTAAGCTCAATTGTTTTCACCCTCTCATTAATTCCCCCAATCGCTCGTTACTAAAAAAGCTGTGAGCAATAATAAAGTCAGATTCGTTTGAAGGATTTGCTTGTTTGGTTTGTCAGCTGTTAGCCTTGGCCTCTACTTAAATGCATGCCAATCCATTGCCTCAGCAATTAATATATTGCCCAATATCCTTTCAGTAATGCACATCCCTTTCACATTTGTTTATTTTTATTTTCATTTTTTTTCTCATTGAAGTTCCTGAAACTAAACTTTTGTGATTAACATTGCATTTGCCTAATGTAGGTTACATGTATGTTTTTTTTTTTTTTTTGGGGGGTAAAATGCTGAATGTGTTTGTAGAGTTATTATTTTCTTACTGATTATACAGTAATTTATTCAAACAGGTAAAAAGTATGTTTGGAAAAATTAATTTGGCATTAACAAATTCTTATTCATTGTACAATAACAATAATGATAATAATCATAACTTATGATTATTATCATTATTGTTATTGTCTGTCATCATCGACATGATCACCATCATCATCATGATCACCATATATCATGACCATCACCATCCTCCTCGTCATTGTCGTCATTACCAAGACACCGCTTTTATATTTGAAAATTTAGAAGCACTAAAGATTTAAGATGTAAATGGAAATGTTTATAACATGTACGTATTATGTACATAGTATATTTACCTAAATTTATTTTTTTACTTGACTATTAGTCAAATTCTCATTAATTTTTTTTCTCTCTCTCTTGAACACAAGGTAAATACTCACTGAACTATGTCTAAATATCAATTAGATTCATGTGATGTGTATTAAGGAAAGGGAAAACAAGTGTGGCGGTTGCACATCTCTTGAAAGACATTTCTGCATGATCTTGCCACAAAACCCCAAGAAAACTATGATAATTAAAAATGATAAGGCACTGTTGTAAATCCCGGATCATTGTGAAGGATGGTCATGAGGTCTATATGATCAGACAAAGCAATCCATCGCCATACAGCTATTTTTGAACTATGAAATGATGTCACATGAAAATTGTCTTATTTTGGGAGTTGTCTTGAAAGGTTTCTAAGAACTGTGACCATGCAAAGACTCGTGTGGATGACAAGGCTTTCTTATTTTATTTGCAATCCTTGCCACCTACTTAAATGGCATTTGTGTTTGGGTACCCGATAGGATCAGAACGTCATTGAAGCTTGCAACCTGGTAGCTTGTCCAGTACTGTGCGCGCCTCACCGGCGACTGACTGGAATACTCCCCAGGGAATGGAGGATGTGCATACATTGTGTGCGGGAATGACGGATTGAATCCGATGACCGGGGTATATCTGTAAAGCCCTTAGACACGTCTTCCCGATGCATTATAAAGTGCTATATTAAAAGAGGGTTATTGTTATTAGAAGTCAAAATTCATTATTTGTTGAGGATTATTTAAACCTGCGTACAAAGCACTTTCCTAGAAAGGCTTTGAATACTCTTCATATTTGAGTTTAAACTCTGTGTGTACATCTTAAAGGTATGTTGTGTTGATGTTTTTTCTTTGCTTTGTATATATCATTGTTTGAAATTTTATAAAGTGTATCTTCTTCTGCACAAATTGCAGTGTGTTTATGTCATTTTTTTAACGGAAGGCTTCAAATATGCCTAACAAAATGATTAATGAACTGACATATCATTCACCTACCTCATTGCATACGTTAATCCATAGAAACTTGTTGTGTACTTCTGATGAACCCCCTGTTCTGGCCATCATAGCCTACATTGCTCAAAAGTCGAATTCATCTATGATCAGAAGTAGAGATTTTGTCATGAAATATGTTTCTCTGGAATGTGTTAAAATATGTCATATAAAAATTGATTTTTGTACTAAAAAGGTCATTTTTGACTCACTCACTTCGCTCACTCACAGTATTTTAAAATTGATTTTGCCTTTCATGTCGTGTCTTGCCCCTAAAGTTTTAGACTCATTATGCCACTGACCTCCGCCCAAACAAAACTAAAGAGAGGCAACGTCAAGTTTGATGTTTGTGATGCGAAAACAAAATCACAGAGCAGCAAGCGTGTTGCGATTTGCTTTTCGCATTTTTAAAAACAGAACTACAGAGCTGAATTCTGTTTTTTATTTTTTCATGGCTGAAACAGAAAAACAACTTATCCGGATGTACCTTGTATTTTTAATGTGGAGTTTGCGTTGAGTACTTTCCTTGGACATCATAATCTATCATGACTGTAGACCATGAGGTAGCCTGTCAGGGGCGAGTCTAGGTCCCCCGGTTTGAAGGGAAGTTGTGGATCAACATAAGGGAAGATTAAAGGGATAGACAGATGATATAGATCAGGGGGGTGTTTCTTTAAGGCATCTTGTCAGTGACTTTTGCTGACAACTACTCTCTGAGCCAATCACATGCTTGGATTTCAGTAGCTTGTAACAGTTGTCAATGAAAATCACTGGTTGTTTTTATCATGAAATGCTTCCAGGCTGGGGAGTGTTTCACAAAGCATTTTGTCCATGAGTTTCACTGACTTATTTGTTCTGAACCAATCATATGCAAGGATTTCAGTAGCTTGTAACAATTGTCAGTGACAAGCACTGGCTATTTGTTTCATGAAATTATGCTACCCTGGGTTTATAGTTTGTTCCAGGAGGTACATACATGTTTAATAGATTTACACTATGTAGCTCTTGTCTGTATATGATCTTGTTCAGGTTCTTGTCAAGGCAAGGAACTTCAATGTACTTTCTTCATTAGATGTTAAGTGATTACTCTCTCGGTGTTGTGAATTTTTTTTATATTTCAAACACAATATCACGTAAAGCACTGCTGAAATGATAGTACGTATGCACTTCAAAATCATCTTAAAGATCCTCTTGTAAATTATGGAAAGGTTGGATTCTGAGACTAGTTTTTAGTTTCTATGGGCACTATGATTGAGCTTTACCGTAGTCTCATGTACTTTCAGACTCTGTGTTATTCACTATAAAAGGGACAAATCAATCAATCTATTAATCCAAGTGTCTTGAGGATGTACTATCACCACTACCACCACCACCATTAAAGGCATGGTCACACCGCCCGAGCGTTGTAAGAGCGGTCGTGGAGCGGTAGGGAGAGAGGGTCGAAGTTCGCTCACAAAATTGGGGGGAAAACAAAAAAAAATAATCGAAATAAAAAATGGTGAACGGTAGCGAGCGGTGATGATTTTTTTTTCTCTCCTCTCCACGACCGCTCCAACAACACTTGGGCGGTGTGACCAGGCCTTAAGATCATCATTCGTCAACCTCCTCCTCCTCCCCCATCATCATCATCTACAGCATCATCAACGCCATTCATTCTCGTCTTCATCTGCTACATGTATTCCATATTCATGCCTCCTATTCTGTGTAGTCCCTCTGTATACGGCCTTCCAATCTTAGGCTATAGTACGGATGATACCGGATGCTTGAGACATGTATTTTAATAGGACCGATGGCAGATCAAAATTCTGTAAAATTATACTGCTGGTGTGCAGGAAATTTAGAAGAAGGATATAATAGCGGAGAGGAGTGAAACTGTTACACAAAGATGGTTGATATTGGAGAGGTGATGAAAAGTGATACAGATGCAGAAATTGATACGGATGAGTTTCGGATGTAGCAATTCCTTTATTATGAATTCTTTAAAGTACCGGTATTCAATTTAAAACTTCCAAAAACCAATACTTTGAAATCATATTTCATTGATTCCACAATGTGATACTTCAGAAATTTTCCATGTTCTTTTCATTAATCTAATTCTCTCTAGTTTACAAGTACCCCAACCCTCCCCAACATATTCAGTTTTGTGTGTAATAATGTGCTCTAATAAATGCTTTTGTTGATTTATTAATCTCTTTTAATAATATACATTGTCCATTGTACATAAAAAAATGACAGTAAAACAATGTTTGAATTGTTGTTAAGAATTTGATTAAACATGGAGGAGCCCTGGTGTAGTGGTTCTGCCTCTTGCCTTGTAAACAGAGGGTTGTGTGTTTGAATCCCACCGCGGTCTGGTGTCCTTTGGTAAGGCATTAATCCACACTTTGACACTCTGTACCCAGGTACTAAATGGGTACCCGGTAGGATGTGAAAGTCATTGTAGCTTGTCCAGTACTGTGTGCGCCTCACAGGCGACTGACTGGAATGCTCCCCAGGGAGTGGAGGATGTGCATACATTGTGTGCAGGAATGACTGATTGAATCTGATGACCGGGGTAATAATATATCTGTAAAGCGCTTAGACATGTCATTCTGATGTATTAAGCGCTATATGAAAGCGGATTATTATTATTATTATTAAACATAATACTAGGATCAAAGGATGAAAATACTGAAGTTGTAACATATAATGTTGATCCTTGACCTCGTAATTATAAAATTGAATTCTTATGGAGGCCCATTCTACATTTAATAGTTCATACAGTGCCTGACGTTTTAGAAATTGCTCAGAGATACAGTTAACTTTAGCCTTTGAGATATAAGCCACAGCTATAAAATGAATCATTTCTCACCATTCACTCATCAGTCATCTGCTCATGCATGTGGTCAGATGCCTCAGACCACCTGATCCAGAATTAGAAATTATTCTGATTTGGGGGCAAAGCTATTTCTGACCATGTGATATCTAGGTTAAAAAACAGTCAACAGTGGTTTAAATATTTAATATACTGTGTCAGAAAATTGATTGCACAAAATATTATTGGATGGAATTCATATGTTTTATCAATTTTAAAGTGTCTGTGGTGTCACTGCAGGTCCTACTTAAAAATGAACCTATTTAATTTGAAGGGGGAGGGGGGGGGGGGGGGGGGCTCCACACTAAACTTAACAATAGATTTGTATAACAATACTCATTGTTTGTTATATCATTGTGGCTTTATATGTTTTCATGACCAACAACATAAACATTCATGATTCTTTTTATATAATTAAAAAAAAATAATGCCAAATTTATTTGCTCCCATTTCCTTCTTATATCACCTGTGAGGCCATTAATTGATGTGTAAAGCTTAGATCAGCTATGACCTACATAAGATTGAACTTTGGATAAGAGCCTGGAAATATCTTGAAACATGATTAATACAGCGAGGGCTACGAGTTACTTGTCACATGTCATTTGTCATTTTGTCGATGAAATTATGAGACATTATTACATTAGATGGCAGTTTTCATGCCTTAATGTATTAATGCTTTGCCAAGAGTGATAAATGCCAAATTTTATGGTCACTGTTCAGAACCTTAGCTCTAATTTTTCGTTTTTATTACCTTTGGTGAATGTTGATAAGAAAATTGTGTAGTAATACAGTCATAGCAATTGGCATGTATACGAATCTCACCTAGATTGTTAATATAGCAGGATTTATATTGGATTGACTAGTATTATCTTTTGGCAGATGCTTTGATTTGGACATGAGCAAATTGTTAGGAAATGCATCAATTAAGTTCAGTGTGATTGATTAGAGTTGTAATGAATTACAGGACATAACAAACAAAAGCTGCAAATCATTATCAAAATGAAAAAAAAATACATGCATGTTTGAAGGTAAAAGAAAGTAGTTGCAGCAAACAATTTTTTTCATGAGAAAGTCTTTCAAATCGAGATGAAATGCCACCATATTATTATCGTGCAATTTAGATCTTTACTAGTTCTGGTACATTTTTTGTGAAATCATGAAATCTCAGCTGAAAACCGATAATTCTGATGATCACTAACACAAAAAGGCATATGTGGGACAGTGTATTAATATTGTTTGGAAAAATACCCAACATTTTATGGAACTTTGCTTATTTTGCTAATTTCTCAGCAATTACACTTTTCTTCCAGAGCCAGTTGGCACATACATGTATGTTTTTAATCTATACTGTACAAACACTTGGGTGGTCATTTTATTGGATTCTGTTGAACTCATTTTGAGATTGTTACCACATCTGGTATTTACCTTTTGAATATAAACATATGGTGTGGTGAAGATCGAAATAGACAAATCATCGTGACCTATTAAATTTCTTTCATTACATTGAAATGAAGAATATTTCTTCCTGTGCCTTCACATTAAAAATATCAACAGCTGAAACATTTTGCAGATGATTTGAGTGTGGTCCATAAATTGACATGTGCATACGAACTTCAGATGAAGAAAGATAATTTGTCATCATTTTGATGATTTAATTGCTATTCAGCAAACACTAGTTCTCAGGTGTATTTTTAACAGCATAGAAAACGCATGAGGGCGACCCCCCCCCCATCACAGCACGAATTGCCCCTAAGATTTCCCAAATGGAATAATTTGGGTGACCATTTTTTCTAGAGTCACCCCAAGATCTTCCCCAAAGAAAATCAGTATAATGCATATGACAGAATAATGATTTTGCATTGTTCTTTGCCCCAAAATAGCCTCTAACCAGTTCCACGCTCTGACATAAAAAAAATCCTCCAAATTAAGTAATTGCCCCAACGTGAGAAAAAAAATAACCCCTATAAACAATTTAAATTGTGTCTGACCAACATCACAGACATCTTTTTAAAATCAATTTGAGACAATTTCCTCTTTTATTATTCCAGTACATATTCATGAAGGAAGGTGAGTGCAAAAAAGTGCAGTACCTCAACAAGGAAGGGTGAATGTCAATGTCAGAGGCTGACCTGGGAGTATCACTGCCCTGGGGAAAGAGAAATCTACAAGGGTCTTAGGATAGGAGATTGAAAGTCCTCCCATCCACTAAAGTCTGGGGAGAGTGTTTCATGAAGCGAATAGCCTGTGATTTTTCACTGAAAAATTTGTTCCGAGCCAATCAGATCCAAGGATTGTGGTAGCTTTTAACATATTTGTCAGAGAAATGCTCCCTTGATATGTGTCTTATGATGTAGGTTTAAGGAGGTAGATCATGGGATTTGACATGTTTATCTTGGATTCTGGGTGTTTGGAAGAGGGTGAATCATCATCTAGGGGTGGGAAGGTGAGGGGGAAAGAAAGAAAGAGAGAGAGAGGGAGGGAAAGGTGAGAAAGGGAGAGAGAGTGTGGTAGATGAAGGCGAGAGAAGAGGGTGGAGAATAAATAGAGAGAGTGACTGAATTCATGGCTCGACATTAGCAGTGGCCCGGGGCAACCAAAAGTGAGAGTCGGGTCACGAAAATTCTGTAAAAGCCAACACTTGGTGGCCCGTTTGGCTACCAAAGTTCTATAAATTCTCTTGTTTTCTATTAATAGGGCCACTAAATTTGCTTTATGGGCCATTCAAAATATGAAATTGATGATTTTGATCAGGCCACCAAGAAAAGTAGTTAGTGTGGAGCCTTGCTGAATTCATGAGTCATCAAGAACATGCTATTGAAGGGAATCAGAGAAAAAAATGAAGAGAAAGAGAGATATAGAGAATGAGTTTTAAATAAAATAATTTAGCAATAATGATAATAACAACAACAACAATAACAACTACAATATTATAAGGTATTTGAATAGCGACATATTCCCCTTGTTGGTGCTCAAGGCGCTCCTATTTTATCCATTAAAAATCTGTATTTTATTCTTGTCTCGCTTCCATACAGTCTGCAGGGCTGCCTTCCTTTGCAGCGGAGAGCAATGGAATGGATGCTAACGGTCAGCTAGCATTGGTGGAGACACCTCAACAGAAGCCATGGGAGAAACCGCTGACCATTCCAGAGATCAGGAAGAGCAGCCAGAACTGGTCACTTGCATCAGATGCAGGAGTAAGTAGCCCACAAGGTTCATTTATTGATATCAAAATTTGCAAGAATGTGCAGAGTAGCCAGAACTGGTCACTTGCATCAGATGCAGGAGTAAGTAGCCCACAAGGTTCATTTATTGATATCAAAATTTGCAAGAATGTGCAGAGTAGCCAGAACTGGTCACTTGCATCAGATGCAGGAGTAAGTAGCCCACAAGGTTTATTTGTTGACGTCAAAATTTGCAAGAATGTGCAGAGTAGCCAGAACTGGTCTCTCGCATCAGATGCAGGAATAAGTAGCTTGCAAGGTTTATTTGTTGACGTCAAAATTTGCAAGAATGTGCAGAGTAGCCAGAACTGGTCTCTTGCATCAGAAGCAGGAATAAGTAGCTTGCAAGGTTTATTTGTTGACGTCAAAATTTGCAAGAATGTGCAGGGTAGCCAGAACTGGTTTCTCGCATCAGATGCAGGAGTAAGTAGCTTGCAAGGTTTGTTGATATCTAAATTTTGCAAGAATGTGCACAAAAACATCAGGGCCCTATTGTACAAAGAGTTACGATTGATCCAATCAACCAAAATTATGGAAAGCCAGCAACATCAACATATGAAAGACATGCTTGTTCATAATATTTTCTAGATATGATGTAGATTCATATATTCTTGACAGTTCAGTATGCTTTTTGTTTTCCAAGGAGAATTGCACAGTCTTCAAGAGAACAATGAATGTATGAATATACATCATATTTTGAACAAATTTGCATTTTAGATGTTGACGTTGCTGGCCATCCGTAGTTGTGGTTGATTGGATCATGAAACTCTTTGTAAGATAGGGCCCTGGTCTAAGAAAGTATAGGTTCTGAGACAGCTTTAAAGTGTTTACAATTACATTTCATCATCGATATTACAGTAACCACTTCCATCGATGTACACCATCAAAGTTTAAAACACATGAACAGACCGAAAAAAGGGTGTTGGTGCTTTTGTAGAAAATGGAATTGGCGGTGATGTGAAGTACATTGTTGTTGACCTAGTTTTCAATGTCATGTGTGAAAAAAAACAACAACTGTGAAATGGATTGGCTAATGTGCAAAGAAATGATAATCCCAGGCATTAAAGATTTAAAGCGTGTGAAATGTACTCGTAAGGATCAAGGATAATATAGCTTTCCCAAAAGTCACCTTCGACATTTGCAAAGTCTAAGCCCATTCCGTTGTCACACTTTCATGACATTGCAGGCTGTCAACAATTTTTGACTTCATTAACCTTGGGAGAATTCATTTCATGAAGCAAATGATCAGTGATTTTCACTGGGTGTTGTTGAAAGCTGCCCTTGCTTCTGATTGGCTGATAAGAAATTGATAGTGAAAATCACTGGAGAAAACTTTGCATGAAACCCCCCCCCCCTTGGTGAAGACTGACTGATTATTGGCATTTTCCATTCCATTGACCCCAATTGGCACCTTTTCGGACTCCTCTCCTCCTTGATAAATACAGGCCATTGTCTGGTGTATTCTTGTAAGTACAGTAAATAATATTGTATGTATTTCACGTCACAGTCAAAACAAATGACTTGAAACCCTGACTATAATTAAAAGCCTCTTTAAAGCTGATTTTAGAAGGACCAGTGCAGGATGCTTCCAAACCGTAACTTGGCATCCCATGCTCAATTTCTGCTTTGACATCATGAGTCATTATTGGAAGCAGATGCTGCGAAGTCAAAGACATTGGTTAGGTTATGAAAGTGTACTGCTTTGCTTTTCTCCCAAGATGGACCATATTTCTTAGATTCTGTGCCAATGTACAATCTTTCTGGTCCTGTATATGTGCTTTCCTGGGGAAACAGTTAAATTGTATAGCATTATACAATAGCAGGAATAGGCACATGAATTTGGGTACTTGTATGTTATCCTGCATCCTCAGAGATGTGATTCAAGAATAACTCATAAGTCAGATATATTATGCTTCAAAACAAGCAAAAGTTATGCCTACATTATTACTTGAAATCTGGAGAAGGTATAGCAGATGAAGAATGAAATGAAGAACTCCTAACTGTCAGGGTATTCAGAAAAAATGTTAATCTATATTTGTTGATTTCAAGTGCTCACTCTGAGAGTCTGTTTTGGTGCTTAGAGTATCAGGGGTGTTTTGCAAAGAATCCTTTCTGATAATATTTAACACAATCCTAAAAAAATATTAGGGTGTAGAATAAACAAAGGTATAGCAAGGTTGAAAACCAAATGTTTGTCCTTCAAGTTTGGTGCTGTTGCCAGTGTTTTTTTCTTTAGACCAAACACCACAACTCGGCACCAAACTTAAAATCACGGAATGGTCTAGAATATTTAACACTCTTCAAGAATGCAGAAAATGGTCAAAAGCACAAAGTTTGTGTTTGGAATATTTGTTTTTTGCCTTCAGCTGCTGAATAGGAGGATATATTTTATTAAGGTACCTAAATGTTACGCATTTCTGTACACGTCTAGTAGACAATACAACATCAGAGCATTTCTTATCAGGTAAAACCGAAGGAAATGGCTGGCTAGATTGCGCTAAACGAACACTTTTTATTGGCATTCCAAAGCCCATCCTGAAAAGTTGAGATAAATTGGCAAATTAATGGCTGCTGCCTGCTTGAAGGTGAATCATTGCCACTTTTCTCCTGACATCATGGCATATGACATTAACCATGTGGTCCTATCATCACATGCACATTGTCAAGGCGTGTATCACATGAGGGGTGTGTTTGGGGGTGAATACACCGCACAAGGGGAATTATGCCATTTCTTAATGGGAGACGTGCTACTATGTTTTCTCACCAGTATGCTATTAATACCTATCTAATTGATATCAACTTTACTAGACCTTACAAAGCAGCGAGTGATTTATGTAAATCAGATGTCATGTGATCTCTGCAATGTTTCAGTCCTTCCCTTGTGTTTATTTTCAAATCTCAATGTGCATTTATGGTTTTTAACATGAATAATATGTAAAAGTTTTTGATGATGTTGACTACAGTAGACAAATGGAAGAATTACTTTAATACAGTATGTGTAATGGTTGAATAAATCATGTTTAGAGACAACTACAATATTAATTCACATTTTCCTGTAAACCATGTTAACTTGTGAGCTTCTGTATTTGTCGTCTAGCCCTAACCCCATCCTCCCTCTTCATTATGACACATAACTTTTAAAGAACATTGACGTCTATTGACGATATTTCCTCCCATTTTGTGTGTTTTCCCTCCCATATTTGTGTGTCATCGAGTTCAGAATCCATGATTCATGAGATTTGACAAAGACCTGAGCTTTGCCAGAATCCCTTTGATACATTGTAGGATCTGCTTGAGGTCCGACTGATTTGAGATTGGGGTTTACATAGATGTAAAAGATCATATCATTGACCTCAGTTAGACTTTTCAAGTGCATGAAGCCTTTTTTGCCCTGAACACCCTAGGATTTAATCACATTTTGTGACATCAAATAATTATTATGTTATAAACAAACATGTCCCTGGCATATAATCTAGATTTTGAAGAAAAATATTACTCTTCAGATTATTTTGTAAACATTATTTGAAGAGGAATTTTATTTGTTTTTAATGCTTGTCATCTCTATAGAACTCTAAATAAAAGGAATTATATTTATGTTTCTTAATTGATATTTACAATCTCTTCCAGTGGCAAGTGTGTTCAAATCTTTTTTGAGTTTCAGTGTAATCATTAGAACATATTGATCAAAACAAACTGAGTCAAAGAATATTTTAGCTCATTGATTTGAGTACTTTCTACAACAGTGCAGACAGTTTTTAGCACTGGTGATTAGGAGAATTTCACAAGATGTCTGACAGAAAAGAACTAAAATTTCTAAATTTTGTGTTTGGTACATGTATATAAACACATCAGTCACAGTCACATAACACACAAAAGTTACACATCACATACTGTATTTATTAATGAGATTATGCATTATTATACATGTATGTGCTGCAGTTTTATCAGAATGGAAAATATTATACCTGCATTGGGAATTTGGCTCTTAAAGGACAAATCCATCCCAACAAAAAATTGATTGGAATAAAAGGAGAAAAATCTGATGAGGATATTGAAAATATAATCAAAATTAGATATAAAAGAGGAAAGTTATGAAATTTTAAAGTTTTTCTTAATTTTACATAAAAGCTATATGCCTATCCTGGTATGTATGCAAGTGAGGAGACTGATTACATCATTCGCTAACTATGAAATATTCTAATTTTCTCCTCATTACCAAGTGAAACAATTAATTTCACCCTGAACATGTGGAATCAGCATTGTTTAATACTATATGGTTCAGTCAACTTGGTCATTATCGCCAATTCTGTAAAAAATGAAATATTTTATGATTTAAACGCTAAAAAACAAAAGAAATAGAGAGTGAGGGGCATCATCGACACTCTCATTTGCACGTCACTAAGTTGTGCATAACACTGATTTGTTCAAAATAAGCGAAACTTTAAAATGTCATAACTTATCTTACATCCGATTTTGATGAAATTTTCAGCGTAATGCTAGTTTGATTTTTCTCTATTTATTCAAATCAACATTTTTCTGGGGTGGACTTGACCTTTAAGCATGATTTTAAGTCCTCTCAGTGAAACACCCCTCTAATTTGTAAATCCAAAATGATGCTAACACTTTCAAACCTTCTTTCATTCATTCTCTCTCCTGTCCAGCTTCTCCTGTATCTGCAGGATTTCTCCAAAAAGATGATGGGAAAGACAAGTGACCTTGAGAAGAGGATGGAAAGCCTGGTCCACGACGCCAAGAGCGCCGATTCCAGGGTGCACAACACCTTCAACGACTTCCTGATGCTTGCCAATACACAGTTCATTGAAAACGTACGTATGCCCTGGGGCCCGTTTCATAAAGCTGTTCGTAACTTACGAATGACTTTACGCACGACTGGTGACCATTTCTTGTTCTAAATGATATCCCTATGTAACTGATTTAGCGTCAAGAACAGGTTCCAGTCGTGCGTAAAGTTGTGCGTAACTTTACGAACAGCTTTATGAAACAGCATACCTCCCTGGATGCCGTTTCATAAAGCTGTTCTTAAATTAAAGACTGTACACTCGACTGGTGACTCTTTCTTGTGCTAAAATGCATCCATTTGTGGTTGACTTTGCACGTGAGAACATATTCCAGTCGTGCATAAAGATGTGTATTACTTTTAAGAACAGCATTATGAAACACCCATCCCGATGGTGTTTGATGAAGCTGTTGCATGACTAGTGACCCTTTCTTGAGCTAGTTGGTATTGTCAGCAATTTTGTAGCCTAAATTCATCCAATTTCTTTGGATTAGAATTCTTGTTGACAAGTGTTTGAATGCAAATTTTGTGATGTTTTCAAGAATTTATGAGAATCATGGATTGTTCAAACCTGTTATATTAAAATGGGATAAATTTGCAGTATCTCGTATAGCACAAAAAAGGAGCACCAGTCGTATGTAGAGCCAGGCATAACTTAAAATTACAGCTTTGTGAAACGGCCCTCAGAACACCTTGTAGTAGGTAATCGTTTATAGGGTTGCAACATGAACCTTGGTTGAAGAGATGATTTTAGCATGAATGATAAGACATGAAGATCTTGTAAAGCTCTTGTATAGGGTATGTAACACTATGATGTAAAGCATGTACATGTGCTTCCAAAAGACTTGGATATTATTACCCCTTTTAACCTTTTTACAGCACACAAGAATTTCGGGGAATCAGTCCTGCTAGGTACACATTTACCTCACCTACACGTAGGATGAGTGCAGCACAATGTGGATCAATGTCTTGCTCAAGGAAATTGCTCTACGGCAATGGCAGTGTTCTGCTAAAACTTCTAATAGATGTACTGCAAAATGATCCACGTTCAGGTTGTCACATACTTTGAGAAACATATCATATTACATTGATGAATCACACTCTATTTCCCATCAATTCATGTTTTGTGAAGCCTCGTTTATTGTGGGATTAGAATGCTTGATGAGCTAATCAAACTTTCACTTTCGAGGACGGTCAATCAGTTTTATTGAGACAAGTCATGTATATATGTTAAAGCCTTACATGTCACTATGGGAGTGGCCAGGGGGAGGCCTCTCCTACCGCCCCCTTCCTATTTCTTGGTCACCATCGAGAAAATTGTCAGACATCTTAAACAGGCTGATCCATGGATTAATCATATTTATTCATCACACAATTACATGTATATGTATAACTTTGGTAACATTCTGTATACACTGCATGTGGTGCAATAGCTGGATACTATACATGTACATACTGGTGTACAGTGTATAGGAAGTAGTGCGGAATAGTTTAGTGGATTATAATGGAATAGTCAGTTATAAATTATCATGGAATAGCCATTGGTATTGATGAGAAATACATGTAGACAGCGGTATTTTTGTGTTGCTGTATATCAGAAACTTGTTATCATATCTTAGCTGGGAAGCTGCCATCATGTTACTATTTCTTTTGTAAACATGACCGTCTTTATAAAAAAACACCCCGATAATAGTGAATACTATAACTGATTCATTAATGTGAAACAAACTGTGGAGTACGTGTATGCCCAATATCAATTGAAATGATTACTGTGCAAGTGCAAGAGGTGTCCGGTATGCATTGAGGATGATAAACATAGTGGATTTAATCGTGATAATTATTACCATGTGGATTACCAAAGGAATTATGTTTCTTTTCCGTTCAAAACTTTGGGTAAATGTAAGTACTTTGACAAGTTTATTGTTGGGGCGTAGACATAAACAGTCTAAATGGTAATTAGGCAAAACTCTTACTATTAAGTAGACAAACTAGTTGTTGACAAAGTAGGAATAGGCTGCGTTTATGTAACCTCATAAGCTAGACTCACAAACGTGAATCATGATTCAAAACACAAACATACATCACAGTAACTGCAGAATAGGGATTTAGTCTATTTACGTTTTCTTTTGACTAAACGCAACTGCGATTTTGCAGGAACGTCTTTCTAAATGTGTTCCAAATCATAATTCTAGGGTGAAAAAGTGGCGCATTAACACACCCTTAGACCATGTGGGATAAGACCAAATGGAAAGTTGACGTACCGTATACAGACCAATCTGCAATTTATGGACACAATTGTTTCAGACACAAACCTTCAATGTTATGTGCCGATATCACCAAATCATGTTTCTTCTCCGATGACAGTCACCACACACCAAATCATGTTTCTTCTCCGATGACACCAATCTTGATTTTGACTTTCCATTGTTCTGCCTATTATATCAGGTGACGATGGTGTTGACAGATGAAAGGTTTCAAGATAAGAACGTAGACCCTGTTCTCATTACAACCCAAAAAATAGTTGAGTGGAAACCGGTTCAGGAAACCAGTTTGGAAATTCGCTTTGCTAGCGTTCCCATTTGAAGCACTCAGTGGAGTCACATGTCTTGCACAAACTTTGGAACAGCAGCGCAGCCATTCTGGACACAGTGTCCCATATTCTGAAGTCTGGTTTAACTTAAACTCAGGTTTAAACTTGTGGTTTAAGTATAGATAGCCAATTGTTGCATAAATCACTAACGGTAGAGATATCATATTTCAGCTCATTTGGCTCTCAAATCATTCATAATTGTCTAGGAAGTATACATAGATGATTGTCTTCATCATCAATGAATCAGAAGAGAGCACATTAAACATACTGTACAGTAAGAATAATAAAAATTTTGACACTTTTGGCTTCCAATAATTTTAGCACAGAGTTAGACCATGGTCTAAGTTAAACCTGACTTCAGAATACGGGCCAGTGTGTGGGGTTAGTGCGCCTAACATACATTGTACATGTGCGAAGATTGCTTCCCGAAGGATAGTTGTGTCCTCACCTAAACTAGTTTAATGTGGCGATCTTCAAAACCATGTTGCAAGGTCGTTTTCCAAACTTGAGTGTTCCTATTACACGTTAATTTAGTTTCCACTAAAATAGTTTTAGAACTGTAATGAGAACGGGGTCCCAGACTACTGTCATCAGTGATACACCTGTTTATCCAGGGTCTTCACCTGTGCGTCATTCATGATGTTTAGTCTGAGACATTTAAGCGCCATTCAGACAAGGTGTGACAAAGGTCCACTAAGAAGCTCAGCAACAATGCTAAGCAACAGTACTCGGCAACAAAGCTCATTTATTGACATTTGCCTCTTTCCACCCAGGTGTAGTAAATGGGAAGCTAGTGGAAGGAATTCCATGAATGCTGAAGAGCCTGACCAGGGTAGCCATGTTAAAGATAAATTCCAGTTGTGGGAACGATCTCAAAATGACTTTTTACAGAATTTAATATAATGATCACCAAAGTGTCTGTTTGTATGAATAAAAATTCATAAATGTGCCAAAGGATTCTGGAAGAAATTGTGTAATTGCTGAGAAATAAGCAAAATAAGCGCAGATTCTGTCACTTCCGTCGGGTCTTTATTCCAGCAATAATAATACACTGTCCCACGTGTGCCTATCTGTGTTGGTGATCTTCAGTGTGATCTGTTTTTAGCTTAGATATTATGATTTCACAAAGTTCAGTTTATGTAACTGTACCAGATCTAGATCCACTATGGTATAGTAAGACTTATCCTTGGTTTTACAGACTTTCTCACAAAATCAGTGTTTTACTGCAACTACTTTCATTTAGCTTTAAGGCTGGAGTAATAATGTGCAGTGCTTAGTATAATGTTGCATATTATCTCTTTCTCTCTGTTGCAACATGTATGTGTGTGCCGCCCTTTTTTACCCTCTCCCCCTTCCCCCTGACTCCTTAAACACCCCCCCATAATCTTGTCAAGATACCTTTCACTTTTGGGGAGCGTTTCATTGACAAGTTGTTAGATCTGACAACTTTCCTTGATTTTGATTGGCTGAGAAGCACTGTCACTATGGTAATTGTCGGATAAAACGGGACTTGTCCGATAAAACGACGGACAAGTCTTTTCATGAAACTCTCCCCAGATTTCCTCATTCTCCCTTTTCTCTGTTATATTTATACTTTACAATTGTTAATAACCTAGATATATTGATACTTATATCACATGTTGCATTATGTCAAAAATTAAACAATAGTTTTCATTTTTTTTCCCCAGAGAGTGTATGATGATTCAGAAGATGTAGACGGAGGCTCACAATCAGATAAAGATAAGAAAGAACAGGTCGGTATTTTGAACTTTTACCATGTATTATGCATGGCATGTGTTTGTTTGGGCCCCCATCTTACAAACAGTTACGATTGATCTGATCAATCGTAACTCTAAGGAAATCCATCAGTGTCATCATTTTTTTCTTCCAAAATTTGCACCATGTCCATTGTATGCAAAGAGAAGCGCAGTGAATTTTCAAGAAAACAATGAATGCATGAATATACATTAAAGCTAGAAAATACTATGAACAAACATGCATAATAGATGTTGACATTGCTGGCCGTCCATAGTTGCGATTGATCGGATCAATCGTAACTCTTTGTAAGACTGGGCCCTGGTGTGTCTCATGAGGCCCCATCTTACAAGGAGTTGCATTAAGTTCAAATCATTTATTTCAATTTCCGATACACAATTTAGCAGGACCAAAGTTTTTAATGTTATTAATGAAAGTGCAAGATCAACAACCAAGAGAGAATTCTTGCTTCACAAATTAATTTTGGATCATTATGTAATTTAGCAGTAAAATATTAAGTATTTGCATAAAGATGAATAACAAAAAACGTGCATGGACAGTTAAACAGCCCTTTAAATTGAATAGATTTTTGAAGAAAAAAAATTCCAGTTACACATCTTCCGGCTCTTGAAATGATGATTTCTTTCAGTTTACAAAGACATTGTATCAACCCACTCTCTATTGGGAGAAAATAAATCAATAAGATTATCATGACATATTTCTCCATTTCCCCTCGTCTTTGGAGGAAATGTCATAAGGTCTAGTGTTGAAAGTTTCAATTTGACGCAAATTCCGACTGTTACTTTTCCGTTCTTCATCTAAAGTGCAGGAGCAATTGAGTCAAATATCAGTCTCAGAAGTTCACCCCCAACTTCACTCATTGTCATTTTAACCTTTCTCTTTGTCTTCTACTAATTGTTTTCATTTCCATCAAATTTGAAGGGTGTTTTTTTTTTAAAGCTGTGTGTATTAGTTACTGTAAAAATGACTTGTGGTAAATGATAAACACCAAATTGTCATTGATGTTGGCTTCATGCCCAAGAAAGGATCACCAGTCCTTCGTAAAGTCACTTGTAATGTACAAACAGCTTTATGAAACACGTCTCTGGGGTGTACACATAAAGATATATGATTACCGGTAATACTTACAATGACTATATCTTTGTGTACATGGTATACCATTGACAATACAGCTACTCAACATTGAATGGTACAGTATGTAGATCGTATCTCTTTATATGTTCCTAGGTTCTGTCATTTTGTCTACTATCAGTGGTCTTTTTGTTGATTATTTCTCTCTCTCTTTCTCATTCTGCCTCTCTCCCCCCTCCCTCTCTATATCTTTCTCTTTCTTTATCTCTTTTGCAATGAATAAGTCGATGGATTAATTAAAACAGAATTAATTGTTCATTCATAAGAACAGATCTTGGTTTGGTGACGTATTACAATCGGGTTTAGGGAAATGAATGGGGGGAAGGTGGACACTTGTTACTGAGTCTTGTCATTTGACCTGCAAACAAAAAGATGATTTCAGGTGCAAGGCTAAGATGACATCACCTCCAATGCATTGGACAAAACAGGTGCTCACCACAAAGACAGAGTAAAAAATCAACTTGGTTAGATTTGACATTAGTTTTGACCTTACTGCCCCAGTCAATCGTAACAGTTCAACAGGTGTATTGGAGAGAATACAGTATTAGCCTTTGAACTTCATTCATCACCATTTGATTGTTTTGGCTCTTTGCCAACAGCAACATGAACAAGGCATTAGAACCTAATGTAATACTATGCAACAAGCACCTAAAGATTTTCTAGGACTTTGATTGACATTATGCATGAAAATTTGAATTTTTATTTTAATAGTGCTTGCAGAAAAATTATTTCCTTGTGATTTTGGAGGAGGTAATAAATGTCCATTTATTTTCATATATTTTCAAAAATGAAAAATAATCAAATGAAAATAGCGGTATGAAACTATAGATGTCGATAATGCTTTATCAACCCTAAAGTCCATACTAGATTTTTTGTATGTTCCATGATGTACATCGATGCGAGAACACACCTATTGAGAATATATTCAACAATTCTTATCTCATCTAAATTTCCAGCTGTTATGGAAGGAAATAAACAAGGAAATATGTGAAGATGAGAAAAAGTGTTTTTTGCCCTGAGGTCAATGATTGTTCCTCTCAACACCAATGCATTCAATGTTTCATAACTTCATTGTATTCTTTTAATCTCAATGTCACCGTCAGTCCACCAAGTCGAGGGAGCAGAGGGAAGCAGAGGTCATTCCGCGTGTCATCAAGGCATTGACGCTAGGCATCAATGTCCTGGACACCGGCTTTGAGCACCTGGACGCTAACGCCGGAAACTCGGATTCCGAAGATGAAGACCCGACCTACAAGGCTGTCGATCCTATACTCGAGGCCAAGGTATTTATCTTTCAATATTTACTGTTTAACCTGTTGGAGACTGCAGTCTGTGGAAAACATGTGTTATAGCAAAGGTATTCAGTTTCAAATGGGTTAAAATTACAGCTGACAAAACAATCATTATTATAATAAATTTTAAATCTTTGTACTTTATTAGCGTTTTCACGTTGTGGCCAGAAAATCACCCAACACCTTGTCACAGGTTCTCGGGAGCGTTTCGTGAATGGTTTTGTCAGTGGGGACGTTTTATCCGAAATGTCCTGTTTGATCTTACAGTTACCGTAGGAACTGTGTTTCTCAGCCATTCAAAATCAGGGAAAGTTGTCAGATCTGGGGCCCATTGCAGAAAGAGTTGATGAAATGCTCCCCAAGGGGATGAAAGCTAGTCAGTTTTATCATTTTTCTTGTCAGTGGGGATATTAGTGCTTGCTTTTTGGGGTGTAATATTGCTGGTCAGAAATCTTGAGAGGTGGTCAGTGATGATCAGCTTCAACCATGTGACAACACTGGTACTCCTTGTGAATTCCTTTGAATGCTACTGCCAAAAGTGATCTCTTGCAGGCTGAGGATGTCAAAGATGGCTTGAAGACAACTTCAAGAGATTTAACAGAATAGGGTTAAGTACGTTGGCTTGATATTCTTGGCACCAACTGGTTCGTGATGTAGCTCTTGATTGATGCCAAATGCTACTTGACTCCTGTATTCCCCTGGTTTCCTGTATCAGACCTTCACGTTTATAATTTCGTGGAGCTCAATAAATCGCTCTCCTTATTTTTTTGAGGAGCTCAATTGAGCTCCTCAGAATCGCTCTCTGTGAGGAGCTCAAATCAATTCATTACAATACATGTATGATAGATTGTAGATTTTTCTTAACATTGTATATATGCAATAGCTGTGTTAGCTATTAATTAATCTGTGGTGAAACTAGGCCTGGGTCACGTCAATACGTTTACAAGATGTCGTACGCGCTCCTGCTAAAAAAAATAATTAAAAAAAAATAAAAAAATAAATAAAAAAAATTGCTAAAATTTCACATTTTACATCTTTAAATCCATGAAATGGCCTTCTTTTTTCCATAATTCCTTGAAATTACTTTGATTTAGTTGAGAACTATCAGAAAAATGAAGAATATTCACCACTTTCCCGACTCTGATTTGAACTTACCTCGGTAAATATTGTAGTCCCACATGTAGACTTCCATGGTGTTGCCATGAAAATCTACATATGGGACTACATGGGACTGCAATATTTACTGAGATTAAATTAAAATCAAATCAAACTTCAAAGGTCGCTGATCCTTTCCTTGACTTGTCCTGTTAAAACAGCTTTCCAATTACCAAAATATATAATATTGGAGTTTAGAGTGCTAGCGCTCTATTAGAACAGGAGAGACAAGTACACTAACTAGCTCTAACAAGAACAAAGCAAAGAGCAAGATTATAAAAACCACTGTGTTGTAAGGGCAACATGAGTATAATGCTGAACTAAAAAAGAAATACCGTACACAAAAGTATTACTAGTTAATAGTGCTATGGAGTGGTTAGATTTAAGGCCTGGTCACACTGCCCGGGCGTTGTTGGAGTTGTCGTGGAGCGGTAGGGAGAGAGGGTCGAATTTTGCTCACAAAATTGGGGAAAAAGAAAAAAAAAAACAATCGAAATCGAAAATGGTGAACGGTAGCGAGCGGTGATGATTTTTTTCTCTCCGCTCCACGACCGCTCCAACAACGCTCGGGCGGTGTGACCAGGCCTTTAGATGTGAAAGCATTGGCAAATGGAAAATACAGCCGAAAATAGTATTTTTTACATTCATGTGATACAATGCAAGAAACACATACATGTATTTGCTATTGAAGATTTTCAAAGTGATAAATTTTACTTCATATGATCCCCTTTGCCTCAAATGCTCAGCTGAATGCTATTTCCTGCTTTACATTCATACAAGGTCTCCCTCAACACCCACTTCACAATGCTCTACTCATAATTTTCTTTTTGGGCAAGAATTGATACTGATCATAAAAATGTCCAAGTCAGCATAGCATCTCACGAAGCAGCTTGTCATTGATTTTTGCTGTCAAATCTGCTCTGAGCCAATCGGACGTGAGGATTTCAGTAGCTTATAACAAATGAAAAATTGTTCCAGGATGTGTTCCCCAGATGCAAATGCCATGCACTGGAGCCTGTTTGTTCCTTTTGATAAAATCTGTGGTTTATCAATATGCCTGTACTGAAACCAGCTGGTTCATGAATGTGCTTTGAATAATAAACTCATCATTCAATGCATTTATTTTTTTAATTTTAGCAATTTTCTGTCCCAGATTCCTAAATGGGAAGGGGAGGGGGTGCATTTATCCAATGAGGTGCTCAGAAAATTACACCAATTCAGGCTGTAAGATCTACATTCCAGCACAAACTTGAACACTGTTCATGGATGGTTTTTATTATCTTTTAGTGTAAGCACAACTTCTGTTGGGTCTTTGATGATTACACATTCATTGACAATCAATAACTGAATTTTAAGGACATTGCTAATATTGTCAAACTCATGATCATATACCAAAAGTAGGTGATAAAACTCCCAGTAAGATTTTATTCATTAGTTGTTTCTGAAATCATATAGGGGAAGGGGATTGAATATAATAGTCGTTTTGTATTTCTCTTGCTGTATTTTGATTTTATGGAGTAAAATCCTAAAAGATACATTTGAAAAGAGCTCTTTTTTACATTCTAAAAGTTATGTTTAATAAAAGACTGCATGAAAATTTGTGTCTTGCATTTACATATCAAAAGCAAATGTCTATAGCTTCCATTTTCCTTATTTTTAATTTGTCTTTTCATTCTCAAGATTGCTTTTGATATAAAAGACAGCAAGTCCCCAAAATTTGATTTTTGCTGTACTCAGCCGTTATTTTGAAGTTACATATATTGTATGGGCATCTTCTCTTGTTATTGTACAGTCTCTGAATGGAAAGCAGAATAGGTATCTCATTTCCTCATCTCAGCTGAGGAAAAATCTCTACTCCAATATTAATTTCCTCTTAGATTGTTTAGGATAAGATCAGCAGCAATCACAGCTTTCACTCTTTCTCTCCTTGACCTTAACCCTTTGAACAAAAGTCGATATCACTCTAATACACATTTCCCATAGACCATTGCCCAGTTATTGTGGGCGTAGGGCTTAATGGCTTAATAAATCTATGCATCAGTTTTGCTCCTAAATCGACTAAAAAGGGGGAAATGTGTGTCGGGGTGCAGCTGTATACAAAATTCATATTCCTCCGCAGTGTCTGGAGTTTCAAGACCCGAGGATAGTTCTGTGTATATATTCAAGAGAAAAATGGAGAAAATTCAACTTCTTTCTCCTCTTCTCCTGACGTTCAATCTTCTTTTTGTGCTTTTGACGTCATAGAAGATGAATTATAGTCTCAAGTTAGTGCATAAATTTGCTGTTAATGATATCATTGATACACATACATGTATGTATAGCCTGTTTGAGCAATCTAAGTCTTTATTTAATAATAATAATGAAGTTCTTATATAGCACATTTCAGACCTGCAAGGACTGTCAAAGCTCTTTACAGAAATTGAAGATCAACTCCACCCCAGCGAGAAGTTAATGTGAATAAATAAAAAATAAAAATCCGGCATAATGCTGGAAATTTTGATTATGATCGAATGTAAAATAGGAAATTTAGGACATTTTGAAGTTTCATTTCACGATACCAAATAGTTACATGTACATCATGGGTGGTATACAGATGATTGAGCTACTGATGTCACACACTTAATATTTCCTTCGTATTTTTAATGTTTCAATTTTTGCAGACTTCACAAAAAGGAGACTATTGAATTGCAATAGGTTAAGTGCACATGTATGTGCACTCCCAGAACTTGTATTAAAAGGACAGTATTGTAATAATACACAGTTATTGCATATTAAGCTCTATCACAATTTACATTCATATTTCTATGAATTTCCAGAGCACCTGACAATCAAATGTATGTTGAGATTTTTAAGGAACGTCTAGAGATGATATTTGTTATCAAAACATTGTTTTTATATTAGAATCATTTGTGAATTAATTACCATTTTTGACATCTAACATCATGTTTATTATCATTACATATGTAGTCATATCCTGATATGCTGTTCCAGAGCCATGTTTTTTTTCACACCAGCATTACCAGACCAATGTTTTTTCAAGTCCTTAAAATATGTAGAGTGATATTGATCTTAGATCTTTTCTTTCTCTTGTTGTGATATACTTGTCTTCTTCCTCTTCCAGGGGAGAGTTTCACGAAGAGTTTCATCAGTGATTTTCAACAACTAATTTGCTCTCAGCCAATCAGCTGCAAGGATTCCAGTAGCTTATAACATTTGTCATTGAAAATCACTGACTATTCGCTTCATGAAACACTCCCCCAATCCCACCCATTCCTAAATCCACAAGTAGGGTGTCGGACATAGAGGATGTGTTTGAAAATAAACAGGTTGATAGGAAAGCGATTGCAGCGTTGCCTTCCTCATTCTGATGATCTCAAAGACTCATTCTTGATATACAAGTTAAGGCAATCTCATTTCCAGTTTCACTGAGATGAATATCATCAACAAACTTCAGAAACCTCTATGATCTTGATCCCTGAGGATCGATGTAATTGGCAGTTATCAAGTACTTGTTGCTTGTATATATGTGGGGCATGGTTCGTGATATTATCATAAACTGTTGTAAGTATGTGAATCAATGTTTATATGATTAGCTATTATTCATTTGATAAAGCCTGAATAAATTGTTCTCATTGAATTAAAGCAAATTTTCAGAATTGAATCAGTGGTTGACAGGTCCAAATGTGTGTACAAATGCAGACTTCTATGTACAGTTGTATAATTTATTCTTTCCTTGAAGTTGACAGGCTGAGAAGTGCAATTTCTATGGTACATGTACATATAAACTGTCGGATAAAATAGGACTTGGATAAAACATCAGACAACTCCTTTCATGAAATGCTCCCCAGTTTTCAGCTTTTAGAAGGATCCGAATCTGTTATATTCTTCGGAGGAAACCATCTGCTTCAGGAAGGATTTAAGGATCCTGAAGCCAAGGTTTCTTCAGTCTATGTCTGCCAAAGGTCTTTTGTTCATAAGTTGATCTGTAGCTTCTGACGATGTGGAAAGCAAATCAACACAAGATGTGAAATTCCTAGGAGAAAGAGAGAATGAAATTTCCTGCAGAAAGAAGGCAAGAACTGTGGGTGTCTATAGACTATCTTCAGTCTCTACTGTATTTGAGCTTCCATTGTTATGTATTCTTCTTTGAGAATTGGAGCTCAAACTGAAGACACAGTACAGACACCCATCTGTTCCACTATCAAATGAAGAGGGACATGATATCCAGGGGGTTAGAAACCCCCCAAAAGGTCAGATATTCTTGACGTCACCCCAATTTCCTGTTTGTATCACCTAACTCGAAACTGTAGCTATCCAGCCACGGGAATCGAAGCACTTTCCCCCAGCCGTGTCAGGCAACTAGTCATGGTTTTCATTAGGTTTCATTCACTACCCCTTGCCCTTGTAAGAATTCTCGTCCATTGATAGGGACAAATTAGAGACTTTCCCATGCAGGAAATTTGATGCTTCTGATCAGACTGACCAACGGTTGGAAGCCGATGACATTCTGCAAATCTGGGGAGAGATTTACCAAACAGAATCATAGTCATCACAACTGTTATAAGCTACTGAAATCTTTGCATTTGATTGGCTCAGAACAAAACAAAAGTGTAAATCACTGACCTAGTGCTTCATAATACGCTCCTCAGTTGTTGGGACTCAGACATGATCTGCAGCCTGTCCTTTCCTCTCTGATCTGGGCCCCATTTCATTAAGCTTAGCGATTGACAATTGGACTGATTTCTATGATTGGTTGCATTGATTATTATGTACATGTATGATCAATCTTATAAATAATTTTCACAATCAAATTCTAAGCTTCCAATCATGGGTCCTGGTCATTTTCTTGAGGACAGCACCAAGGCGTGATATCTCAGTTGTTAGAGCAGGGATTTTGGATTCCGGTGACCCGGGTTCAATTTTCACTTGGTGCACAAGTGCCCGTGGTCGATCATTTACCATCATTACCAAGTCCCTTGGAGAGGACTTTCAGCCTTACGTCCTCAAGTTGCTTCCTTTACAAACATTCATTCTTAGCAATCAAAAGATAGATGATCATCTTGAGAATGATTTGTTGTCATACTGATTGGTTAGAAGAAAAAGTGTTGATAGATTCACATCAGTGATTCCTCTTCATCTTTTCATTTCCAATCACCATGACTTGTTCAAAGAGTTCAAGTTCTCTTGACTGAAATCCTCTGAGGCTCTCGATGATAATTAAAATCAACTTGAGGAATACACCTACACTTCCTCCGAATGAATCTCTTACCACTCCTGATATCCGCCATGATCCTCAATCTCATCCTTCTTGCTAGATAAGATCAAGGGAGTGTTTCATGAAGAGTCTTGTAGGTGATTTTCACCGACATATTTACACTCAGCCAATCACATGCAAGGATTTGCAGTAGCTTATAACAATAGTTGATGAAAATCACTGACTATTGGTTTTGTGAAATGCTTGACTATTACATCCTTCACCTTCAGTTAAGAATCTCCATTTTCTTCTTGATCGTTATCATCATTAATTCATGGTAGGAGTGTAAGGAATGCAGATATGTTGAAGATGCCGATCAGAGCAAAGTCATTTTACCCAGATTCTTAATAGATTGCCTACCGTATTTGTATCTGGAAATTATTCTGCTAGTTTTTGACACAGACTCTTTTATAGAGGGCATTTCAAAGTAATAAACAACATTTATTATGTGCCATCTATCTAGTAAACTATTCCAAGGCGCAGGTATCAGTATCAGTGCTATCCTCTAAACTTTATACAAAATTTCAGAGGATAACGATGTGTTCTTGTATTGTCAACGTACATCTTATGTCCTATCTTACATGTACAGGGTGTACCATATTTGTTTACATTAAAAGTCATATAAATCATATAATCTCATGTACAGAGCTCCCTGAATCTTTAAAGAATGTTACTATGTTACTAAGTCAGTAGAATTCTATATGCACTGCTATGTACACCCACAAGGTCGTGCCATGCTGCAAGGATGCATTCACATAACACACTAAAGGTATCCAAGAACAGCATCCATCGTCAATTCATTAAGAGCATCAATTAACGGATGATCATACAAAACTTGACTCTTCATTTCTGTGCCATGAATGTCTCCATTGAGAGCGATACGAGCGGGTGATGAGAGGGAGCCTTGGCAACACTAGAGATGCCCCCCTTCCTGCTTCGGTTTCCTCTCGCGTCACGTGATGACATTTCTGGACTATTTCGGGATGTTATTTCACTGGAAAAAACCTCAAATGTTGTTAACTGGGTGTACATCATCACTCTCTTGCAGCGCTAGTTGTGTGATTTTCCAATTAACGAGTGTTAAAGAGAATAAAAGGATCCATGCCTTTTAAAATTTTCATTCTTACTAGTAAATGGTTGTCAACACAGTGAATTTTAAGGATTTGAAAAGGACTTGTTCCTTGTCAATTTTTGTTGAATATACCACTAATCGTTGTTTCGTGTTGAGTCTCATCTTGGATTACAGGATGTATTTGCGAGCTTTCAACCTGTAATCCAAGTAAACACCTCAAGATCTCCAGCTTGATATAAGTTGGGTTTCTTGGCATTAGATTCCCCTATCTCTCTTCCTTTTGACACTTATTAGCTTTGCTTGCTCCTCGTCGTCAAAGCCTTGTGTACCTTTTTGGATTCTCAGTCTCTTGAGCCAGGTATCACTTGTAAATCTCAAGATTTTATTCATGTATTATGCTTATTATTCACTCTAATGTCATCTTTATTTCTTCTTCTCCTTCTCCTCCTACCCCTTGTTCTCTTCCTTTTCTTCCCTACCTTCTCTTTCTCCTCCAACCCTCCCTTCTCCTCCCCCTCCTTCATCTTCTTTGTTATTGTTCGCATCTTTCTTTGACCAATGTTTAAAATGTATTTATTTGTAAATTTATTCCTTTTTGATAGTTATATACTTATTTGTTTGTTTATTTTTGTTGTTGTAGTTGTCAGTATCATTATCGTCATTATATTTGTTTGGGGGTGGAGGTGTCATACCTGCAATTGTCGTATCGTCATGGGGGAAAAATGTTTGTCGGCAGAGAAGCAAAACTGCCCATTCACCTGGGCTTCCTGTTCTCTGACTTGGCATGATCATAATATTGGAAACCCTTTTTAGAAGGTGAAGATGGATGTTTTTTCATCGGAACCTTATCTTCGTTGCTTGACCTTGAAATTTTCCTCCAGGTTTTCAACTTTGTCGAATCTGCACCAAGAAATTCTTGCTTGTAATGCTTAGTAAGGATGCAGGATCAGACGCACTGGGCTACTGCATGAACACCCTGAGAAAGAAACCCTGGGAATAAGTTGGCTTGTGTGAAGATAGAAAATTCAAAGAAACAAATCAGTGAAAGTTCTGAGAACAATCAAACAGAAAATAAGAAATTCAGGAGTATTGACATCACTATTGATATGGAAATCTTCCCTCTGGCAATGTTGCCAATATGTGTAATGTCACCCCCCCCCCAAAACAAAAAAATTGCCACTTTTTTCGAGTATATCCACAGATCAGCTTTTTTTTTCTTCATAAAATGTGTCATGCATGAAGAGTGTGTACTGACATAAGAAATAGCAAAAAGAGATGTTTCAATATATTGTTTGATATTTCTGTCTACATAAAAACTGACTTGATAAACGGTTTTCAAAATTGGATACGACTATTCTAGTCCTGGGCCTTATAGCGTGAAATTTACTTTTATGGTAACTGTGTCTTTCAACGGTAACTACCATGTTAATGATGCTCAACAACCAATCAAGATGAAAGATTTAACGCATTGATCGCAAAGTTACCATGATGGTGACTTTTATGCAGTGGGGGCCCCAAGGGGAGTCATAGCGAGAGGGAAAAATTGTTATAGGGCTTATGTTTAAAAAAATCTTTCCTGTAACTGCCCCTCCCCATCTCATTTGCCATCAGACATAGACTGAATAGATTTATTAAATTATGCGAACCACTGCTATTAAATCAACTCATCATCCAGGCATTGATGAAATTGTTGGCACTGAAACAAAATTGTCAAATTTTGTATTGAAGATGCTATTCCATATCCGTGGATCTTTCATAGTGGAGAAGATGATTAAGAGGAAATATGTGTCAAGGTTATTCAAGGAGTCAAGGTTTTGATATCCTTTTTTGTTTATGTGTCAGACGTAGCAATATAAAGATTGCCTGTGCAGTCATTGCTTGAGAACTCTGGCTTTATTAAGGAAGAACCCATAATTTTGATAATTATGTGACTCAACGGAAATTAGGAGATGAATTACTTGTTTATATTAGGCTCAAAATGTTTCCGTTAAAGAAAAATCAAAACATAATTGAGTGTGCATATTGAGAAATAATTATTAAACCACTTTTCTACTAAGCTCCCATATATTATGGTCTTTTAATTACTGTCGATTTGTACATCATCCATGCATATGACTTGAAGAATGCACAAAACAACTTTGAAGAAATGTTCTACACTGTAACTTTTCATGAAAATAGCTTTATTCAAAATAGATGTTTTCTTCATTATTAAAAAAAATTGTTTCTCAAGATGAAGGGAAGAATATCATTAAAGAAAATTGTTTCATGCTAAAAGAAACTGAATTTGTTTGAAAAAAAATATTTAAAAATTGCTACTTACATTGCTAATTTGATCTTCAGTTACAGCGATGCACCCGCCCCCCTTTCCTCCTGAAATAAAAACCCAACCATGATTGATTATCCTGACTCATCTGAAACTTTGAGAATACAAAGGATGTTCATGTGTGATGAATGTTGATAGTACATGTATGTAACCCTCCTCTGAGGATAAAGATCTTCATTTTACTGATGGATGTAAACTACATGTACATGTAGACCTGGGCCCCGTCTTACAAAGAGTTACGATTGATCCGATCAATCATAACTCTATGGAAATCAATCAGTGTCATAATTTTTTCTCCAGGATATTTCACAATTTTGTTTGTAAACAAAGAGAAGTGCAGTGAATTTTCAAGAAAATGAATGCATGAAATATGCATCATAGAAAATATTTTGAACAAAAATGCATAATAGATGTTGAAGTTTCTGACCGTCCATAGTTATGATTGATCCGATCAATCGTGACTGTGCCCTGTTATACAAAGATTTTGCGATTGATCTAAGCTGAACTGAAGCTTTATGTCTTTAATTTTACTCCTATATTAGATTCATTTCAATTTGAGTTTGATTTGAATATATCGCAACTCATAGTAAGACGGGGCTCAGGGACACCAAGTGCTTGAAGAATGAGTTTGTCTGTTCAAATTTTTTTTGTAAATAGATGTATCAGCGTTTTAGTGCTGCTCTAAGCTTCAAATTGACATTAGGTACATGTTCTTGATGAAGAATTTTGCCATTGGCAAATTCCCATACTTGAGATTGATCAGATCGATCACAACTCTTTATGTGACACTGGTTCTATGGATTCATCTCCGGTGTACACAGACCGATTGGGATCTTAAACGATGGATCATTGTGTGTTTTAAGGTCTAGTCATAATAGTCTGGAAGTCGAGCAGAAAGGAAGTCTGTCATTGTCCTTGATGTTGTTAGGATGTGGTCTGAAGATATCGGACAATCTTAAGACGAGGATGAAGTCTTGTGACCTGTTTATTTTACAGTTGATCCCCCTTCTCCTGTCTCGTTAAAGGTCATTAAGTTCAATCTTGCATTAGAGTACATGGGGTCCAGGACAAATTAGTATAATTCTGGCTAGACCTCAATATCGATGGTCCAACTTCTTGATCATTAGGATGTTTTGATGACTGATGATAATCCATTTTCTCAGATCTTTATAATGATTATTGTTTATGATAATTTGCTAGATTATATAATAATTTGTTTACTTATGGAAAAAAATTGTATATTTTACCTACCTCAATTTATAATGTTTGTATAAGTTTCATTTGCAAATGTCATTGTAATTTTGGTCTATTGAAAATGAAATAAAACAATGTGAATCCGAATAATCAAAATGATGATAAAGATGATGATTGTATTCTAATTGAATGCAAAATCATGATGATGACAGCACTACTCTGATGTTTAATGTGAAGATCTTATGTTATCATGACATTGATGACATTGAAATTTCTGAAACATAATAATAATGATAATATACAACATTTATATAGCGCTTAATACAAATTTATGTTTCTAAGCGCTGTATACTATTAGCCCGGCTTTAGCACGGCTACCCTGATCGGGCGCAACAAGCATTCAAGGAATTCCTTCCTACCGGGTACCCATTCACTACTTCTGGGTTGAGATTGGCAAATGTAGATAAACGCCTTGCCATGTATACATACATGTACATGTATACTGTACATGTACATGAATGTGCATAGATTAATACATTATATAGCAAGCCAACCCAAATATTCCAAGACTCTGAAACAGAATGATCTGCAACATGATAATAACCTTATAGTGTTAAGCAGGGCCCGCTGCAAGAACAATTTTCAGAACTGAAGTGGCTACCCTGGGTAAAATATCACATTATTATTATATTGCACTTTCTAATAACAATGATGAAACATTGTTTATTTTCAGTTTGCTCAATTTGTTTTCCATGTGTTCTATACTTACAGGACATGTATGGCCATAGATCACTTCCGTACATCATTGGAACGCCAGCCTTCATGCAAGACGATGATGTCGGGCTGATGGACTTAAGTGAAGAAGGTAGGTATCTTAAAAGTTATTTTCTAAAAATTACCTGAAAAATCTACAAAAAGCTTTGTTTTATACAAATATAATAATATTTCTCTTTTTTTGACAGAAACTGAATTTACATTTTAGATGTTTTTTATTGACAAATAGTAGTGGTGTAGTACTATAGATATCAGTGCATGATATGTGTCTTAATAATAATAATAATAATATTAAACAGTTCTTGTATAGCGCATATTACAATTATGAATAATGTCTCTACATGTATGCGCTTCCAAAGGACTTGGATATTATTACCCCAGCTGTAGCTTGGCTGCCGTAATTACTATGATTACAGGGCACATGCATTTCAAGGAATAAATTCCTGCCAGGTACCCATTCACCTCACCTGGGTTGAGTGCAGCACAATGTGGATAAATTTCTTGCTGAAGGAAATTACGCCATGGCTGGGATTCTGTCTTTATTCTGTCTTCTGGAATAGTCTCCCTTCCTCAATAAGAAATGCTTTATCTATTACCTTCTTCAAAACTAAACTAAAAACCTACCTTTTTCAAGAGCGTAGCAATTTCACTTTTTGTTGTATAATTTGTAGAGATAGTAGGCTTCCCTTTTCCAGAATTTTGAACTTAATCGTACTTACGTGTTTTTCGTATTTATCTTGTTAACTATTTTACCTTTTATTATTGTAATGCGCAGTGGAGTGTATACATGTACACTATTAATGGCAAGTCTTGAATTAACTTGGTTTCCAGAAAGAATATTCTTGTTCGGCAGGAATACAGAAATTCTAATCCGTCATGCTCAAGAAAATGTCAAATTTGCTACAAAATAGAGAAAATATTCTCCATTCATGGCTAATCCACAAGATTAAGGTTTGGATTAAGCTACCATCTGAATGGCTTAGTAATGTCACAAAGCTTGTTTCTTCCATAGTTGCTACTCTCGTCTGTATGGCCTGAGTTGTTGATAGTGTTGGCATGGATGAGTAAATAATGATTTTGATCAAGTATTTGGTTTATATAATGCTTTGAATTAAAGTTGTACATGTATTTGCCAATAAAAATTCTGAGTAATGATTGTTTCCATTAAACAATTGTTGATGTTTGTTTTTGCCAGAATAAAATGTAGGCCTTGATTTTTAAAAAAGACATTTTATGGTTTACCAGATGAACATTACAGACTGTCATAAGAACCAGAAATAAGAGACAGAAAATTTCATGAAGGTCCCACGTATAATGGGTCGGGTGTACTTTTTTTATGGAATTGCCCAGAAGCAACTTTGATTTTAAGCTGTTTGTTTCCTCTCTTATTATGTTAAGGTTGGGAAGTAATCTTTGAAATGTAGTTCTCATTTTGCTTTCTTTTTTTTTCTTTTTTATCTTCTAGAAGAAGAAGATGACGAATCAAGTGTGGAAACTATCAGTGATTCAGAGAAGTCGGAGTTGTCAGATTCTGAGGTATGGAAGTATTGTGATTGCCTTTCTTTGTGGTTGTATTATAAGGTCCCCATTCCACAGAGGGGAGACCTTTAAAAGACTGTTTTGAACCGTTTCAAAAGAGTTTTCGGACTCAAGAGGACCACAAAGACCACTGAAAGATCCATCAGAAATCTTGAAAGACCTTGGAGATCTTTGAAAGTTGCTTGAAAGACCTTTTGAAAGATCAAGATCAAGCAAGTTTCATACAGTGGCCTTTCAGAGTTTTTACTCTGTGGAATGGGGTTTTAAGGCTCTCGCATAATTAAAACATGGTACGAATGGTCTGGGACTAAGCAGTAATGTTTTGTTCACGCTGAAACAAGATTCAAACTCACTCTGAACATTTGACAAGTTTTTGATATGAAGAGGGTCATAACTTTCATAATGACCTCTTCTTTAATGTTTGTTTCTCAAAAATATATGTTAAATAAAGGTCATAAGTTGCCGTGACAACCAGCCATATCTCCCGTCCCGAAAATTTGACAAGTGTCTTACTATGAAAGAGATAATAGCGGACATCATTATTTCCTCTTATTCTAATGTTACCTTTCTTGAAAGTACCGGTAAAGGCCATACATTGCCATGACAACCTGCTATGTCATCTTCTAGGTCGTTGGGTTCCTCTTCGAGGAAATAGTCCATTTTCTCATTGGGTCAAATGCTTAATTACGAGCGACAGTCTTAATTGAAGTTTTCCCCCCTCCTGCAGTGCATGGGAGAGGGACGTTGCGTCCGTACGGTTCGTTTCCAATTAAAGTGGAAATTAGAGCCATGCCCATTGTCATTAGAACCCTTTTGCAGTCTCCCCCCATGGATCCCACTAATTGATTAATTCTGAAGGGTACCCCAGCTGTCTATCATATGAATTTATCATTCATGTGATTATATGATGAATTATCTTGGGTATACCCCCGAGGAAGGCGGAGACTGTGAAGTCTATGTGGGTTCATTATAAACTTCATCAGTTCAGCGACAGATGTTGACATCGTGTTTGCTTTTGTACCGTAATTTGAAATAAAATCCCTCCTTTTGTGGGTGTTGATATTTTAATTCCACAGACTCATATCTTAATCATTCGTATGATTCACATTTGAATTCTAGAAAATAAAAAAATTGTTGAATTCCATAAAGACAACTGTCATGTTTCAACAAGACTTGTTATGAAAACAAATGGACAATTTCTATGATAGGTTTATTATCAGCCAATCAAATCAAATGATTTCAGTTGTTTTAAACTGTTAAAATGGAAATTCTATATGATTGTAATCATTTCTTTATTTCATAGAAAAGCAGTATACAAATGAACAAAGTGAAACTATGAAAGAGTAACAAGCAAAACCAGGTCCATGAACCTATACTGGTTCAAGGCAGGTTGAAATGTACATAAAAAAGTAAAATTACAGAGACATAAGATATTGATTGCAAACAAAAAGCAATCATACAATAAAACTGAATAGGTGAACTTGCATTAACACTAAAAAATACTTAAAATAATAATAATAAAAATAAAATAATTTTTATGAAACATTGCTAAACACATTTCATAGTCCCTCCATATCAAGCAGTATATAACTGCTTATGATGTAATTTTTTCAAGGACTCACTAAATTTAGTCTTTTTATGTTAACGATTTTCATATTTATTGACAAACATGAAAATCATGTTCTAGGGACTTATATAATAAAGTGTGGATTGATAAATTTCAAATGTCATTAATTGATGATTTTTTTAAAAATTCTATTTTAGTATACTGACACAGAGACAGAGTCTGAGTTCACCGGGGGAAGGCAGAAGATGACGGCTGATACAACCGCAACATCCACCAATAGGGTAAATTAGCATTACTTACATTAAACCATTTAGGTTTCCCACAAGTGATTACAAAAATACAATTCAGATGAAAGGGGTTTGTACTTTTTCTGTTGAGTAGAGAATTATAACTGCATAAATTGACTGACAAAAATGGGTGAAAATGGGAGCTATTCTTTAAAATAAACCACCTTTTTAGCATGTCAATTTATTGCACAATCGTTTTAGGAACAATTGGGTGAACAAATATATATATATAACGTGGTAATTTAATATGGTGCAAATAATCCTCAAAGTGCTTTACGTTTCATTATCACCCTCAACATTTAAACTGTAAGATTGTTTTAAATAATTAAGTGATTTAATTTGATTTTGAAAAAAAGTCAAGCACAGACTTCATAATAATGATTCAAATATTTAATTATTATTGTCATTTTTTTATAATTTTTATAATTTTTTTTTTTTTGGGGGGGGGTAGAACTCTTTCCATGGTTTCCTATGGAATCTTCCACACAGAATCAATGGGATCTGAATTAGCATGTTGAACACCCGTATCTTCACAGTATGCACTTGTCTATAGAGTAGAGGTCCCCCCTCCTCCCCCCCGCCCCACCCATAACACCTTTGATGAATGTCCCAGGTAGAGGTAACTCAATATACTGGGGAGCATTCCATAAAGATTTTTATCATTGATTTTCATCAACAGATGTTTTAAAGGAAACCAAAACCCAAGAAGAGAAGTAATCTTATTGGAAAGAGTAAAATGAGAGGAACAATTTAAAAAAGTTTCATCAAAATCGGGTATGAAATTAGCAGTTATGGGAGTTTGAAAACTCTTGTTGTACTTTCTATGGGCATCCTCAAATTGGCAAATGTGCTTCAAAATTGCTGATTTTGTGGACAACTCTCCATTTGTTTTGTACACAAATTTTCAGATTTTTCTCATTATCTTTCAAATTGCATCTTGCCTCCTGAGCACAACATATGTCATGGGAAAATATAATCTACACCATATATGCCAAGGTCAGGAGGAGATAATATGAAATATGTAAAATAAAGGGGAAAATCTGAAAATATGTGTACGAAACAAAAGGAGAGTTGTCCACAAAATCAGCCATTTTGAAGCACGTTTGCCAATTTGAGGATCCACGTAGTAAGTACAACAAGACTTTTTAAACGTCCATAACTTGCTTATTTCATAACCGATTTTGATGAAACTTTTTTTAAATTTTTTCCTCTCATTTTACTCTTTCCAATAAGATTACTTCTCTTCTCGGGTTTTGGTTTCCTTTAAGCTACTGCAAATCCTTGTGCCTAATTGGTTAAGAGCCAATAAGTCAGAGAAAAATCACTGATAAAACTTTTCATGAAATGCTCCCGAAGTCTCAAAGTGAGGGAAACTATCCTGAAAACAATGCTAGCTACAGTAATTACCATTTCAAACTATAGAGGGCAGCATTACGATTTACCAGGAACATTTTCCCAAAAGTTCATTTACCTCTGGTTTTCATACCAGAAGGAGACAGGGTTTTTAACAAGTCTGACTGAAATAATGCGATCCTAATCAACACTTGACCTATTATAATTATGCAATTACTGAAATCTCCAATGCTCGCTCTCTCTCTCCGCCCATGGTCTAGGACAGTAATTACAGCATTTTTGAAGAGTGATTTTTATCATCAAGTCCACCCGACGAGCAATAGACGGGGTTGGAATTTAATTATCCTTATTCAATAGTGAAATCATCATTTGAAGACTAGTGATTATTAGATCCCCCATTTGCATAAGAGTTGAGTAGATACATATAGGGACAACAAGTTTTTGCATTTTATATATCAATAAAGTTTATAGAATTTGGATACATTAACAGTAACACCCTGCTATAAATGCAAAATCATTGAACATTATAAAGTTTATATTCCTGATTACATGCGATTATAACTCATATTATCAATCATATTTGCTCAGCATTGAAATCTGAGTCCCTTATTTTACATTACCTGAAAGGAATGTTACAGAGAATGCTGAATACTGCAGTAGAATTCAGTCATACATGCAGATGCAGGATATATATGCAAAATTTCCTGTACGAAGGTCGGCAAGGGTTGCGTTGCCTCTTTTTCTGCGTTATTTTTTTTCTGGAAAGCGCCATGAAAATGCAGAAGACAGAAGCATCTGTGCCGAGTGCATGGACAGGGAATCGATCTGGCAATTGCAGTATTCGGCATTCTCTGTATAAACAGGTGGGAGTTTCATAAAGCTGTTCGGAATTTACAAGAGACTTTGCAAATGACTGGTGATCTTTTCTTGTGATGAATCATGTGCACCAAATTTTCATTGCTGTGGATTTAGCTCACCAGTCAAAAGTAAAGTCTCTGGTAACTTCCGAGCAGCTTTATGAAACACCCACCAGACCACCCACCATTTAACGTAAAGCCCTATTATATGTTTTGGGAGGGTGTCAAAAAGGTGTTGGGACGCAGTAGGCACGATCGTGTTGTTATGTACTGCATGATGTTATTAACCTGACCTTAACCCTGACCCCCGTTTTGACTAACAGAGCGATTCCGAGGAGTCCGATACCGGGCTGTTTGATGATGACGAACCGTCGGACCAGGAGGCCGCAGCACAGGTATAATACAATGGTTGATTTCAATTTCCGTGTTGACCCTTCGGTGTTGGCATTGACCTTTGGTGTTGGTGTCGACCATATGATGTTGGTGTTTGGTTAGTTTTGTACATCTGCACAGCACCCAACACCAAAATCAAGTTGGTTCTTGGATGAATCTTATGCTTTGGAGTTTGGATCACCTTTGGAAACACAAATGTGTTGTTGAACCTCAGGACAAGAATCAGAATAATTCCCAATGGGTACTGGGTGGGAAGGAATTCCTTGAATGCTTGAAAGCCACATCAGGGTAATAGTATGTAGGGTTTATATACATTGGTATATAAATATTGCGTTATATTGTTACTCCTAACACCAACACCAACAGTGACATCGAGCACCAACACTGAACATGAAATCATCTTTATATCCTCCATCTGTTTATACAGATACCCTTTTGTTTTTACTGCATTAGTCCTTGCATGGTGTAGTATAGTCGTAGTCAGTAGTAGTAGTAGTAATATTAGTAGTAGTAGTAGTAGTAGTAGTAGTAGTAGTAGTAGTAGTAGTAGTAGTAGTAGTAAAGTGGTATTTAGTAGTAAAATGGTATGTATTCAACAACCAAACACATGGCACCCAAAGGCTGAATTACATGGAATAATAATAATATTGACAATGATTCAAATTTCAATAAAATGCAATTTGATTACACATTTACATTTGTATTAGATACAGTTCAATGATATCTTCATAAGAACGATAGAATGAAAATGATATGTGCAATGTACCAGTATCCTTGTTATTTCAGTCATTTTATGCCATATCCTTGTTTATTATGAGCTATGTTCAAGTACATACATTCAGCTGTTGATGTTAGTGGGATGGGATGTAGGTATCTGTAGTCGTCTCATCATGGTTTAGCTTAGGTTACATCAACTGCGAAAATCGGGTGGCTCTTGTAATATGCCTATGGGAGTTATTAGAAGTCAGTAGCCAATGGGTTAAGTTGAGTGATATTGGTGAAACACGTGTTTGATCAGTTTGCAAGCAATTGGAAATTTATGTGATTTTAATCACATTTTCGTGTTTGTGAACAGGGGTGAGAGTTCAAATTTTTAGCTGATTTCAGCTTAATTTCAGCTTATTTTGGGCTTTCCTCTGTACAAAAGTATGGGAGCTCTTTCTATTTCAGAATTTTTCAACACTCTTCAGCTTTTTTCAGATCTTTTTATTTGTGACCGCTCACACCCCTGTGTGAAATACCACCAAGGATCAGTTTTTTATCAACCTGTGCTGGTGATAATGTATGCTTACAGAGTTCTTACATGAATCTTTTCCCCTCTCTGTTTACTGTTCAGCCAATGAACTTCCAAGATGAGTTGTCCGCCAAGCTAGGAGGTGGTATGCAGAGGGGTGCACCCAACCAGGAACCAGGGGAGACGACAGGTGAGCGACCACGCCCTTTTTCTTTCTGACCCTCTCCTCCAATGGCATGGATTTACTGTTGATGATATCTGAACAGAATAAAAAATGAATGTTTCACACACGAACTTGTATTTCCATATATGGAGCATGTGTGCGTAATCAAGTTCTACAGGCTTATATCAATGAAATATCATTATTTACGTCTGAGAAGGACCATTGATGTCACCATCCAAAAAAAAAAAGTTACCAGGGCTCTGCTCTCCATCCTCTGCATCAATGTAACTTACAACTTGTAAGCTTGGATTACAAGTGAATACCACAACAGGGTCTCACAGCTGGGGCAAATGTACAGGACCTTGTCACCAGTATTCTGAACTCATTTTTATTTAAACTCTTAAGTTATGGTTTAATAATATAAGATTTGTATAGCGCACGTATCCACCTTTGCTAGTAGGTGCTCAAGGCACTCCTATACCGCGGCTAAGCTAGTCTACCGATTCCGGTGCGCATAGCTTTTGAGGAATTACTTCCTGCCGGTACCCATTTACCTCACCTGGGTTGAGTACTGCATAATGTGGGTAAATTTCTTGCTGAAGAAAAATACGCCATGGCTTGGAATCGAACCCCTGTCCTTCAGATTGAAAGATGAGAGTCTTAACCACTAGACCTCGATGCCCCCACAGACAGTGATACCCCCTTTATATTTTCTTTCTCTGTAGATGAATCTAACAGGAATCGATCCATCTCAGAAGATAGCAAGGCATCATCTCAGGAAAGCTCCAAGAAAGGAACGAGAAGAAAGAAACTTCCCCTGGATAGAGAAAAGAAGAGCAAAAAGAAGAGATCGACATCTAAGACTGAAGGTATGTATTGAATGATATCACCCCTTCATTTCATTAGAGATAAACTCATGATTACAGTCAACAGTCTCATCAATGTTAAGATAGATTTTAGATGGTTTTTTTTTATAGCATAATCAGACTGAGGAGGGGTGGAGTTTTTCCAGGGGATTTATGTAAAAAGCTCTGAACAGTTGTGACCTTTCTTTCTTTTTAAACCAATTTCACAATCTCCATGTTTGCAGCTTCAGATTTGTACAAAATATAGTGACTAAAAATATAATATGTTTTTCCCCAACTTGATAGAATTGATTTAATTTGATGATGTTTGTAATTGCCAATGTCTACCCAACAATTAATAAAAAACATCAACAAAAAAAAACCCACAACTCTAAAACCCTAAGAAATATTTTAACTTTTAGGGATCAAAATTTACTAAATTTGTAGACCACCCTGCAGAAAGGAAAGAAATTACAAATTTTGAGCGTGGACTAATACAGAAGAAAACACTGCATTCTATCTGCTGTGTTTTGAACTGGAGAGGGAGCTTTACAAAGTTCTTCTTAATCTGTGATTGAGTTATCAGGAGTCACATCTGTGGTTAATTTGGTAGCAGTTATTGAATTAGTGAGGGACGCCAGCTGGAGGCAAAGCCTGGTATCAGAGAGAAAAAAAATTATCAGTTATTTATCACTTAAAGGTTAGGATCTGTCAAAGTTTATAACACCCCACAAAAATGCTTTTTTTTTTTTGCCTCGCTTGTTCTTTAATCATGTATTTGTACATTATATGAACGTGAACTTGGGGAAGACGACGCCCCCTCCTCCCATTCTTCCCCCTGTTGACGGAGGAAGTTAGGGGAGGGTTTGACAGATCTGACCTGTCGTAAATAGGTTTCCATGACAATTGCTCCAGCGACTATTGCTCCGATGAAAAATCTGCATGTTATTAAAGCCAAACACAAAACCTAAACTTCAAAACTAAGCAAACCCTAATTCTTATCTTTACATTATTCTGAATTAAAAACTTGATTACAGTCTTAGCTCTTACCCTTTGCACTCTAAGATATTGAGACCGGAGCAATTGTCTTGTCACGGTAAATATACACAATTATACAAATGTCAATTTCAAGTTTGATGAGAAGTGTTTTGCTCTGACAAACAGTTGGTTATCATAATTTTTATTTATTGGCTTGCCAATATAGTTTCAAAGTTGTCAACAGAAAAGCCTGTAATAAAGATACTACAACTCTAATTTAATGCTTCATGGACTTATACAGTAGGTACTGAAGTATAAGGATTCAGCTTACTGTTTCCCTTCAAACAATAGTGCTGTATTTGCCTGCAATAATTAGTTTTTGAAGAAGATAAGAAATGACTGCAGCACTCCTGTACTCTGACAATCCAAACCTCTTAATCTCAGTTGGGATTAATCCAGAAATATCAATATGGATTAAGGGGGATTAATGAAGGAAAAAGCAGGAGCAGTAACCTGCTGGCTTGAGATAAAGGCTGGAATGAATCTATTAAAGCAACGCTTCATTGGCAGTGATATATGTTGTGTGAGTAACAACATTTTGTGGGCGTGGCCATTGGAAGGGGATTTAGAGGGGAGCGGTTCAGTCCCCCTCAGCTGGAGGAAGCTATCTATTTGTTAGTGTGTCATGCTATCTGACCCCATGGGATTAAGCTGGATTAAGCTTGGAAAGTGTAGAGTTGGGATTATGATGTTGAGGGAAATGAGTATATTTTTGAAAAAAGCAATGGTGTATATGTTGATATTGAAATACAGGAATATGAAAAATTTCATTGCAATTACATATCAAAATTTGTCGATAAGTTTAATTTGAAAAGTAATACCTATTTTAATTTTTATCATAGTAGTTGTAGTGACTGACACTTTTCCTTACTTAAAGGTCCTTGTAAACTTAAAGGTTTTATTCTTTATGATTTACAATATGTAATGTATAATTTGAAGTTTTGCATTCTTAGTCATGAATGCAGTTGTTTTATTAAGATATTTGGTTGCCATTTCATTTGTCGTTTTAAAATGAAAAGATAACCAATACAGGCTTTTAAGGTCAACATTCTCGATAGAAAAATGGAAATCATTGCAAGACAAGAAGAAAAATTATGGAGATTGAGATAAATACATTTTCTTCAATAATCCTCTTAAATGAGAATAATTTAATTATTTTTTTATCTTCAGATGATAATCTATTTAGTGAGCAGGCTGGCCAAGATGGAGAAGCAGACGATTCTCCATTTGGAAGAAAAGGACTTTTCAGTAGTTCAGGAGGAGGACTCTTTGACGATGACAAGGAAGATGATGTAAGAAATGTCTTAAATTTGGTTATAATTTTAATCCCTGCTATTTCAGGGTGCATCGTGACCTAGTGGTTAAGACTCTTGTCTTTAATCTGAGGGATGTGGGTTCGATTCCAAACCATGTTGTGTTTCCTTGAGCAAGAAATTTACCCACATTGTGCTGCACTCAACCCAGTTGAGGTAAATGGGTACTGGCAGGAATTTCTCAAAAAGCTGTGAGCACCAGGATCAGTATACTAGCCTTGCTGGGGTAATATAGGAGTGCCTTGAGCACCTAACAAGGTGGATACCTGCACAATACTATTTTTTTTTTTTTCCATTGAAAATATGGATGAAAAGCAAAATAAAAGCTTCGCTTTCTCTTCTCCCATTTTCCTCCTCCTTCTCTTTCCTATCCTTCTCCTCTTCTTTCTTCTCCTGTCTCTATCTCTCTCTACCCCCCCATGATGTGACACATGTGAAGCCGTCTGGTAAATATAACTCTTCAAAACGACCCAAAACACAAAAAAAGTGTGAACCTAGGTTTTATATTATTAGTTCCGGATGAATGCCAAAAGCTTAATTTACCAGAACAAGTAGAAAACTGCCAATACCAATGAAGGTTCGACCCTTCTATCATGGTAAATACAATCCAGTCTGACACTCTTATAATCTCATCTTCCACCGTCACCTTGTGTGGTCTTGATGAAACAAAGGCTTAGTTCACACGAGCCTCGTGATATGACATTTTACCCTCCTTGTATCAAGCGTGAATGTCTTAATGCACTTGAATTATTAGTTAATTCTTTTGACAGTTGATGCTTCAACTACGGTTTTTCGAAACTCTAATTGTGCTGTCAGGGTGTTTCTGTCCAGTGAATTGAGAGTTTTGATTTTTAAATCTTTATTTGCAAGGCCATGAGCCCCTCTGTGCTGTATTATTTTCAGGGAGGGAATAATAATAGTAATGATAATAGAAATAATAATAATAACGGTATATTTACACTTCAGTTCCAAAAACTGTTCTCCCAGCGGGCCCTGCTATTATTACCCGGCTAAGCTAGGCTACCTATTCAGGTGCACACAGCTTTTTGAGGAATTATTTCCTGCCGGTACCCATTTACCTCCCCTGGGTTGAGTGCAGCACATTGTGGATAAATTCATTGCTAAAGGAAAACACGCCACGGCTAGGATTTGAACCCATGACCCTCTGTTTGAAAGGCGAGAGTCAGAACCACTAGACCATGACGTGCCCTACAAACAATGCAGTGTTTTTTCAAGCTTGAAACGCGAGGTTTGCGCGGCACCAAGTGTGCATTGGTGGGAAGATGCATGGAAAGGGTTAAGATATTATTGACCATGAAGTACTGTGAAATATCATGTGACCAGTGTGACTAGGGTCACGTTGTCGTTTATAGTACAACGATGATCTACCCCCCAAAAAAACAGAGGAGGAAGGACCAAACCTTAGGGCCCCATTTAGTGGTAACAATTAAAAGCTACTGAAATATTTCAATATGATTCGCTGATATTAAATTTGTTATATAAAATTTGCATTTATTATATATAGTCTTTATGAAACGGGATCCTGATTTGATGCGCGCGCAGATTTCATCGTCGTAGAAACGGCCGTCATCAAAAATAAAAGTTCCTTTATTGCTGGTGGGTTATTGTTTGAGACTGGATGCGTCATGAGTTAATTTAAAAATATACGTTGTTTCCATATGAACAGAACACTTCAATGACAAGATCAGAAAGCAACGTCATGGCGTGATGGAAGCACCCTTATTATAGCCCTTCTATGAATTCTGTATTGAGATGTTATTTAGTAAGCATGAGTAGTCTTTGTTTACGATTGGAATGATATCATTTCAAGATTTGATTACCATGTTGACATTTCACTTGATGGATGTTTGTTGAGGTTTGACATTTACTTTGTGATCTATAAAAAGTGCTCTAGTAATTTGGATCAATTTGGGTGTAATGGGCGCCGCATTTGACACCTTGATCTGATAGAAAACCTAAGAAATTTCTTTGAAAAATGCATTGGCGCCTGTGCCAAATATGTATTGTTTAAAATTGTAGTGAATCGTTTAGAAGGTTAATTATTTTCTAGGTGAAATTTATTATTCAATGTGGTATGTTTTACGTACTTAAAGACTGCACTTTTTTCTATTGGAAAACAAGTCAAGTCCAACAATTTATTTATTTTATTACTGTTTGTCTCTTTGTCTCTGTGTTTCGTTGTTTTTCTCTGTCAATCTGTTTTTGTCTGTTTGTCAGTTTCTCTCACGCTCTGATTATTTACATACTTTGCATTTGCGGATTCTGTTTTAGTCTGTAGGCCTACTCATCTATTTTTCTCCCATCTCCCCCTGTTCAATATTTCACATTTTTTTGTGTCCATTAGATAATTGCATATTTTGTATGCTTACTTACAAGTAAATAGCTTTAGTAGTGTTTCTTTAACACATTGTCATTTTACCATACAAAGACACCATTACTTCTTTTAAGAGTAACCTGATGAATGAAAACTTATTATTCATTGGGAGAAAGATTATAATGAATAATAATAATAGGGGGATTAGAGCGCTGCTATTATTACCCGGTTTTAGCTTGAGTTACCATTAGTGCATGCGAGGAATTAATCCTGCCTGGCACCCATTCACCTAACCTGGGTCAAGTGCAGCACAGTGTTGATTTCTTGCTGAAGAAAAACATACCTAATCCTACCATGGATATGATTTGAACCCACGACCCTCTGTTTGGAAGGTGAGAGTCAGAACCACTCGACCATAATGCGCCCACAAGATGTTCAGTTTTCTCATGATTATTTCATTTATTGACTATATTAGATAGCCAAGACAGATAGCCGAGCGCGATTGGTCCATTACGCGTCACGTGATATGATCAAAATCAATGTATTTTCCCAGCCGGTCCACCTTCGATGAATATATTGACCAACCGGTCCATGAATATATTTTTCTACGTGTATGGCGCCCTCTTGTGGATTAGATGTTACCATGCATTATCGGCCTGCCTTGGGTCCTGGGCTCGAACTTGGATTTAAATCTAGGGCTAGGCCTAAACAAAGTTGATTTGAATAGAAAAGGGTTACACTAACGTTATTTATAGATATCTATAGATCAAGATCTAACGTTAGATCTATACCAGTTCAATCAATCACTGTGAATATCATATACATGCTGCATGCATCGTTAGGCCTAACTTTAATTAGAGGCTATCTAATATAACAGATATTGACTGATGGGATGTGTAAAAAAAACATTCTTTGGACCACCTAAAGGATTAATATTTTCCCTCGTGATCATATTTTCCCTCAGCGCTGCGCGCTTCGGGAAAATATAACCCCTCTGGAAAATACAAATCCGGCGGTCCAAAGAATGTTTATATTACACACCCAATTAGTCAATATCTGTATAATATTTTCTGTATTAATATATTTCCCTTCTTTATACCTTCTCCATGAAAGATGTGTATATAAAAGTTGCTAGATTTGCAATATCAAATACACTTTGACTTACTTTGCTATTTTGTGGACTCTCAATGCATACACCAATGAGAAAGTAAAATATACCGACCAGGCTGAACCATACCCAACAAAATATAAACAAATAGTGAAATAACATGAGCTATGACTGTATCCGTTGGTAATGCGGTTAAGACATAACTTCCCTCCCTCCCATCTCTACTCTACATACTCTTCTATGTATAGCATTCACTGTAGTCCCACTCGGAGTGATTCATGTTGCTGATTCAACTCGATTAGGCATGAAGAGACAAGTGAAATTATCGACTTTGTAAAATAAGTTGTAGAGGGGCTTGTTTATGATTGTTTCTTGGTTGCATCTGGTAGTATCGTGTCACTTGGGTAGCACAGGAGCTACCGAGCTCTGTTCACACTGGAAGAAAATCAAGTTCATGAAAGCATTGTATTGGGTGGATAGCAAAGGGAGTCTGAAGAGGGTTCACATTTTAGTGTCGAGTGAAGATTCCTCTTTGCTCTTTATTTTAAATTCATCTGAGTGCTTTGAGCCCCCCCCCCCCATCATCCCACTCAAATGGTCATCTATTCTCTACCATTTGCACGTTTCTAGTTTTTAAAAATTGAATTGTCTTTTAGGGACTTGGCTTTAAAAACAAAAAAATTCTTGAAAAATCATTGAAAAGGTCTTCCTGAAATATTTGTACTGAGGAATATTGTAGAATTTTTTTACAAAGCAATCCTTAAGGGTTGATTTTGCTAGGTTTACTTTTAAACAACTGCGATTTCCATCCTTAAGGGGGGGGGGGATATCTCAAAGAATTCTGATTAAGCATTATGTTTCTGGTGTAACCTCTATGGGGGCAGGGCTGGAAGTCATGCTATTCAGTGAGTCTGTTACATAAATATTTCTTCAGTGTAACCTAGGGAACATGCAATAAAAACGCATCTTTCTGCATGCAGGTCATCCAAAAATTGACAGTTCTCGGTAAGAATTTACCTTGATTACCTTGAGAGTTTCAAGTTAATAAATGGAAATTTGTGTTAAATTCAGGAAATCTACGTCTTTTCCAGTCGGGTGTAATACAAGTACTTGTATACTGTGTGTACGATAAAAAATAGTCCACACATCAGAAAACAAGTGCACACTTTCAAAGTTAGACAGTAGTAGGAATAATATTCTCCAGGGCCACGTTTCATAAAGACTTGTTATAGTAACAAATGCACAACATCTATTACAAATTTACCATCAGCCAATCATATTGCAGGATTTCAGTAGCTTTTAAATGTTATTACAAAGTTGTAATAACAAGTTTTATGATACGAGCCTCAGTAGGGTAAGCTTGTTGTTGATAGGGATTAGAGGATGTAAGTTCTTAGTTAGAATGAAAGAAGAGAACTTTGTCTACTGGGGTGCCACGCTTATTAGTCTCCGGTTTCAGACTCGTTGAACAATAGTTATGATAGTTTTATTGAGGGTTGCTGTATATAGTTTATCGTGGTTCCAACCAAGGTCACCAAATTCTTGATCATATCGCAGAGATTGATTACTCTAGTGACTGAAGCATTGCAAGGATTGAATGGGAACTTTCCTTTTTTTCTGTATTATGGCTTTATTTCACCATTGCCCCAGCAAGATAAAGGAGGGGAAATATATTTTGACCAGCAAGCAGGTGTGACTAACCCTTCAGAGTTCTTCGTGTTGATATGAAGAGAGTTAAACCCTACAGATTTGTCAATAATGGTTTTGCAACCTACTATAGGGTATGAAATATATGAGACTACCCAATGCATCTTCAGAGGTGTTGAGAGAGATAATATACCAGGTTTCCATGATGATCGCAAGAAGCTTTGTGCGACTCCACCAAGATCCAAACATGGCTCCAACAGACGTCTCTTTTGTCGTGGCACGCCATTCTTGCCCCCCGTCCATCGTCAAAACCACGGAGCAGCTCTGGAGTGGAGACATCAGCATGGGTGCTAACATCTAGGTGTGGCCATTTTTTTTTACCTCTCTTACACCCCTTGGGCGGTACCCTGAAGAATTTCTTGGTGAAGGGTTTTCACCTTTATGGGGATATGGCAATAGCCTTCCCCCCTGATGCCAGTAAGGATGACATTTTTGTGTGCTTGGCCACGTATGGTGACAGTCGCGCCATCATGAGACTGGACCAAGGGAATTTCTCTCTGACGGTCGAAGGGTACAAGAACGTCTCGCCTATCCGCAAGTGGTTGTCCAAGTCTTGCAGGAGTGTGCCTGGTGCCATCAAACGCCTGAAGGGCACTCGCATTTCGGTCAGTTAACAAGATAATAATCTTGAAGATGTAATCATTAAATGGGAAGAAGTGAATTAGGTCTATGTGGAACGGTCTTTCCAAATCTACGTAAGGCTGTATCATCGGTCATGATTCATTGAATTTGACAACACATAGGGTTTACATGAAATGATCTTGTGAACAGGTATGACTTGATGCAGTATCAGTGGTTTCAAACAAGCTTTTTAATAGAGCCTAGTTCAGCTATGATGTGGTTCATGTTGTTATAAAGTGATATATCACCTGTGTGCACAAGTGGAATCATGACAAAATGATTGTTTGATGGATGACGCATAGTGCCTTCCAGGGTATCAACAGGCGATCAGCTACCTGAAGGGCGTCAAGACCTTGACGGTGTCGTCAACCATTGCTGCCGTCATCATCAAGATGATTAACCTAATGTGATCATGAATGTTCCCTTGGAAAGTCCTTCCCCTTAGAAACATCCTTCAAAGGTATCACATCACTGTCACATGAAGTGTTAGTCCTAACTGCTCTGCCAAGATATGCATTTTCCTGCAACTGCTCAGGTTTCGCAGGTTTGGAAGGACAGTATTCATGCGAAGAAATGTATATGATCTTGAAATGAGTTGGATATCTGCCATGCATCCAGGTCATTGTATTTCTGTTTCTTATTTTCAAATCCAGGGAGGTTTGTTTGATGAGAAGCCATCAGCTGTCAGGAGGGACGTTACATCAGACCATGTTTACGAGGACATAGTCGGTAAGTCAACCTTTAAGTTTGATTTATTCATAAATCAAAATGAAACAGTAACAATTATCCATGATTTGCAAATGTTTGCACATATAGAGGCAAATATGATATTAAAAAAAATTAAAGACTTTGTCAGTTACTACGTTTTCTAATTATCTTCACTTCTCTTAGTCTTTTCTTTATATGAGAAATTTGGTCAGGTAGGCCAACTGAAATGTACACCATGACTTTATACTAATGTGATTCTCCTCCTTGTTGATTCCATTGTTCCTTATTCATCCTTTCCCCCATTCCACTCTACTACTCTATTGCCCTCTTCTTGTTTCATCTTTCTCTGTCATTTTTTTTGCTCATTTCCACTCTACCCCAAAATTTGTTTTGTTATTTGATGTTTGATTTGATAGGATGTAAGCATGCCTGGTAGATATCTAACCATGAATGTTCTTGAAATCAATAATCCAACTTTACAATGTAGATATTCATAAATTTAATGTACATGTATTAAAAGTTTAAGAATCTTGTATCCAATCCATCCAATCCAAAAGTCATTTGATATAGCGCCTTTTCCTTTCGGTTACAAAGCGCTGTGCACACACACTACTCCATATTTGTTTTGGCCACTAAAACAACTGTTCTACACCTCGGAATGATCGGTCTAGATATCTTTCATCATATGTCATCAATTTTAATTCTTTATCATTTGGGTTGACAGGAAAATTATTTAGATTTCAAACTTATTAGTTTGTTTATGAAGTATATCTATTTCAAATGATAGAATTTCCAATTTACTCATATTGATTACTAATGTCCTTATGCAATACCGTAAGTAACGGTGTATTAACCGCACCTTTTTCTCGGCGGGATAGAAGCAAAAGTCGGGGGTGCGGTTTATACACGGTGACGGGTCTGAGCCAGCCCGCCGTAACCCCTCCCGTACATGTACGATGTCTGCCAGATCACAACACATCGAGTGGCCGGGCGTAGCCGCCCAGGCAATGTCGTTTAGAGGGGTATGAGCCGAGGGTAATGGGAAGCAATTATTATGATCTTAATCAAATATTGTCCATAACAAACGCACCCACCTTCATGACACTAATTTTGACTTTATTCTTGATTCAAAGTAGTGAAGTTCCCTGGCTAATTTAAAAGAGACGCCAAGCATACTCGGTAATATTTTGTCACTGCTGAGCGAGAGTTGAGTGAGCTTAATTATTGCGTTGTAATGTGGTTGTAGTGCGACTTAAGCTGGCGCTATTCAAAGTCCCTTTTCGATTTCGCGCCAGCTTGTTTTTTTTCCTTCCTGTTTGCTTTTCATAAGATACCATGTAAACCACGCAGTGAGAGAGACGACACGAAGCCGTAAAAAACAACTGGAAAAAATGTCAATTTCTTTGTTTCTTGAACCTTCCTGTAATCCGGTATCCAAAATTCATGCTAAGACATCAAATTTCTGAAAGTGATTGTGAGATTGTGATGCAAGAAATGTGAATGTTTCTTCCTCCTACGCTGGGAAAGACACAGATCATAATTTGATAAGATGTACTGGCATGACTGGTACTGTATCGTAGTTTGCAATGTAATGGCAGTGCTGTGTGTGTACACTGTGACTGTGAGGTGAGTGAGTGTATAAGTTGCCAATATTGTCGGCCGGGGACCGTTCTTTCTTTCTAACATTTGTAGATGAATTGATCAAGAACAGCATATTATTTCCGCATACCGGTAATCTCTTTGGATACTTTGAAATCTTAAAAACTTAGATTTTGTTTCTTCGTACATGTACCTCAAATATGCATGTAAATGTGAGAATTTTTTTTGTTTTTTGTTTTTTAGTCCAAAGTTGGGGGTGCGGTTAATACACGGGTGCGGTTAATACACCGTTACTTACGGTAATCAATATTCATATGTAAATAAATAATGAAATCCTGGATATTAGGCCAGTTTAAGAAAAATCCCATCCAAAGAATAACTTCATTTCCTTCCTGTATTGCGCACTACAAGTAGGAAGTACAGGAGAGAAAGTATCGCTTTTCTTGCGCTACAAACCAATGCCATGCGACTTGGGAGAATTCAAGAGGTCTGTTAGAAAAAAATACAAAAACAATGAAAGATATTAATATTGTGGAACAGTGACAAGATATCAGGTAGCAAGTTGGAAGTAATCTCTGTAGAGGTCTTGTTTCATGACATACTTCCGGAAGGAGCTGAGCTCAAATTTCCTGCCGTATCCCATATTGTATCTTTCTCTCTTTATCTCTCCTTTCTTCTGTACATGGGGGGTGCGGGGAATGCCCCCCTTGGAGTTATCCCTTTCCTTTGATTTATCTCTATCTTCTGCCTGTGCTCCTGGTTTCTATGGTAGAGTGATTTGTATTTCTTTAAGAGCAAACTTTCACGATGTGAATCACACCCAATCATAAATTCATATCCTGCAGGGATTAAGATTTCTTTCATCTTCTTTCCAGTCATTATTTATTTTTATGGTGGGTGACAGAGCTGTGCTCTTGTTGATGAAATAGCTGTTAGCAGAAAAGGGTCTTGCTTTCCTTGTGAAGGCAGCTAGGGGATTCCTTGATGACAAACGTGCTTCAAAAACTTAGGTCCTTGTGCATGAATAAATGCTCAGTTTTATTTTTAGCCGATCAGATTGAAGGATTTCAATAGCTTTTAACTCTCGTTGGTAAGTTGGTATTATTACAAATTTATTAAATGCCCCCCCCCCCCTTGGTCCTGTTGCTTAAAAGTTACTCTTACGATACCTCAGCCATCCAATATTGCATGTAACTTGCCTGAAATCCTTGATTCTGATTGGATATGGAGCATTGTTACCATGGTAATAACCATTGGATGGCAAAGTTACCATTATGGTGTCTTTTACGCAACAGGCCCCAGGAATCAGGTTAGATCATTTTGTTCAGATTCTATGCAAATGTTTTAAGGATTATGCAATATGATAATGATAGCCATTTCTACAGCGCCATCTTTCTAGAAACAATCTATTCCGAGGCGCATTGTTATTATTATCATTACCCCGGCTTTAGCTTGAGCTGCCTTTCAGCGCTCTTGCATTCAAGGAATTCATCCTGCCGGGTACCCATTCGTCTCACCTGGGTCGAGGGCAGCACAGTGTGGATAAATTCCTTGCTGAAGGAAAACATGCCATGGCTAGGATTCAAACCCACGACCCTCTGTTTGAAAGGCGAGAGTCAGAAACACAATGCGCCCACGCTGATATGCGGATCATACACGTTTGTCCAACCATCTATCCATCAAGTCCTATCAGTTCATCAACATTTATTTCCAGTATTGTTCACATTAGGACATTTATAGAAGTAACAATAGAATGTCAACTCTGAAAGTTCAGCTTGTAACGAGTGCACCCTTGAAACATAAAGAACTAGTCGTAAAAAAGAATGGGAATGAAATTTTAAAAATCAAAGTAAAATTAGACATTTATGACAAAAGACAAAACAAAAATAAAAAACAAAGACATAGCATTAGCAACTTAAGGTCATCTTTTGCATCTGAGGGAATGATGAAAAGAGAATTTCTTAATGACTTTCTCCTTGGTGGATTTATTCAAGATATAAATATTTCCATCTTTTCCTCTCAAATTTTATTTTCAAACCACCTATATCCAAATAATCTGAAGACTCTTCACATGGTGTGTCATAAAAGCAATCACTGGAGAATTAATCATTCACCACACAAACCTCTAGATGCTCTAGGGTCTATTCAATTCCCATTAACCTCTTTCCCAACAAGATTTATTTATAATTATAGAAGACATTTTTTTGGGGGGATGTCCAATCATATCGGCAATGAACATATGTAATCCCTTCACTGCATGTACAGTGGTAACTTATTTCTCTGCTATTGCAAAAAAATATATCATGAAATTGTATGAATTACCCCTTTTCATATAAAATTTTATTTCAAATTTGTTCAAGCATTGCCAGTTTAAGAATCGGTAGTATCAAGTTCCTCTTTTTGAAATGATGACATCAATGATTTTTGGCTACCTTTCCTTTCCAATGTGTAGGTGAATGTGCTCCATATAATACACAATGACCCTGACAGACTACTTGCTAGGGTGTGCCAAGGTTTCCTAAGCGCCCACAGATATTACTATATGTGGGTCTGAAGTAAAGGAGGTTAGATTTTTAGGAAGAACTGCCAGAAATAGCTTATGATTCATGTGCCACGAATAGTTGTCCTTAGTGGAACGGGGACACTATTAGGAAGGAAATGCGGAAAGGTGTTTGAAGAAAGATAATTTCCTCTTAAAAGAAAAATGTAGATTTACTGTTGTTTAGACACATAAGTCAATTTATTCTTGTACTATAGTTTGACAGGTCTTTAGTTATCTTTCCTAAGTGGTTAGAATGACAAAATGTTAGACCATCCTGTTGTCAGTGAGCAAGATGCATGTTGGCTAATGCCAAGATGTAGCACTGACTTTAAAAGAACCATTCGTATAATGCGCTGCATATACTCAAATTCATTGTTTATTATTTTTGACCTCAATGAATTAAATGTTGTTTTGGGCAAGGTTTTTCACTACCTTCATCTAAGAGAACAATATCTGTCTTCAAGAAATCTGATTTTTTGCTCTAAATCTCTCCACTTTAATGAAATTGTTTTTTATATAAAATGTGGAACCATTGATCTTCTTGCAGGGAATTCGATTCATAAGTAAATATGAGCAGAAGGAATGCTTCCAGATTAAGTTTGAAAGTCAGTATTTGATCATAGTAATCTGTTTATTGGTTTGTAATAAAAACAATTCTCATTCAAAACATTTTATTCTTCTTGAGGATTATGATGATGATTGTGGTGACAGTGATGATGATGTTGGTAATAATTCTATTATGATGACGACTTTGGAGATAGTGATGACGATGATGTCAACTACAATCACAATAGATGATGATGATGCTGACAATGCCAATGATGATGATGATGATGCTGACAATGCCAATAATGATGATGATGATGATGTTGATGCTGACAATGCCAATGATGATCATGATGATGATAATGATGGCGATGGTGATGATGATGATGGTGATGATAATGCTAATACTATTGATTTTGATATTAATATTATGATTATGAAGATAATGCTAACCATGGTGGTCATGAAAGTGATAGAGATTTACATAGACTGCACACATGAATGTAATGAACACTGAGAACATGATTATCAGGAAATTGGTTGTATTGAGTGCTTCCTGATTGAGTTGGAAGTCGGTATTTGTTTGACGTAATGAGTGGTCATTAGATATAACTATGTTCACATTGTGATGTTACTCTTATTTTGAGAACAGTGCACAAGGGGATTATCTGGAGGTTCGTCTTTAATCTCTTAATGCTAATTGATGACTTGATTGATCTCTATCAGACTTCATCAGACAGTGATATAAATGCCTAGTCCTCATACATCATACTTTGATTATTGTTTGGTTTTGATAGAGGTTTGAATGTGTAGAGTCGTTGTGGATAATTCTCCTGACAAAATATTTGTCATATTAATATTTTTGTTCATTTACCCTAATGTAAAGATGTGTATTTCAATTTTTTTCTCATGTTATTTCTGCCCTACTTCCTCAGAGCCTTTTTTTTCTCTCTCTCTCTCCTCTCACTGTGTGTCAACTTGACAAACATGTATGTGTCTGTCTTTCTGACTGTATACATGTTTGTTTATCTGTCTGTCTGTCTGTCTATCTGCCTGTCTGTCTGTCTCATCCCCATTGGTACAATTACTGATCACACCCCCTCCCCCATATTCCCCCACCCCCCTTTACACCATGTATGAGTCAATGTCCTCCTCATCCTCTTCTTCCCCATCACAAACCTACCATCATTGTCAATTGACGACTTCCCTGGGAGAAGCACCAACCTTGATGTTGAACTGCCCTTGTCAGGAGGTTCTCAGGTCTCGCGCAGGAAACTCCTCTCTTTACCCCCATTTCCCATCTAATTCCCTCTCTCATAAACCCATCCTGTCAGAGAAACAAAAACAGGAGATTCTGGATGCTCAAAGGCCGCTTTCTCTAAAGCTCAAAGATGTATTTTGCAAAATGAATACCAGTACTTCAATAGTTTATTGCTGTTGTGAATGGTCCTTCTTCGCCTCCACCTCCGCTTTCTGAACCTCCAAGGATTAACAGTTTGTTGTCTTTTCAGTTAAAATGTTGCAGTACTAGTTATGATTATATAACAATTGCAACGATTTGAGCGAGCGGGGCAATGATTTTTACTATTGCCCTGCTCAAATTACTATTGATATAAAACAAGTATTGACTGCTCTTTTATTCAGGTTGTAATAAGAACTGTCACCCTTCAAGAATCTTTATATACCGACTATTTTCCCTCAACCTTCGGTCTTAGGAAAATAGTAGGCCTTTCGTACCAAGATCACTTTAGGTTAAATTTTTTTACTAATTAATGCTCTCATGAGCAAAATTTATATACTATTGTACTTCCTCTCATTACCTTTACTACTTAGTTAAGTGCTTCGACTTAGATTTTGAAGGTGAAAAGTGAACATTTTAAATGAATAACATCAGTTTTGAAAGTAGCCTTCATTCAAAAGTAAAGTTTCCAACTTTTCATTAAAACCAATGGATTTAGAATATTAAAGATGATACATTTCATTTTTAGAGATCATAGAGATTCTCTAAATGCTTTACATCAGATGAATTCAGTAAATAAACTTATAAAAGAGAGCTTGCAACTGCTTTCATATGAGAATCAGAGAGATAAGAATTGGCAAGCCAGCGAAAAATGATTAACATTTTATCCCTCATAATGGTGATCACTAGATCACTTTCTGTAGAAGAGCACATTGGCATCTCTTGGCATTCAACCAAATGTGGACTCGATACAAGGACTTGGTCAAAGTATTAACCAATGTTTGAAATCAAATTAATTGCAAGCCCTGTTATATTAACAAGTAAACCATGGGTGACTATTAATATGTCACATGTCCACATCATGCTGATGTGAGTCATGTTACTATATAAGAAATGCAAACTTTTATTACAAACAAAGAAACACAAAAATTTATCTGAAATAAGTTAAAGTGTTCCTGGTATTAATATTCCTTGCTCTTTTATGAGTTGATTTTTTTTTACTAGCATTTGTTTATTCAGTAATTGTGTAGGTCTTGGTCACTAAATAAGAAATGCAAACTTTTATTACAAACAAAGAAACAACAAACTTTATCTGAAATAAGTTAAAGTGTTCCTGGTATTAATATTCCTTGCTCTTTTATCAGTTGATATTTTTTTTACTAGCATCTTTTTATTTTGTGTAGGTCTTGGTCACTAAATAAGAAATGCAAACTTTTATTACAAACAAAGAAGCAACAAACTTTATCTGAAATAAGTTAAAGTGTTGCTGGTATTAATATTCCTTGCTCTTTTATGAGTTGATTTTTTTACTTGCATTTGTTTATTCAGTATATTGTGTAGGTCTTGGTAACTAAATAAGAAATGAAAACTTTTATTACAAACAAAGAAGCAACAAACTTTATCTGAAATAAGTCGAAGTGTTGCCGGTATCAATATTCCCTGCTCTTTTATGAGCTGATTTTTTTTTTACTTGCATTTGTTTATTCAGTACATTGTGAAGATCTCGCTGATGTTTATGATAACATTGATGATTTCATTAATGATTAATGATAATTAATGATAATTGTATTATATTAGATGGCTCAGAATGGAATACCAGAAATATTCCAAGAGTTTGGGCAAATATTCCACTCATCTGCGATTCGTGGAATATTGGCCCTAACGCGTGGAATATTTTTGGTATTCCATGAAATAAAGCCATCCGATATAATCATTATTATCTATCCCACCCCTCTCCCCCCCCCCCCAAAAAAAGAGGGAGAACTTTGATTGAACAAGTCATATCACTTATCACATTATGATGTCAGTGAGTGTTATTGCGCTCTATGTTGCGCATCACATTGCTTTCATTGTTGTACGTGTTGCATATTTCACGCATTCTCACATGTGCATTAAACTGTTGAAAACGGTCTTAAAGGACAAGTCCACCCCAACAAAAACTTGATTTGAATAAAAAGAGAAAAATTCAACAAGCATAACACTGAAAATTTCATCAAAATCGGATGTAAAATAAGAAAGTTATGACATTTCAAAATTTCGCTTCATTTCACAAAAAAAGTAAATATGAATGAGTCAGCTACATCCAAATGAGAGAGTCGATGATGTCATTCACTCACTATTTCTTTTGTTTTTTATTGTTTGAAATATGAAATATTTTGATTTTCTCGTCATTGTCATGTGAAATGAAGTTTCATTCCTCCCTGAACACGTGGAATTCCATTATTTTAACATTTTGTGCTTCAGGCAAGGAAGTCCTAATTGTCAAATTCGTAAAAATTGAAATATTGTATAATTCAAACAATAAAAAGCTAAAGAAATAGTGAGTGAGTGACATCATCAACTCTCTCATTTGGATGTAACTGGCTCGTTCATATAACTATTTTGTTAATAATAAGCAAAACTTTGAAATGTCATAACTTTCTTATTTTACATCCGATTTTGATGAAATCTTCAGCATTTTGCTTGTCTGATTTTTCTCTATTGATTCAAATCAACATTTTTCTGAGGTGGACTTGACCTTTAAATTCAATGGCAAAATCTGTACAGGAGCCTATGGGATATTGGTCGGATTTTGGTTCTTTTCAGAGGATACGCTCAAAAAATAGGCATTTGCTAAAATGGTCTATATAGATGATAATGATGATTATTGTGCAGGAGATACAGATGTACATGTACACCTACACATCACCAAAGGAACATACATATAGATGAGATATGGGAACCAAACGTCCTTGCCTTTGCCTGTTTATATACAGTGTGTCCAAGAAAAAAAGGAAACCGGGATGCATCTTTTTTCTTCAAAGGCAAATTAATTATGATATTTCATTCAAACCATCATACAATCCATTTAGTCCTCTTCATTTTTATACCTACAATAATCTGTGACGAATACTTCACGCAGTAATGAGCAAGACGAGTTTGAAATTTAAATGTCAATATCGGTTTGCGCAGAAAAATTGGACAAGATTGGTTCGTGATACGACAACCATGCTTATTCGACGATTGGCTCATTAGCATTTCTGTAGTACCATGTTTCTCTCACTGATCCCCGATATGAGAGTGGATTCAGATTAACACATGAGTTTCTGTGCAAATCGTTTCTGATAGGCCTTTTTATTTATTGTCTCTAATCTGCCATGCGTGAATGATTTGCTTATCTGTTGGTCTCAAATTAAAGTTGAGATTCCACGCCTACCATGAGTATCAACTTCATAGCAAAAACATGTTCAATAGTTGTGAAATCTATCTCTCAAAACAGGTTTCCTTTTTTTTGTGGGACGCACTGTAAATTGGTGAAGTATCAAAGAACAAAACAACAGAGACAATGGACAACTCAATTTGCTCCGTACATTGTCATGCAAACATTAAAATATTAGATTTATACATTCTGTCTGCAGCTTTGACAGGATCAGAGGCGAGAAGGGTGAGAGGTTTTGGAATGTTTCAATGTTTGTTGGGGTACACAGTCACATCGATGAAGCTGGTTCCAAAACGGACCGATGGTCTGTCATTGCTGATAGTGTATTAGACCCCGTTCTCATAACACTTTTTAAAACTAGTTTACTGGAAACCGATTAAAAAAACTAGTTTTTTCAAGTGGTTTTTCAAAATCACTTCACGTAAAGTGATCTTGTTGCTATGGGAATGCTCTTAGTGGGGTGACACTTTTCGCCGGAAATTCGGAATTGCAGCGTAGGCTTTCTACATGAGTATGTGGAGTAGCGCGCTCAAAATGTGCAAAGATCGCTTCCCGAAGAACAGTTGTGTCCTCACCACTAGCGAGGTGGCTTTATGAACCGGTTTGGAAGATCGCTTCGACCGTTCTCATTACACGTTAAACTAGTTTCCACTAAACTAGTTTTAGGAAGGTAGTGAGAACGGTGTCTTTGCTTTTGTCAATCTGGAGTCGATTTTGCCCGTGTGACTGCAGCGTCTAGGTGTGAATGTAGTCATGAAAAAACATTGCCCATGGAAATGAATAGGGTGAGTCAGCCGGCCGGGAAGGGGGTAAAGGCACAACAGATGGAGGGGACAAAGGGGGTCTAGGAATGGGGAGAGGGAGAGGGGGAGTGAGAGAAGATATGAGAGAGGGAGAGAGACAAAAAGAGAGAGAAAAAGGGAGAGAGATGGAACATTATCAAGATGAAATTAAGGGGTAATTAAAATCATGAAATCATTTTATAGAATGTGATATTAACAAGAGTTTTCTGATGAATATATTAACTCTTTGCAAACTGAATTAATTGTTTCCATGTTATTTTCTTCAGTTGAAGATATCCATATTGGACCATTGATAATTATTATTATTATATATAGATGTAATCCAAGAACTGTTGCCTTTTATTAGCTTATCTAATTTGAAGGTAGGGGAGAAAAGTAATTATTACGATTGTTGAATTTAATTGTACGAATGTGCAAAATTGCGACATTAGTGCGGAAAGGGTTAAGAGGATCAAGGATTTGCCAGGTACCTGGGAAAATTCGAAAAACTTTATAGGATTTTTTTAATGAGATAAGTTACTGAAACAAAATAGTATGTTTTCAACTTTAAACAATAGTGTGGAAGATATATGGACATTTGTGTACAATAAAAATTATACCATTAAACTGGGAGGAAGACCATATTTACTCTTGTCAGACTTGAGAACTGAAAAAATATTGACCGCCAAATGAGGAGAGGAAATCGATTAAGAGTTTAGGGAGAGAAAGAAAAGAGTGAGAGAGAAAGGGAGGAAACTTTCGGCAAGTCGGATTGAGAGAAGAGAAGAGAGAGAGAGAGAGAGAGGGGGGATATAGAGAGGTGAAACTTTGCTCCGATGACAGAGCCGGCATTTGTGGTCTTGGCAACCTGTCCATGGCATAGCTCTGGTTTGAGGGGGATCTATTTGGGGTGAGGTTCTTCGTGGCTGTGCGGAGGATTACAAGTGTTCCAAAGCCAGTTCCAAAGCCGGGGCAAGGCCCGTCAAAGACTTGTCAGGGGCGTCTCACTCCCAACTCGATCTTCCCTCGCAGATGTTTATGGTTTTACCATTGGAAGATATCTTTCCGTTTTTGTTCAAGTACTATCTGGCTTGTAATTAGAGGAATATTTCATACATTCATATTTCCTGCGTGTTCAAGGTAAAGATACAAATTCGCTTTTCAGGTAAGCATGATTCGTATGTTGATATTATCTTTCAATAGAGACTTACCATTAATATTTCATATGACTGTCAAGTAATTTGATAACAATACATGTAATTCCAAATTTGATTTTGAGTTTTCTAAGTTTACTGTTTTATAACTATATGCATCTTTGAGCTAATTGTCATTTGTAGTTGACAGGGGTGAAGTTCAAAATGTGCTTTAAAGTTTTCTGGTGCTTTATCACAAGGCATAGCTAGTAATTGCACTTAATGATTAATGAAATGTAATGTCAGTTTAGTTTTTGTTATACTGCCCAGTAGCAGTTTCCATTTTGCATTTTTGACCTATCAGATTCCTTGTAGCCCATCTTAAGCTTTGGTCAATATTTTGAATAATCACCCATATCAGAAGTCTGGCTGGTCATTTATAAAACTGTATTGCCCAAGATTTTCTGAATATCGGGAAGGGATTTTACTCGGTCTCTATCCGCGTATTGACTTTGCATGCAGAGACGGCGCAAAATGTACCTTTGTTTTTTCCCTGGTCTCGCATCCAGGCATTTGACGTTGCGTGTAAATAGATAACGCTTTATAATGATCCGTGCACCATCAATTTACGTCATAATAAAGACAATGCTAGATCCGGGCACTTACAAGTACATTATAATGGTGAAGTGCTGAGCCTAGACCCTAATATAAACATGACACAATAGAAATCTATTCTTCAAAGAAATATCTCAATATTCATGATTTTTGCTCTGGATATCTGATTTGGATGATGATAAAAATATTGACGGGCTCCATTTTCGTGGAACATCAAATATATTGCCCTTAAAATAACCATATTGCCCTCGTCTTAAAGACTCGGGCCAATATGATTCTTTTGCTGGTAATAGATTTAACGTTACCCTCAAGGCCAGTCAATATTATATAATTATACTCTAGTATCATTTAAATTCAACCAAAGTTAAGTGGCTGTTGATATTTTTTCAGCTCTTTATTTTTTGTGAAAACCTCAGTGCTTGGTGTGTAAATTATCACTTGATGGTCACAGAAACACGTCCATATTCTAGCAAACCAATGCATTGTTTCTTAAATTGCAAAGTTGTATTGAGTTTAAGTATCAGTCCCATGCAAAAGAAATCCTTCAAAATAAATGTGAGCCCTGTAATATAAAATATACAAGCAATTATGCAATTATTAAGTGTAATTGTGTAAAAACACAATCAATTGTCGCCATTTAGCACAACTTGACATTTATGGAAAACAGTATGTAAAGATTTACTGCAAAATATACAATTACTTGTAATATCAATCATATCCCTTTATAATGATATATCCTCATGATCGTTTTTCATAGTTTTTTAACTTCTGTATGGAATAAAGCCCTGTCTTTGAGCTGATATCCTGTAGCGAAGCCAGTGTTTTGAAAGGTTTTTGAGGTTGAAAGAGATATCCCCTTGGAGGATATGAATTCAAGATCCTGTGTCTGCAGGGGGCTCTTCCCCTTCCCAGCATGCCCTAGTTCAACTCTCGTTTATATTTAGGAACAATATTTCAAGATGTCATATTGTAATATTTCATTGATTGACAGGGATATGTGGAGAGGATGTGAAATTAGAAAACATTTATCTGTAGGGGGTTAGTACCCCCCTTTTTTCCAGGAGATTTAATATGTATGTCCCCCCAAAAAGTCCATTCATGTCAATAGAATTGCTGAAATTTCTCAAATTGTGCTGCACTCGACCCAGGTGAAGTGAATGGGTGCCCTTTAGGATTGATTCGTTAAAAACTTTGGTGCCTATGCTGCTCATCTACAGTGATTTACAGTGGTTTGAATGATTCCAGTGAAAAATAAGGCTAATGACGAAGATTTAGCATGTGTGAAACCAAACTAGAACATGATTAGAATCACAAACGTTAATTACAGTCACGATTACAATAGCAATCATTATGACAATGATGATTCAAGATTCACATGTGTAAAGGCCCAAAGTCATTTTATCGATTGATATTAGGGATAGACCCTCTCTCATTTCAGTGTAAGTTCACTATTCAGACCAGAATTTTGCTTGAATAGAAATCGGCTACGCAACATTGTAGAGCCTTGTTTCTGATGTCACTCTTACAATGCTTTAGAATTTCATACCAAGGGCTCGTTTCATACAAGGACTGACTACTATGGAAACTGTAACTTCCCCTACAGATATTTGAAGCATGCCACTTGCTAGTAACTAGCATGCGACTAGCAGGGCGCTCGCTTAATAAGCGAGTGCATGCTAGCGAACAGTCCCTGCTCGCTAAAAGATCGCTTAACTATTACTCTGCACGCATATTACACGCTTATTAAGCTAGCCGCATGCTAGTCACCAGCATGCTGCAAGCTTGCGCAAGCTAGTCGCACACTTGCCGCAAGCTTGAAAATTTCTGTAGGGGTTTTCTGTTAATAATAACTGCCAGAGTAATAGGGCTTTACAGCTTCCCACAAAATCAAGGGTTTTCTTGCATTCCCAGTTGTGCAGTTTGGATTGAGCGCAATCATGATAAGTGACAATTCAATTTATTGTCACTTTACCACTGGTCTCTCCAAAGCTCTCTAAAATAATGCCATATAATGACCATGGCTTTAGGAGAGCAGCTGCTGTGTGTTCCTGTAAAATGACATTGACATTGCCCAGTAGTTTGCTGCTGAATCAACAATAATGAAATTTTCAAAAATTTTCTGAAAATGTTATTCTGTCTTTGCAATCATGTAGTGTTTTCTAAAAGAATAGTTTTTTATTTTTAAGGAGATATACGTAAAGGATATGAGTTATGTATCCTGTGCATGCAGGGGGCTATTCCCCATACTGCCACGATGCAGTGGACTCCGGCACAATGACACAACCGCATCAACTCATTGACTCAAATCAATGAAGCAGACTGATGTTTCATTTCTGCACAGCTTTGCTTTAGTTCGATGAGATACATGTACGTAAAGGATATGATTTAGATGTCCTGTAGATGTAGGGGGCTTTCCTTTCTTTTCCAATTTAAGCTTATATTCAGTGCACAAACTTGGTCTGTTATAGTCCATAGTGTATATACTGCCAAACTTTTTGAGAAGAGGATCATATTACGAGTCATTTCTGATGATGACCTTACAAATATTGATGATATTGGCCAAGGTTGAGTGTACTCTTGTATATCATCTCTTATCAGAGGAAAAGAACAAAATGTAATATGCTCTTGATGACTCCAAACTAAACCATTTATATCTCACATGAGACATTGTCAATTAAGAGATCTTCTAAGGAATTTCTGTGTAAGTTGTTATCTTGAACATCTATATAGATTTATATATATGTGCCAATTAGTTTGCTTATCTTGTGATCTCCCATCAAGCAAATGTCCTGCACTGATAATGAGCTCGATGAGATCGAGAAAAGAAGGAGGACCTGGGAGGCCCTTCACACAACGTGAGATGCTAGTCCATGTCCGTCAGTGGCACGTGCAGAGCGTAGTCCCACGTGAAGGCTTTGGCGTCTTCCTATGGAAGGCTGATTCAAAGCCCTTGGCTCACCTGTGGGAGTAGTGTGCGAGGGTTGCGGGGACTTGGCTCGGATTTCCCAGGGAGCAACAGGAATTAGGATAATCGATGCAGCCTCTTGAAAGCTGCACTCGATCTTGTTGAAGTATTGGATCATTCAAGGAAAAGCGCACTTTCCTCCTAAGACAATGCCTAGGTTCTCCCTCTTGTTTAAAACTTTTCCTTTAATGTTGATGTAGCTCTTAAAAGTGTAAAACATTCTTATTACTTGTCAGTGTGGAATCAGATTGATGCCCCATGTGTATTGATTAATTGGGCAGTGTTTGACTCATTTGAATGACACCTGCTACAATAAAACAACACACTGTTGAGTGCAGTTCTATGAAACATGGCAATCACCACTAACTCACAGATTTTAGGAAATTTTGAATGTTGAAAATAGGTGAATCATTGTCAGTAATTCATGCTGATATTTTATTCTTATTTTTCCTCACAATACAAAATCATAAAACAATAAATATAACAGCACATATAAGGTCATTAATCAGTGCATAAATATGTAGCGGTTCTGACTCTCGCCTTGCAATTAGAGGGTCGTGTGTTCGAATCCCACTACGGCCTAACGTCCTTTAGCAAGGCGTTAATCCATACTTTGCCACTCTCCACCCAGGAGTTAAATGGGTACCCGGTAAGATGTAAAAGCCTAGTATGCCTAGCGATTGAGTCTTGGAACTCATTTTGGAATGCTCCCCAGGGAGTGGAGAAAGTGCATACATGTACATTGTGTTAGGGCATATCAGGATGCGATGACCGGGGGGATAATAATTGCGATGTCAAGTGCTTAAAAACAAAGTGTAATAAGTGCTATACTGTATAGATATGAATGTAACTATTATTATTTTTTATTATAAAACAATGTATTTTTCCATTTTAAAGAAAACTTTGCCTGCCAATTATTTGTCAAACCATTGTTCTTGAAATGGTGATTTTTTTTTTTTGGGGGGGGTTCTAATTTTTGATAGGTAATCTCAGCAGTGAATTCCTCTGTGAACATTCATGTCCAATTCAATTAGTGCATACCCTTTGCTGCTCCTCTAAACCTGTTGCAAGATCCCCATAGTTCTTGCCCTAATTTCCCCTCTGTCTTTTACCCCAGATATTAATCGATCTCCCCTCTCACACCATAGCGTGCGAGATTCAATGCAAGCTCTGGAGGTGAGTTTGTCAGCAGCCAGCTGGCATACTGCTTCACTCATTTCCTATATTAGTCATTGCTTGTATTCGCAGAACTCCAAAGTTTATCATTATTTTCTGTCTTATATATCTTATTTTCTTTTATATGTCTCATTTTCTTTTATACATTTCTCATTTTCTTATATTTATCATTATCTTTCGTAAATTTGTATATAAAAAGTATTCCTGCATAATTTATGTATGTTAAGTAATTGAAAATTATTACACAGATTTGGCGTTCAAAAGGTTGTAATTTCCTTTCATAGGAAAATGTAGAGAAAAGGTGTATATTGCTACATACATGTAGGAACCAGTTAATGTAATTCAACATATAAAAAAATGTTTGGTAATAGTGTCAAAAAAGTTATAATTATTTCTTTATATTATTTCTAAGGAGAAACTTAATAGAGAAGAGGGCATAAATTGGTGTATCCCTGCTCCATTAGTACCAGTTTAAGTAATTTAAGATTATCATCAAGCATATCTAGGATACTTTCGTGAAATGAGTTTAAGAAAATTGGGGACATCTCTGTAGTTGGCAGATAGGTTATGACTGCCCTGTCATTAATTTACAGTGATACATGTAGGCCCTTTGTCTTTAAGATTTTTTTCCCCTTCCTTTGTTTCAAACTTTTATTTTCATTTTTATTTCAACTTAAATTGAAATTTTTTAAATTATATATATTGATGGAATTTGGAGTACAGTATATTATACTTTTTGATCAACATTTAAGTGTAGTTTATTGGATAGATCGGGTTAGATAGCATGAATGCAATAATATGAATTTAACTGACTGATATAGAGCTTACCTGTATTAAGAAACTATTTTATTTTTTCAGATAATCATTTTATGTTAAAAGTATAAGAAATGTTCTTACATATGCATTCAGTTAGTTTGTTGTTTTGTTTAAATATTCAAAGAATTAACATTCTTCAAAAACTAACATTGTAGGAATTAGGAGGAAGGGGAAATGATGTTACCACTTATTAAAAAAAGTGAAGGCTGAGTTGAAGTAATCTAGATTAAAGGAATAACGCTGTGCAAATCTTACCAAGGATTACTCTCATCTCAATAGATGATATGTGAGATAACTTGTCTAATTCTGGTTGATATCCTAGCTGTTAAAGGCATCCAAATGATAACTCACTAAACAGCCCTGTCTTGAAATCCTGATGACTATAGTTTCTTTATAGCAAGTGGAATACTTACAGACTGAGTAATGTCACACTTACTTGCCAAGATATAAATATGACCCATTCATGTTACCAGAAGCTTCCAGTTTAGCTTCTTACATTGTGCATCGATCCCTGAAGAATCAGCTGACATTTGGACAATAAAACCTGACATTTCTAATGACTCATAATTGCTGAAGATCATGTATAACTCCTAAGAATAGGATACCAAATTGAGTAGCCATGTTCCTTAATCCCTGAACAACCCCCCTCTCCTAGACTCACTGAAGAAGGGCTATGAACCTGTGATTTCCAACTAGTGGCCTTTAAGGTTCATGAATACATACCAGGGGGTTAGTGTTAAAGAGAGCATAAGCGAATTGTGGGAGGGTCGTTGATTGATAGACGAGATATGAGAAGCGACGAAATCTGGGATTAGTTTTGTCGTAATGTCCCTTGATGAAACTCTGCACCATGAACTCTTTAATGCCTAAACACATCGGTGTCTCAAATTCAATCATATGCATGCTCATGATCATGTTTCTGACTAGCGTTTCATGGTTTCCCAATGACATACTGACATGTCATTGTATTATCTTTCAGTTAAACAAACGACTGATGTATTTAGGAGAACTCTCTTGCTGATATTCATGCGTTTCAGTCAGGAAGAGTGTAATTTTGGGTGAATCCTTTTTGGTGGAACATTTGAGTGACAAGTTTGTCCTGGACTGGGTCGTCTGTCACCGTCGTCGCTTCCAAGGAGAAGTGGAAGTACCCTAGGATTCTCTGTCACCTTAGGATGTATCTCACACTGGGTTGGCCACTTATCGCCACATCACCATGGATCATATCATAGAACCACCCTTGAGAATATTACTTTACGCTTTGTAATGAACCATTTTCATCTTTGGATGGTGCCTCAGACACTAGCTTGTTGAGGAAGAAACTAGCTTCCAATATCTCATGTTTCAGTCTTCTCTCAGTTTTCTTTCAATTCTTGGATGTAAATGGTTTCTCTGCTTGCATGGGCAATGGGGAATCTGAACCTTCGGAAGAAAACTGTTCCCCTGGAACGCTTCTCGACGTCCTCATTCTATTGTGAATTCCCTTACCGTTATCGTAAGAATCTACTCAGGTCTTTACTCTTTCCTCCGTCTCTTTCTCTGTCTCTCTATCATTTGAATCATAATAATTTCTTGGACCTTCTTGAGCAGGATGTTTTACTTTCTACTGAAGACGTGGAAGTCTTTTTTTTCTTCCTTATTCATATCTCATAAACATTGTTCTATATCATGAAGTGTAATTATTAAAAATAATTCTTTGGTGATTTTCTTTCAACTCTGAACTTTAATTTAATTTTTTTTAATGGTGTCTAAGACTTACATGTCATATGAAAATTATAGTTATCAACCCCTTGGCTCTGTAAAACAGTTAATAGAATATTGCACCAAAGAGTCTGTAAAACATGGCATAAATCTAGGTTGTTCCAGTTATTTTTTGTGGCAGCAACTGCAGAACTTGCAGTTTACATGAATTGAATTCTCTTTGGTCCATCGGTGCCATCGGAGCATCATGCAACTATAATTCTGGATTTGAAAGTAACTTTGAGATGCTCTGTAGGTGATTAGTTTTATATTCTAGGATTGTAGACATAATTCATGTAAGCTACGGAATTGCCAGTTTAAAACTTGGAGGATGGTTGATCTAGTTAATCTTCATTAGTATTAAGGTAAAGGACTTGTATGGTACACTACAAAATTCCTAGGACTTGGAAATTGAGTGGTGTAGGTCAGTTTATTTTCATTTGGTCTAATGCCATTTCGTCCAATTGCCAACTCGTCCACTATCATTTGGTCTACCATCAGTTCGTCCAATATCCACATGGTCAAATTGCCATTCACTTTTTTGTCCATTCACCATTTCGTCTAATTACCAGTTGGTCCAATAGCCATTTCGTCCATACCATTTGGTCTAATTGGACTAAGTGTTAATTGGGCAAAATGAATGAAAATATATCGGATATTAGACCAACTGGTTATGAGACGAAATGGTCATAAACGAACTGGTGATTAGATGAAGTGATGATTGGACCAAATGGTTGTAAGACGAAATGTTGCTGGACCAAATGGCATTAGACTGAAGGTAGACCATGTGGTGAGTGGACGAGTTGGCAGTAGACAAATTGGCAATTTACTATGTAGGTCTGCTCCATCTCAACTCTTGGTAACATGTTTTCACCATCCACTATCCTCTTGAAGATCAAAGTCTACATACTACAATCCTCTTTAAAGGACCACTTATTTTCCCAGTTCAAATATTAAATTTTGTACTTAAAACATTACCATATTTTTTCCGCCGTGGAAACTTTTGAGAAAGACCAGCCCTATATTTTCTTACCCTTTGTTCCTCCTTTTTTCTTTCATTTTCTACAGCCAACCCTGAAGAAGTCAAGCCTAGCAGAAAAGCACCTCCAGGAGGCGTGCCTCTCTTCGGTGCTGGTGTTGCCAACGAGGACGAGCTCTTTGGAAGCTCTTCTAAATCGAGTCAAGACGCGGTAAGTTGAACATTGATCAGAAAAAATGCAAGGTTCTCTCCTCCTTGTCCTTATGGAAATCTGGTGCTTTCATTTTTCCTCAGAAATATTGTAATTTCTCAATGCTGTGCTTAAGGCCAGAAAGCCAATGTTAAGGTTGTAGGTCAGACTACTGATCCAAGGCCAAGGTCAAGGACTTCAAACCTCCAAAGCTCCGGCTGCAGAGTATCCCATTGCATAAAAGTTACCATTGTAGTAACCTTGCCATCTAATGGTAACTTGCATGGAATCCTTGATTTTGATTGGCTATTGATCAGCGTTACCATGGTAGTAGTGCCGCTACTCACCCTACCATTGGATGTTGAAGTTACCACAACAGTTACTTTTGTGCAATGGGGCCCAGAGTGCTGAACTGTCTCCAAGGCTGGCCTTGAGGAGTACAACACTGTCATTTGTACATCTACATCTACAGACACCCCATACATGTATCATTCTAAACTGTCATGAAGCTATTATACTTTGCAGTGCAAGTCCATCTCTTGTTTAAGATCCATTTACAGAACACTCAGGAAAGGTCCTTGTAATATGTAAGGTGCTTGACATGGGGCCCGTTGCAAAAAAGAGTTGCTATCAAACGCAACTCAAAAAATCTTGCGCAACTTGATTTTCAGCGAACGAAGCACCCGTATTCAGGACTTGCACTTGATATTTTCACTTGCGTGTGAATGCAACTCTTTCTGCAACAGGCCCATGGTTGTCGATGAGATGTTTCATTGGAATTTTAGAAAATATATAATTTGATCTGAAACCTTTCTCAAGCACATCATCAGATGTACATTACGTCTTGCATAACTTAGGAACAGCATTGGTCCGACATCAATCACGCCAACATCATGCGAGCAATCTGTAACTGCTTTATATGTAGCTCTTCATTGTGGTTACAAAGTGATTCACAAATTGCTCCTCAGATAAACACATCATATGCTATTAATTGCTACCATCTTTCTATGAGATACATTGGTAATAGTCTAATAAGGCTTTACAAGGAACCAGTTACTTTATTTCTGTATAGGAGAAACAAATTGGTGCAATCGAGTCATGTAGCCAGTGCGAACTCCAGGAAGCTGCAATTAAAATTTTGTGAAGGGGCCTCTTTACCTTTCTTGGTAGAAGTAGAAGACAGTTTCTTGCGTCTTGCCTAGTATACAATTTCTCGTGTTGAACTGCTATGTGCGAACATGCACCAATATTCGATGTTAAATTTAGTCAACTGCTTTGTTTAGCAATGAGCAACAAATGCAACTATGATCATTATCAGGAGTGTTTCTTGATACATTTGTCATTGAATATCACTTATCTTTTTGATCTGAGCCAATCAGATGCAAGGAATTCAGTAGCTTGTAACATTTGTTAATTGAAAATCACTGACTACATTACTTGTTTTATGAAATGCTACCCAGAGAACGCTAATATTCTAATCTCTTAAAGACACTCCGACGAATTGTGGTCACATCCAGGCACCTCCTTAACACAACTGCCTATTAAGATTTATATCAGATGCATGTACTTATCAAGCAACGGGCAAATCACATGTATGAGCATGTTAGAGAAGGCAGCACGTGACCGTTTATCATACATGTATGACAAGTAAAAAATTCCATTAACTTCTGGGTTTAAAGGTCCCTTGTATTTGTTCATCTGAAATCATAGCCATAGGATTGGTCAGGGCCCTGTAACACAAAACTTAACAATCGATCATAGGACCAATTTCTATGATTGATTACAGTGGTTATGTATAATCAATTGTAAAAAAATCAGCATTACGATCAATTGCTAAGCTTCATGTGACAGGGCCCTGGTATTGATGAGACATGGCTTACGATTCAGGCTTGTCTTTCACATGGAGGCTTGAGATTCGCATCAGGCAGAGGCTTACAAACCAATTACCCAGGGAAACATGCTCAAAGGCATCATTAGGCCTTTCTAGAAAGATAGATGAAGGCTGCTCTTGTAAGCTCTGATTCGGTATCTGTTGGGAAGGTTTGTCTGTCGAGCTTATAGCTGGACAATGGACACCTGGGAAGCATTTCATGAAAATGTTTAGTCAGTGATTTTCACTTTCTGACTTGTTCTGGGCCAATGGGATGCAAGGATTTCAGTAGCTTATAACAGTTGTCAGATTCATGAAACGTTCGCCTGGATCATCTGTATGATGCCCTTGTGACTCCAGTAGATGGTCCAGGTGTAGGCTAGGTGGAACCCATTGTTGTATGGCCAGGGTAATGCAGTCACCTAGAGCATATGCTTTGACACATTTCTTGCTGAACCCATAGGCCCGAAAATTCACGAAGGTGGTTTTGAAAACCGTCAATTGAATCCATGGTTTGTGCAGATTTCTTGTATAAATTACGCCTAATTTACCGCGTATACTGATAAGTGTCTTATATACTGATGTGCTCCTCTGTCACAGTGAACCATATGAACCCGGTTAAGTACGCTATTTTATTCATGAGTCCACTGCTTTGAATTAATGAGTCCACTCTTTAAAAACAGTGAACAGTGAATAAAATAGCATACTTAACCATGGCAACAGGCGTCAATATGGTACACTGACAAAGGCGCGCATCATTATTGGAAACTTTTCAGTTTATGCAGTATATTTTTTAAGTGTGATTTATACAAGAAATCTACATAAACCATGGGTTCAACCGATGGCTTTCAAGACCACCTCTGTGCATTTGGACTGAAGAGTTTAAAACGCTTAAAATTGCAAGGGTACTGTCAAAGCTATTGAATGCATATACATGTACATCTGCGTTATTTAAATATACAGTTCACCAGTATTGCCTCATTTTCTTTAAAATATGAAGAAAATGAAACACCCTCTTCCACTGTTTAATTTTTTTTTGGGGGGAGGGGTGGGGTGGTAGATCTAGCAAAAAAAATGTTTATATATATTTTGGGGATGGGGATCAGTTGAGAAACACAATATTGATAGAATAATGCTTATTCGAGAGATACAGAATACTGATCATGAGAATAGCAGCCCTGGGGCCATTTCATAAAGGAGTTAGAACTGTTGTAACTTTGCCATTGTGGCAACTATCATGGAAACATGACTCAGCAGCCAATCACAATCAAGGATTCTATGACAATTACCTTAAGGGCAAGTTACAATAGTTGTATTATGAAACGGGTCCCTTGTTGCATGATTCTTTGTCTATGGTCCCATGTGAAGATAGGAATTTTATTAGGAAATCCTGGGGGCCATTTCACACAGCTGTTCATACATGTACATGTAAGTTAAGAGCGACTTTAAGAAGGACTGGTGACCCTTTCTTACGTGCTAAACCAATGAACATTTTGGTGTATACCATTTAACACAAGAATGGATCTCCAATCGTCCTTAAAGTCGCTCTTAACTTACAAACAGATTTATGAAATCCCCCCCCCCCCGGCTGAAGTTTTCTTGTCAATGTGTATTTAAAGTGTAAGACTTGTATTCCAATTTTACAGTCATATTGATAAAAAAAGAATGCTAGGAATACATTGTACATATGTAAATGATTTTGGTAATTGCCCAAGAGAACTTCTCATGTAGTGTTTTCTCGCTATTCCTTTTTTCTTCATGTTCTCTTTCCTGATCTATTTACCAAGAACTTTAACTTTATTTGGCATCAAAATCATGGAATATATGCCCACCTCCTCATTTGTAGTCCTGTATTTAGATCTTTCTCTTGTTATCTTTGCTTTAAACTCCTATACTAATCAAAATTACTCTTGCATTGCATAATATATCTGTCACCCACTCCTATTCCACTCATTCACATTTCACTTGCTCCCCCACCTCTCCTCCTTTATCCCCTTCTCAACCAATAGCAAAGAAGTCTAGTGCGTAACCGTGGCAACTGTAAACGAGATACCCAGGTATGGATTCTAGAGATGACAAGATGTAACCCTGTGGGACACCAGAGTGGCAGAGAATGAGAATATCTGATCTATCATTGATTAGCTAGGGATATTCAGTTTAGTTTATCCAGAAAACCATTTTTAAAACAAGTGTTGATTTTTGCCAGAAGTTTGTGGTCATTAAAAAAAAATATTTCATACAGTTTACTCTGCCTAAGTCGACCTTCCATAAGTCGAAGCATTTTTTGAGACCAGATTATTCAAAACGTGTGTTATAGTCCTCTTTTAATTCAAATTTTCCCTAAGTCAAACAGATTTCTCTGGTCCCAAGAAATTCAACTTTTAGAAATCCAACTGTATTAAAATAGATGTTTGGTACCACATAATCTGTAAAATAGCCTAGAAACAGACATCCAACTGTGAGAAATTATCAATGGTTTGGATATTATTGTCTGGTCCTTTCAAACGATAAAGATGAATCCCCCCCCTCCAACTTGTATCCCAAAGAGAAATGACACTAAATTTACTTATGATTGTTCACTTTCTTTTCATTTTTTGGGCCGGTGGGAGGGGGGGGGGATTGTAGACCTTTTTTTCTGAATTAATTTCAAACATGATAGTGATCAGTCCTCTCATGTCACTCCACTCCCTCGGGTATTCTAAATGTGCATGATATGTGAATCCGTAAAATTTTCTTTTATTATTCACCATTAATGATTCAAACAAAAATTTCTATTCATATTGGAATATTTTGTGATAAAATATATACTTTATAAAATAAGAGATATTAGCAGTAGAACTACTAGAAATAAGTTTAATTTTACGGAAGACTCCTACTTCATAGTCAACCCAAACTTAAGTATTAAAACCACCAAGTTGAAATGACTCTTAACTATAATTTTTTATTAGGTTTTGGATTTTATGGTGACTTTCAATATGTTTTTTTTTATTTTAAATACAATGCCTACTAGGAATTTTCTCCTGAGATTTGTGCAATCATGATGTTCTCTTGGGAAATCTTGAGTAGTCATTGTTACCAGATTTCTTGGATTTAGATATAAAGCCGAAGAATTGTTCAGATTGGCTTTCAATTGAAAAGACAAAGGAATGACAGGCTGAATAATTGATATGAAATTTCTAGGGTCTGAAGTTTTTCGTGAAAATACTGAAATCAAAGAGTTCTTGAAGAATACTAACCGATCTCATTTACAAACCACTCCCGTACTGGGCATCAGCAAACTTGTGCTTTTGTATACTTTCAATGAAAGTAATATACCCTAAGGTTGTCAAATAGAAAAGCAATTAATTTGTAGTTTCCAGCAATAGGAATAGCAGATCATGTCATTATTTTGTATACAGATGCTATTGCGAAGATACTTTATGCACAGTGCGATTGGTGATATGTATTAAAATGAGCAAAAGTTGTAAATTTCAAATGTTAATATACCGTCTATCAAAATCATACCATTTCCCCTCTTCCAGAAAACCCTTTTGCTGCGCGCTTGCTCCGCGGCTATGACCCGCAGAGGCAGTGCGGTGAGTTCACGTATCTTGGCATGTGGATGACATGAACGAAGCACGCCATCACACATGCAACCTCACGCAGTATTTTGTCGCTCCTACAAGTACTGAATTCTTTACCAATCGCCAAGGTCTGGGAAGGATCGTTTTTATGGATGCGTTTATGCGACCACAAGCCAGAATCATGATTTGAATCGTGAATCAATACACAAACATGAATCACAATACCACAGAATCAGCGTTTAGACGACCTTCATTTTAGTGCTGTTTCTCCTCGGATTCGGGCCGATCCAGCGCACGCCTTGAGCTTGGCAAGAGTCAAGCCGAAAGTAGCCCGACACAGTGACATCATAGAATCATGATTCAAATCACGATTGCGTTTATACGACCTTTTTCGTTCATGATTCTACAGAAACGTCTTTCCAAATGCCCCTTTTTCCGTGTTTCATGTTTGTGATTTGAAAGGCATTTATTTTCACTTCTGACTAAATCCAATTGTGATTCTGCAGAATCGTGATTTTAATCATGATTCGAATCATGATTGTAGGGTAAGAAAAGTGGCGCATTAACGCACCCTAAGACCTGATGCCATCTGCCTATATTGCACTTGTCACAAAAATTGACTCATTACAAATCATCCTCATTAACCGCTAAATATTCATGACATTAATATTCATGTTTATTATTATTAATCTCTTGCATGGCTGGGCAGTCATGAGCTCACCTGAATTGGCAATCTTGATTCATTAATCATAAAAATCAAATTTGCATGTTAATATCCATTTCAATTTTAATCACATATATTATCAAATTAAAATTCATAATCCCCCTATAAACAATATTTAACAGAAGTTACATTTCAATGAAAGATTTAAGTTGTGGTAAACTCAATCTTATTTATCTTAATAATTGAGATAGTTAATGACAATATCTGTTAAGGAAAGTTTAAAGTGCTTAAAAATTGACATTATTCTTTCAAAACTTCAAGATGTTTCTTAATGGTTGATCATCTTTTCACTTATGCTGTCTAGCCACCGTAACAGTTACTTTTAGTTTTAGATCTTCCCCTTTTTTATATTAAACCTCTCATACCAATCTTAACGTAATTATTTTTTTTCTTTTCTTCTTCAATCTCTTTTTTATTATTGGCATTTTCAGATGGGTTTTAACTTATATTTTCAATTTTTGCATGATTTTTAGTTTGTAGGAAAATAAACCCTCACAAAATCCAAAATGATATCTTGATAATGATGAGATGTTTTGAATAGAATGCAAAATGAAAAAGAAAGGCCTGCGATTTTGATTACTGGTTAACAGTATCAAGTTGTCAGTCGAGGGATTCTAAATCAGGGAAGGGAAATGTTCATTTAACAAATACCTAGATTTCTTTTTTTTTTAGTTCATGTACATTGTAATAGCATCTTACATGTAACTTGGTGTGTGAGTTTGCATGATGAATACTTGTAGTCATTGTTCCAATTAGACATGTGTACTTGCATGTACTATGTCTTTTATAGCCGTTTAACCATGGTTCGATGAATACCACCATTTTATTTTTATGAAAAGATATTCAGTCAAGCTGATTTGGATTTTTCCTGTAATCACAAAGGATCTTGTTGTTTGGCAATGAATTAACAGAAATTCAGTATTAAAAAAGACTTGTCCAATTTATTGTGATTTTGAAAGATTTGAGTATGCCCGCTTTTTTTTTTGAGGAAAGAAGTTGTAATATTACAACAGAAAGCTATACAATTCGATGATTTTGTTTTAGTATGCATGAGCATGATTTGTGGGCTTCCTGGAATATTAATCTATTTTTGTTTTTCTCTCCTTCCCCCTTTTCCTTTTTCTCTCTTTTTCTTTCTCATCAAATATTGCATATCATGTCATTCCTTTATGATAATAAACCTCTTTCCAACATTCATCCTCTTGATATCTTTAATCCATAATTGTTCAAATTTTCCTTCAATATCTACTTCTTGATTCTATTTATGTAACTTGTCCATGATTGGTGTATTTTCACTTCAATCATAATTCTTTGATGTTATAAACCTCTTGATCTTTTCATTCACTGTTTGTGATCGTTAATTTTTTATTTCTTTGTTTTGTTTTCTTTTATTTCTAACCTTTCTCTCCCTTTCTACCTTTCCTTCTTTTCATTTCTTATATTTCCAACTTTTTCCCTTCCTTTCTTCCTTCCCTTCTTTTCTTTTTATTCCTTTTCCCCTTCCTTTCTTCTGTTCTTTCTTTCTTCTATTTCTTTCTTTCTTTCTTTTTCTTTCTTTTCTTCTTTCTTTCCTTCTTTGCTTCCTTCTTTCATATCTCTCTGCCTCTCCCATTGTCTTTTTCTCCCCTCTTCTCTCTGTTATCTTTCCTTCTTTCCTTTCTTGTTTTCTTTACAATGTGCCCTCAATTTAACATTGCTTTCTACCATAACTCTCTCGATTGTAATCCCTTTTCTCTCTCAAGCCACACTTCCATTCATTTGTCTACTCTTCATTTTCTCTGTATACATGCACATTGGTTTTTGTTTTTTTATCAAATCAATACCCTACATGGCTTTTTCTTGCGCTATGTATACTTAAAGGAGAAATATATTGATTATGAATGTGGTCTTATTATATATCAATGGAAAGGTAATGATGTGGGGATCATCAGTGGGTCATTCAAAAATACCGAAAATAATACAAAAAGGTGAAAATCGCCGATTAAAAAACGCTAAAATGCCCCTCCGAAATATGCCTCGCATCGGTCTCTGAATTGACTGGAATTTGATGACGTCACTGTCTGTACGAGAGGCGTGATTGGCTCTCCCACGTGAAGCTCCACTTGCATGCAAAACCTGTTGCGTGGGTACGTTTTCTCCACACTGTCACTGAATACTTCTATCACGAAATGAAAGAAAACCCAGAATTTTATCTAGATTTGGATTTTCAAATTGATGATTTTAAAGATGAAGAGATCAGTGAACAACACAGTGAGGTAGTTGGAGGTAAATAATGGGGGAACAATTCCGATGATTATGATGAAAATTCAACTTGCCTGACGATCACAAGTAAAGTCATGTACATGCCGATTCGCTACCAACTCATGCAGCTGCTGCTACAAGTGGTAGCTATACGTACACCGCGCGGGCCAAATTAAATCCATGAAAATGAATAACCACATCAGAGAGAGTCTATCATAAGAAGGAAAATAATGATATAACTGTACTTACAAACAAGTGAATAATCCGAATTAACCTGAAAGCAAATCAACTCAACGAATAGCAGCAGACGATATGCACCGACCATAAACTTCATGTGGCTGGGATAGATTGTCACTCGTTCTGTTAGATGTAATTTGTAACTCATTAATTTGACAAAATTACGAAACTCGGGGAATCATTTATATATATAAAAATATAGTAACATCTCTTATTATTTTTTGTATTACGATAAAACCTCTTTTGAAGGAAAACGTTGAGATAAACTAAAATTACTTTTAAATCCCCCCCCCCAACATGCGTAGCTTGTATGTCATTGCAAACAAACCATCGCAAACATGCACGTATTCCTTCCTTGCTGATTGAGAGCTGTGCAACACGTGCATAGATCTATTCTCTCAGTCTCAGCCAAGGCGAGCAAACAATACGGCATGTGTTGTTGTGATGGTTTGTTTACGATCACATAATGCTACGCATGATGGGATGATCTTTTACATCTAATTTTAATTTACCCCGACGTTTTCCTTCCAAACAGGTTTTATCATAATTCAAAAAATGATAAGAGATGTTACTATATTTTTATATAGAATAATAATTCCCCGAGTTTCGTAATTTTGTCAAATTAATGAGATAAAAGTTACATCTAACAGAACGAGTGACAATCTATCCAGTCACATGAAGTTTATCGTCAGTGTATATGCCATATCGTCTGGTACTATTCGTTGAGTTGATTTGCCTTCAGGTTCGGATTATTCACATGTTTGTAAGTACAGTTACATCATTTTCCTTCTTATGATAGACTGTCTGGATGTGGTTATTCATGTTCAGCATGAATTCAATTTGGCCCGCGCGGTGTATAGCTAGCACTTCCAGCAGCATTAATTGGTAGCGAATCGGTATGTACATGACTTTACTTGTGATTGTGTTGCAAGTTGAATTTTCATCATCATCATCATCGGCGTAATTCCCCCAATTTACCTCCAACTACGTCACTGTGTTGTTTCACTTCATCATCATTCTCTTCATCTCAAAATCATCAATTTGAGAATCCAAATCTAGATAAAATTCTGGGTTTTCTTTCGATCATTTCGGGATCGAAGTATTCAGTGACAATGTGGAGAAAATGTACCCTTGCAACAGGTTTTGCATGCAAGTGGAGCTTCACGTGGGAGAGCCAATCACGCCTCTCGTACAGACAGTGACGTCATAAAAAATCCCCAATTTCGCGGACGTAATTCTGCGTGTTTGAAGCATTCAGAGAGAGAACTTTAAACTATCAATTAACTGAGTTTCATCCGTCTCTATGATAAATGATGTACACCATCGTGTTCTCCTTATTTTCTCCTTTATTGTGATATATGATTCTCCAGTTTTACGATTTTCAATATATTTCTACTTTAACAGCCCGAAGATGCTATTGCTGAAGATATAGGCCAAAAGGTTTGCATTTCCTTATTTGACTTCTCTTAAATCATGAATAATATCATTTGAATATATACATCTAATTAGAATAAAACCATAATTGTGAAGAGAAAATTATTACAATTTTAATCCTTCAAGTATAAAAAATGTGAATAATGAAATTAACTATCACTCAAAAGTAAATCGTGTTTTTTTTCTTCAAAATTGTTTTCCCAGACATTAAGTACTCAGTACTATAATGACAATATAGATACTATAGATATAGATAGATATATAATATACTACTACTTGGAATAATTTTTTTTTGGTTAATGTCCACATTGGCATAGAAACTTTCAGGAATTCAACTTCACTATTGGATATTTCCCCCCTTCCATCATTTAGGGGGAACTTTTTTTTATTAAAAGTAGAAGAATTCTCTAATCCCTAATTAGACTAGGATTAAATTCTGAGCCGGAGTAATTAGTCCATGGATCATCATCGCCTCTCACAAGGGCGTGCGTCACAAGGAAAATGGTTGTCAATTTGGGCAGATTTTGCCCCCAAAATTGACACACAACCTCCTCATCTGTATTATGACTCTATAGGTAGTGATAGATTTTTTTTATTAGGATTTTTTTGAATGATTTAATGTAAAGGAACCGTAGAAAAGGGGAAAGATTTGAAAAAGAAACAATTGACAAAGAAATATGTGTGTTTGTTGAGAAACATGTACAGTACAGCATTTGTGGCATTTGGATATATGGTTATTTGTCCGTATTGATACTAATACAGGATTTTGATTAAGAGCATAATACCTAGTATATATGTAGTTCTCTGTGCTTTACAATTACACGTATGTATACCATGTTAGATATTTGTTAAAGTATACATTTCATCTGTGATGAAAATATTAAAGCTGACCCTTTGATAACTGAAAATTGAAAAAGATGAAGTACTAAGAAGCAGAAAGCTTTGCGGGTGGTACGGTACATCAAAATTCATCTGATTCAGGGGCGGATCCAGGATTTTCCCATGGGGGGGGCACATTTTCCTGATGAAAATTTGACAAGCAAAAAAATTTGAAGGTCATATTGTCCACGGAAAATATGAAAAGCGAGCAACAAGCCCCCCTCCCCCCTTTAAATTTTCTCAAAAACTTTTGGTTTAAGATTCCTTTTCACATAAGGGGTATAGTGGTCTGAGCAGCAGGCCTGTTGTCACAAGTGTACTTGAATTCTAACACGATACCTATGTGCCACGCCAACTCGAAAATAGGGGGCTCTGGAACTAAATCTTGCTCTTAAAGGGATGGTCGGGGCTGAAAATATTTATATCTTAATACATAGAGTAGAATTCACTGAGCAAAATGCCAAAAATTTCATCAAAATCAGATAAATAATGAAGTTATTGAAGTTTAAAGTTAAGCAATATTTTGTGAAAACAGTCGTCATCAATATTCAATTGGTTGGCTGATGATGTCACATCTCCACTTTCCGTTTACTTACATTATACTTAAAATCATAATATTTTCACTATTTCGTACTTGTGTGAATAATATGCCTCCCTTATAATGAAATAAGTTGCAGCAATAAATATCTAGTGCACTAAATCAGTTTTCAATCCAATTTTTCTAGTTCTTGGAGGAAGAAATTTGAATAAACCTTATTTCATATAATAATACAAAAGAACAAGTTGGGATGTGACATCATCAACCCACCTAATGAATATTCATGATGACTGTTTTCACAAAATTTTGCTAAACTTTAAAATTCAATAACTTTGTTATTTGTTATCCAATTTTGATAAAAATTTTCGGCATTTTGCTCAGTGAATTCTACTCTATTTATTAAGCCATAAATACTTTCAGCCCGGACCATCCCTTTAAAATGAGGGTCTCTGGAGCGGCTCTTGGATCAATGATTGCTAAAAATGCAATGCTCTGGAACGGACCACATAAAAAGGGGGGAGGGGGTTGCCGGAACTCAATAGATCGAAGGGGTAATTGGTATAGCGGCAATGTAAAAAACTTGCATGCTTCTTGCTAGGTTCATATCGGGCCAGCGCAAGCTAGCTGCGGGAGCGGGGAGCTTCGGCAGGCCGACGTAAGGGCTCCTTGCTGATCGAGCTCGCAAGAACTTGCAATTGTTGCAAAATTGTTATTTTTACTACTTTAACAGGGTTGGACGGAATGGGAAATACTGGTGGTTAATGCCTGTATATACCTTGTCAATAATTTTCTATAAAAATGTGAAATACTTGGAAATACTGGAAAATACCACCAAAAAAATACTTCTTGAATATTTTCCTGTATTGTCCAGGTGATTCTCAAGCATATTCTAGCATTTCCCTATACCTCCCTGTTCGTCTTTAGTACTTTACCACATTTACAAGTTTTTCCTAGTATTTCCCACCTGGACAGGAAATACCTAAACTTCCCGGAAAATTACAAAACCCGCTCAAGTATGATCGAATTCCCAATTTTATGAGAAATGTGTTTTTTTCTGTTTTCTTGGCAGGAATCTTCTAAACAAGACGATTCATCTTCCGGTGGTTTGTTTGATAGCCAGGGAGACGATAAACTGTTCTCAGAGTCTTCTAAACCAGCTCCCAAGAAAGGTACCTTCAAAACCTCATATAGGCCTATCAAGAACTTCTATACAAGGGTTTTCAGCTCATCAAAGAAATGGGGGAAGATTATTTTCCTTTTTTTTCCAGTCAGGGAAAAGGTCATGGAATTTGATGAAAAACCTCTAACCATGGAGAAGTCAGAGAAACTTTGAATGGCCCAAAAAGGGAGAGTAATCGGTCAGACTCAGCTATTTGTTGCATATCAAAGTAACATCCATTGGATGAGGGCTTGTGTTTATTTTTATTTTTTCAATTTTTTTTATTTTTAATGTAGCCTTTTGGCCCGTATTCTGAACTCGGGTTTAAATTAAACCCTGGTTTAAAGTTGTGGTTTATCTATGGAGAGCCAATGGGAGCACAATTCCCTCACAATACACATTCAATTTAGTTGCTCATGTGACATTCAAATTGTCTAAATGATAACTGAAGTATTTTTCTTCATAATGAAAGCAAAAGGAAACAAAATAGTAAACATAAGAAATTTACAATATTAACAGATTTTTTTAATTTTTGGCTCCCCATGATTTTAGCAGAGTTAGACCGTGGTCTAAGTTAAATCTGACTTCAGAATACGGGCCATAGACTGCAGTACAAGTAGCTGTAGCGCGTGACCTAAACTGATAATGCCCCTAACTTTAGACATGATTGTGCACGCTAATAAGCGAAAAGAGAGTAGTGCCACACATGTGAAACTGAAAACGAAGAATACTTTTCATGGAATTTTGAGACTTTATAAGGGGAACATTCCTGGAAAATCAAGGAATTGTGTTTCCTTGAAATGCTTGGAACCCTGTATGAATTCATGCAATACAGGTCATATGAAACAAGATATCTGGTCACATACGCTCTCTCTCTCCGTTCATTGCGCAATTCATTCTATGGCCACAACCATGGGATATACAAATATTTTCATAGGCATGGTTTGTTGCACATAAATTCCCATAGGCGGAGGTACGCATGAGGTAAGTTACGTAAGTTATCTAGTGCGCCTTAAATGCACCATCTGCGATGCGTGTGTTTTTGGACTGCCTTTGTGACACAATAAGATAGACGCTCCCAACTATGAGTGGTAAGGTTCCTGTAATTTTAAACCATCATGTATAATAACAATTTACGAAAAAAGAATGCCTACTATCAATCTTCAAAACCTGTTAAAGTTATATGAAAATTGTCTTTACAGTCATATGTTAGTTAATAGTAATTCCCCACTTTTTAACACAATTTACTACACGATTTGGCAATATTATACATGTAGCATTGCATTTTTATTCCATAGATTCTAATGCTTGAGTATCTAATTTTGATGATGAAGATGATGAATATGATGGTGATGATGATGATCAATGATGATTATTATTGTGATGATGATCATTATTATTATTATTATTATTGCTACCATTATCGTTATCATTATCATTATTATTATTACTATTATTGTTGTTGTCTGTGTTATCATTAATAGTATTTTTATTATCATAATTACTCTTATTATTGTTGATGTTATTGTTATAATTTTTGTATTATCATTATTATTACTATTAGTAATATTATTGTTATTATTATTAGAAGTAGTAGTATTGTTATTATTTTACGAGGCTGCCATCATTTTCAAGCTTAACTGCTCATGATGACGGTCTCCTGCATTCATTTAAAGTGTTATTTTCTTTTAATTGAATATTGCTTCTTGTTGATATTTATTTTTCATTGCTTTATTATGATTATTGCTTTGTAATACTTAAATGCATATATTACCTTGAATGCAGAAATAAATAGAATAAAATAAAATTATTATTTTGATTATTGTTACTATAGAAACAGGCAAGCCCAAGGCTAAGAAGCAGGTGGATCTGTTTGGTGGAGAGAATGACAGTGACCTGTTTGGAGAGAACAAACCTCAGCAGCAGCCCAAGAAGAAGGTAAGGAAACCACAATCTAATAACATTAAAACAGAGGTGTGAGAGTTCAGCTGTTTAGCTGATTTGAGCTATATTTATTCTTAATTTTCAGCTTATTTCAGCATTCTTTGTTTTTTGTCTGTACAAAAGTATAGGAGCTTTTGTAATTTCAGCTATTTTAATTTGTTCTTTGCTCACACCTCTGATAATGAGCACTTCCAGAAATGAAATGATCAACCTTGTACATTTTCCCCCAATTTTCTTAACTTCAACTTCTCTTAAAGAACTCTTCAAGCCAGGATGTAAAATTTCATATGAATTAGACAATAGAGACCAAATATTGTTGCATGGCTGGCAGAGGGTGCACACGCTAACTCCCATCTAACCTATAAAACATCAACTTGTTTCTGTCCAAACTTAAATGACTGAATATAGGGATGAAATGGAACATGCATAGTAAATTTGATCTGAAGTAAGTTAATGAATTATAGGATAGATGGAATTTAGTGTGTGCGCCCTACTGACAGCCGTGCGACCATACTGTACTAGATATATAGGGAGTGTATGTAAAGACAATGGGGTTGTTGTAATGATAATGATAGTAATTCTACAATGTTCGATAATGTGATAAAGAAGTTTGATTTAAGTCTGTTTTTCTCCTTTTTTAATGAAATTTAAAGTCAACAAAAAATGAAATGTATGATCACAATTAACTTGATGTTAGATTTAGGAATGAATGATGTTTACATATCTAATTTTGGAAGTAAAATTCCTCTCTCCTAACAATTCTTAATGTTACAATCTCTTTCCATTGACATTATACTTACATATCTTGCTGTTATGCAGTGTAAGCATTGTACCTTGTTGCAAACCAGTGCTCTTTTCATAGACCTGAAAATTTGAAGAGTTGTTTTTTCCTTCACTACATCCTCTCTCCCTCCCTTCCTCTGACCAGCTTCTTTCACCCAGACCCTTTCCAATTTTAATTTCCTCATTTCCTTCATCGCACTCACCAACACCGGCAAACTCACAGCTTTCGGCCGTAGACGTGGGCTAATTTTAGAACAGATTAGCTGTGACTTTCCACAAAAACCTTTCATGAAAAATAAATCTCATATTTTTGAATAACTGCCAAATTGATAGAAAATATGGCTTTGCGTGATCTGGTAACTTGCGTGTAAATGGACTGTTGTGTGATGTGTCAACTCCTAGACAATTGTTAATTATTGAAGGGGTACTCCAGGCTAAAAATTATAAATGTCTATTTAAATAGAGTAAATTTCAGTGGGCAAAATGATGAAAATTTCAACAAAATCTGATTAGAAATAATGAAGCTATTGAATTTTGAATTTCAGTAATAATCTGTGCTAATAGTTACATGCACGCCATCATGAATATTCATTAGGTGGGCTGATGATGTCATGTCCCCACTTTCCTTTTTCTTCGATACTTTGTTACCTTTAATCAATTTTTTTTCATACAATTGTATAAAAGCATGTCTCACTTGTAACAAGATAAGTTTCATCAATGATTAAGCTTATTTAAATCAGTTGTCAAATATATTTTTACACTTGAGGACAAAATGTGAAACATAATTTCATATAATGACATTCAAAAGTTTAAATACGGAGATTCCATCATCAGCATGCTTATTGCATATTCATAAGACATGCATAGAACTGTTCACTGAATCAATTTTTTTCATACAATTGTATAAAACCATGTCTCCCTTGTAATAAGATAAGTATTCGCTTATATAAATCAGTTTTAAATTGAATTTTTTACATTCTTTAAGGACAAAATGTGAAACATAATTTCATACTAAAACATAAAAAAGTATAAGTTGGGATATGAAATCATCAGCTTGCTTATTTCATATTCATGAAGACATGCATAGAACTGTTTCACCAAATCATTTTTTTTTCATTCATAAAAAGCATGTCTGCCTAACAAAGATAAGTTTCAGCAATGATTATCTTTACCTCAATCAGTTGCCAATTATATTTTTACATTCTTTTAGGAAAAAATATGAATCATAATTTCATATAATGACATTCAAAAGTATAAACAGAGAGATTCCATCATGATCTTGCTCATTGCATATTCACAAATACATGCATCGAACTGTTTCACCAAAATTCTGAATTGTCAAAACTTTTTATTCCTCATCCAAGTTTGATGAAATTGTGTTTTTTCTTTTTGCCTGATTTTACTTCATCTCTTTAATTGACATAATTTTCTACTTGGAGTGCCCTTTAATTTTGTTGATAGGATAAACAAATTGAGATGTGGATAGTTTGACTAGGTACGAATAAAGGGGGAAGTATAGGACCTTTGGAACTCTGATGAGGAACTTGAACATAGATTCATGCAGCGCCAGTTACAAGACAAAAAATAACGTATTGATTACTGGATTTAATATCCTTGAATATTTATTTAGGATGTTATAAAATATCTCTTCTAAAGGTACAAGATGAATGGATACATATATCTTCATTACTTCCCATTTCAATGTAGACCATGACCCTGTTTTCATAAAGCTTAAGTAATTGATCACAGGGGCTATTTCTATGATTGAGTTCATTGATCATTGTGTATGATCAATTGTAAAAAATCAGCTTTACGATCAATCGCTAAGCTGGTGAAACAGGGCCCCGATGTTTTGAAAATCTGTCAGGAAAATCATACATACCTCGAGTAGATTCCATTCCACATCAAAGATTTATCAATGTGTGATGGCGACATTGGACATTGACGCGTCGACTACCACGAATCCTTTGCAGATTCCGGCCGGTGCTGTGAATGTTTTTGGTAACGCTGGGCCCGTCGGAGGTCAGACGGAACCCCCTCCCCTTGACGACGGCGGGGATGAAGGCATGTATGTTAACACTATGGTGGGAGCAGCGGGAGCAGGGAGGAGCAAGCAGGCTGGGTTAGGAGGAGGAGGAGGCCTCTTTGATAATGTTGATGAGGATCTGTTCGGTGCACCACCTCCAAGGTAATTGACAATTCTGATCGGTGGTTTGACCAAAGATGTGATTAACATTTCATTTAACCCTTGTACTCGTATCTAAAAAGGATCGCGTTGTGTGAATAATATTCCTAATTTTTCTTTTCTCCCTTGCTGCCCATTGATAACCTTCACTTGATATTGCAGGGCCATGAATATTTCATATTTTTGTTCTTATTTTCAAGGCTATTTACATGTAGATTAAAAGAATGACTCACTTTGTTTATTTCCACATCTGTTATTGATTTCATGGCATTTTATCAAACCATAGTATGTTTAACCTCCTTGCAAAGCAGCCAAATAACTGAAAATACTTTGTTTCTAAAGATTGTAAAAGAATTGTAATCATACATACATGTATTCTTAGTTTAGTGCTTATTACAATCTAGAGTGCATCTGCCGATACCTTTTAATTTTTGGAAGAAAAATGCTTCAGGATTTTATTTTTAAAAATGCTGTCCTTTCCGTGGTTTTTTCATGACCACAGGCCTGTGGAGAAGCCCACCATTAAAGTGGATGGCGACAAGCTGTTTGCAGATGACGACGATGATAACGACTTGTTCGCAGCACCACCACCATTGCCGAAAGACGGAACTAAGGTATTATTATTTCAATATTTTGATGATATGTGGGCGCGTCGTGGTCTAGTGGTTCTGACTCTCGCCTTTCAAACAGAGGGTCGTGAGTTCGAATCCTAGCCATGGCATGTTTTCCTTCAGCAAGAAATTTATCCACACTGTGCTGCACTCAATCCAGGTGATATAATTGGGTACCGGCAGGAAGTAATTTCTCAAAAAGCTGTGCGCACCGGAATCAGTAGCTTAGCCGGGGTAATATAGGAGCACCTTGAGCCCCTAGCAAGGTGGATACGTGCGCTCTACAAATCCTACATGGTATATTATCATTATGACATTTTGTAGCAGTAAATTGTAGTTATTGTTATGAGTGTTTTTATATAAATAAATCTGAATCAATGTGTTATTAAGCCTTTATACCATTGTATGTCAAATAAAAGTGTATTCATTTTGTTTTGATGTTCCTTTGAAAAAGATGATTAATTTTAAAATTTCCCTTCCACTTACTCTTTGTTTATGTAAACAAAGCTTTAAAAGTAGATTGAATTGCATCATACCAATCATTCATTTTGATGTGAAATTATTTCCAGCGTAATCACTTTCAAGTTTTGAATAAGCTGTGTACTTGATAGTTCCGTGGCAAATTCATGACCAATTTAAGTCTTAAATGAAATAGTATGACTAATGTACCCTGCATGCTGCTTCATGTTTGATAATTACGTATGAAATTGTATTTCTTGGCTTTCATTCTAATGCTTTCAAAGACAAAACCTAAAAAGGTAAGATATTAATTCATAGAACCTATTATGACTTGGTGTTAAGCAAGACTATTTTTGTTGTTCTTTTTTTTTTTTTGTTTTTGTTTTGTTTTGGTCTGTCTTGTTTTCTGTCAGTTGTGGGTGTTGATGACAGTTCACTAACATTTTATATTAACCAGTTTCAATACTAGACTGCCCAACTTTGCAAAAGGAAGCAAGTGACACATCAGTCAAATTTGAGTTATTGTTGTTTCTGAAACACCCTTTGTATGTTGCACGTTCAGGCAAAATTTGGGGAAGATATGATATGCCGTTAAATTGCATTGACGCCTATGTAAATGACGAACACACATTGCTTATTTACAACAAATTATACTTTTGTAACTTGCCTCCTTTTGCCACAGTACAGCAGTAGAAATCTTCAATATTGGACATGTATTTTATTTCAGTAATTGTGCACTGCACATAGGAATGTAATTACACCACATACTTTGCAATGTGAAGTCTATTTCTGTCACATACTAATAGAAAACTGTCACCAATTACTAGTACATGAAATCCAGAGATATTATTAGAACTTTCTGTAAATAGTGTTCCATAATTTTTTAGTGATATCATCGTATAATTCTATGGGGGGTTTGCTTAAAAATTATAAGCCATCAGTTGCGACTTTGGGTTGTAAATTTATGGTTGACACATATGTATGTGTAGATCTATAACCAATCACTTTGTCATTTCGGTTTCAAGAAGCAAACAAGTGATTAGGTTCAAACTTGCAATTTATTTCAGTACTTGTGATCAATTTTAGGACCTCTAATTGACTTGCATTAATTGCAAGTTTCTCTGAGGAAAAATTTAGATTAAAATTTTCAAACATGTTTAATGACACAAGGTTTTGTACGGAGTCATTTACAAGCTAACACATCTCCAAAAATAGAATATTTACCATCTCACACTGTAATCGTAACTTTTCTATTTCAACAATTATCTGTTAATGTTATTTATGTTTTTCTGCTGTTGGGTTTGTTGAGGCTTACACTAAGTATTTATTCTATAATGTTGGAAGGCAAAGAGTATGATTTACCAAAATGCATGAATATGTACGTTATTTAACACTTGATATTGCTAACTTTAAAGCTTGTGTATAGTTTTGGTAAATCCACCAAAATGCACTTATCACTATCCCAATTCATTGCTAGCTAATATGAATGGATATGCCCTATAACAGTTAAGATGTGGAGGATATGAAATGAAAATGTGTTTTTACAGGATAAATTTTGCAATTTTACATGGAAATTTAACTCTATCGGGTCACCCGATCAAATTAAAATATCTGTGTGTTTTTGTCTTTCAATTAAATCCTATTTCAAATCATGGAATGGGCTGAAACTTTCAAGATATGTTCTTTGTAACTTTTGGATATCTAATCACTAAATTTATAAGATAAGTGCTTGAATGCCCATTTTTTAAATTTAAAACAAGCATCGCCGAGAGAGGGCGCTATATATCCAAGATTTGAATATTTGAAATTTTCTCAGAGAAGTGCAGTTGGAAAAATATCTAACGGTCTCTACACTTCAGTAAGACTGTCATATTAGATGATATTCGATTATCAATCACATTATTGACTCTTTACCAAAGCTATACACAGGCTTTAAACATTTTCAGTAATCACTTCCAAAGTTATTTGTATCCTTTGTTATTTTTTGTTTGTTTCAAAAGAATCCGCCTGTGTAAAACAAAAACATCCATTAATTGGCTCATGATATTAATCAACATTTAATAATTACAGGAAAGACAACTATTGGTGAAGAAACGTATGTTTGTGTATGGAGTGATTTAACTGCTAACAAATATATTGATGGCAAATTTTGCACTATTAAATGTTATGAAAGCATGCATGAGTAATGATGAATCGCCTTTATCTCTAAATAGACTGTAATTGTCTTTTTGCCCATTATCTCCATTCTTCCTCTCAATTTTTTTCGCAATGTTTGCATTCACTGCCAATGTAATTTTATACGGAATCTCTTACAAATAACCTTAAAATCATATGAAACTTTTGCATCAGCGCTGGAGCGCGTTGCATCAGTGCAGGAATGCCCTTCGCACCATATAATCATTTATAGTATGTAAACTTTTCTGCAGTAAGACTAATTTATTTTGGCTGAGGCAACTGAATTTGACCTAAAAGACATTGGTTAAGGGTGTGCATGCCTTGCTGAAAATCTTAAAATTTTTATATGTGTTGTACATGTATTGTTCATATACACACAAAAAAGGAAGGTAACTTATATACAAGTATTATTACCAAATAAATTTGGGATGGTGTTTCTGCCAGTTGTGCATTTTCACTTCTTAAAGCACTAAATATGGATTTTTCAGTAGCATATTTTCAGGGCTTCATTTTTACATCTCACTACATGGGTAACAACACATTGCTTGTTGACATGGTGGAGCATTGTGGCCCAGTGGATTAGTCTCCGGACTTTGAAACAGAGGGTCCTGGGTTCGAATCCCAGCCATGGCGTAGTTTCCTTCAGCAAGAAACTGATCCACAATGTGCTGCACTCAACCCAGGTGAGGTAAATGGGTACTGGTAGGAAACAATTCCTCAAGAAGCTGTGTGCGCTGTGAAGCCCCAGCTTAGCCGGGTAATATAGGAGCGCCTTGAGCACTGGATATGTGCGCAATATAAATATCCTATATTATTATATATATTGCTCAAATTTTTAAAAGTCAAATCAGTGCTGAGCAGTGCCTTTAAAAGTGAAATGTATTACATGTATGATGTTTGGGAAACATGAATGATAGTTTATTTATTCATTTATCTATTTGAAAGGCTGCTGCAAAGAAGAATCAAGGATTGTTTGATGATATCGAAGGAGAAGGAGAAGAAGATTTCTTTGGAGGTGAAGCCAAACCCAAAGAACAGTGAGTGCCTTCCATTGACTTTTATAATATACATATGATGCTGCGAATGGATTACTGGTAGTGATATAATAATTTAAAGATGGGTAGATGGATGGATGGATGGGTAGATATAAGAGAGAAATAAAAATAGATTAAGGGATTATGACAATAATGATTGAGTTATTCATACAGTAATTCAATTTGTGATATGAAAGTGTATAAATATCCCTTATTGTTACTTGATGTAAAAACCTTAAGAACAATAGCAGTTGTTATGATAATATGTCATTTTTGTGCAGTACTTGAAACAATACAATCTATCGGGGGCTGCGTAATGAAGGGGGGGGGGGGGGGAGTTTTTTTCAATCGTGTACCCTCCCAAAAATATGGATTTTAGCAAGGACCCCACTTTCAAAACCATTTTGTAGCCCTGTCTATAGTATGCATCTGCAAATTGCTAAAAATATTAATAGTCCAACTTGATTGGACCCCTTTGAATTCTATTTTTTAAGGAAGCTTGCCCCCAATGGCTAATTCGAAGTGAAATCCCTCCTTGTTTTTTTTTGTTCTTGTCTATGAAGTGGATGTTTTTCATATCTAAATTATCATTTTATATCTACTTTTTATTCGCAGACCTAAAAAGAAGCCCCCTGGTGGCGTAGCCCTCTTTGAAGGGGCAGATATATTTGGAAGCCCCCCTAAGACAGAGGCAGAGCCCCCACAAAAGGTAACATTTAATGATGACTTGTCATAAATTGCTTACTAAATGGGGGGGGGGGGTTGTTTTACAAAGACTGGCTTACATCCAACTTAAGTATTAAATGTTATATTAAGCGTCATTTCATTAATCAATAAGACATGGTACAACACATCAGGGGCCCGTTGCAGAAAGGGTTGCGTTTAAACGCAAGCCAAAAAATCAATTGTAAGTCCCGAATGCGCGCTGTTGATTGGTTGAAAATCAAGTTGCGCATGATTTTTAGAGTTGCGATCGATTGCAACTCATTCTGCAACGGGCCCCAGGGGCCATTCTAACAAAGACTTACGATTGGTCAAATCAATCGTACCTCGATGGAAATCCATCAGTGTCATAATTTTTTTTTAAAGGAAATTTGCAACATGTCCTTTGAAAACAAAGGAGAACACACCAAATTGTCAAGAAAACAATGAATTTATGAATATACATCATAGAAAAAAAATGAACAAACATGCATTTTATATGTTGACTTTGCTTGCTTTCCATAGTTGCGATTGATCGGATCAATCGCAACTCTGTGTAATCTGACTAATATAGTGATTTGTTGTTTGCAAGACTCAACTTTAAGTATAATATTTAGTCATATTCAGATTTCGGGAAGCATTGTCATGGCATTAAAAAAATAAAATATCACAAGAGAACTAGGTGCACAGCCTAGTTGGTATGCAAGTGAGAGAACTGATGATGTCCTACACTCATTTTTCTTTTTGTTGTTCGTCGTATAGGAAATGGAATAAGTTTGTGTTTTTTTTTTTAGATTTTTCAAGAAGGAAATTCTTGTTTGAAAACTATTTTTTGTTTATCTCATGAAATATAATGTGTCAATTTTCAGGTTATTTTTTTTATTGTAAATTTTGTGATTCCTTTCTCCATCTCTCTTCCCTGTCTCTTATGCTCTGTCCCATTAAATCTGATCATCAGAAGCCGGAGCAGTTGTCGCCACAAGCGAAGGCCAACCGGTCTCAGAACACCCTTAGTCTCTTCCACGATGAGGAGGATAAGGACGAGAATCTCTTTGCCACGCCCCCTGCCTTACCCCCTAAGAAAGATCAGCTTGACCCCAATCCAAGCAAAGAAGAACAAGTGAGTACCCCTTCCTCTTATTAGAAGAGGGAATCGCTTTCCCACAAGCACATTTATATATTAGATCATGAGAATAATGACAAGAATATATTTGTCCTGCCCCCACCTTACCCCGTAAGAAAGATCAGTTGGACTTCAACCCAAGGAAAGAACAAATGAGTACCCCTTAATGTTAAAAGAATAAGGAGCTGTTTTCCCCAAAGCACATTTATCTATTAGATATTAATAAGGATAGGGATCTGTTTGTCATGCCCCCTACCTTTCCCCCTTAGAAGGATTAGTTGGACTTCAACCCAAGCAAAGAAGAACAAGAGTAGCCCTGGTCTTAAAAAAATAAGGAGTTATTTTGCCTAGGGATCACTAAACTTTATTGCTGTACACACATGTGATCACAGGTTTTCCAAACCACCCTAAAGCACATTCACCATCTAGTTAATAAGGACAGGGATGTGTTTACCTTGCCCCGACCTTACCCCCTTAAAAATATTAGTTGGACCTCAATCCAAGCAAAGAATAACAGGTGAATACCCTTGTCTTCCAAAAATAGGGAGTCGTTTTCCCAAAAGACCTCTCAAATTTAGTAAAATACACACAGGTGATAACAGGCTTGGTCACATTTTTTTTTTATAACAACCCCAAAGCGCATTTGTCTTTATATAGGTAGTAAGAACAAGGATGTCTTTGTCACCCCCTACCTTTCCCCCTTACAAAGATTAGTTGTACCTAAATCCAAGCAAAGAAGAACAAATAAGAACCCTATGTCTTTCATAGACTTGCTGAACAGACAGATGTTTGGGTTTTTAAACTCCCGCAAAATGCATTTGATCAATTGGTCTCATTTAAACCCTGTTCAAGCATTTTTGCAAGCTTTATTGAAAATTGAAAGTTTCACCCCTTGAACAAGAGAATCTTCTTAAAAAATGCATAAATGCATACAAATCTGTGAAAAAGTTACACGTAACATGTAATCTCTAAAGATGAAACAAAATTTGTCTATGTGACATTACTAAGCCTGAGCCGAATCGATTTTAAAATCGGTGTTCGATCGATGTCATCGAACACCGGTGCAGATTTTGCAAAATCGGTGCATCGAAAAAAATAATAAAAAATACGTCGGCCGGCCGATTCGTTTGGTTTACACAATCAATCATCAAAATATCAGTAATGTCCAACTTTACTACTACTTGATTTCTATTGCCCCCAAAATGAAACCGATTGAGTAATTATGATGCTATTCACCATTAATTTGAAGTTTATTTCGATCATAGTTCGAGTCTTACTCGTCTGCTCGTGCCGAGATAATTTATGCACGATGAATTCATGAATGGAAGTCATGGCCATCGATCGTGCATGCGCAGTACTGTTCTTTAATCAAACCAGAAAATGGCCGGAAATTGACGCGATCAACGTAAAATAAATCTTGCTTTCATGAACAATATTAATATCATGACCATAGAACATTATTTAATCGTAATATTTAACAATAATTTGCATATGATAATCATTAATATGAATTTAGAGCTTAATGTGAAACGTTTGTATTTCGTTTCAATTTTCAATGGCGGACATCTCATGACGATCGACTTGACTTCTTGAGTCGAGCTAGTGCACTTGTCTAAAAAAAATAATCATCACGTCAGGATTGATTCTCGAACATTGTCTACATGCAAAAACTCTGTTCAAGTTCGTAATATCACCATATAATAACATTTTACATGACAAAAAAGAGAAAATTGCGTTTGATTTTTTTCCCATCAATTTGAAGCTAGTTTGTGCCCAACTTTGGGCTCTGATTTCATGAATGGGAAAATATGTCATACGTCATCGAACACGCATGCGCATTGTGCTTATTTTCTCGGAGCTTTATGGAGAGACGTCCAGAGATGGAATAACAATAGAAATAATCCCAGTATTAATTCTTCCATATGAACATAACATACTTTGCTGACATCGTCAATATTCTTAGTATGACCATAAAATCTTGTTAAATCGTAATAATTTAGATGAATTTAGGGCTCGATTCGAAACATTCGTATTTATTTTGATCGCATGCTCAATTGCGTCTAAAAAACTGGATTGTCATTATCAGGATTAATTCTCGAACATCGTCATAACTCATATTCCACAATCTTTCCTCACAATCGTTATATCAGCATTGAATAGCAATTCAAATGACCATCCAGAGAAAATTACATATTTATTCCCATAAATTTATTTGGAGCTCATTTTGGATCCAACTACACAATCTCAGGCAAGTTACAGCGCTCTCCGTTGATTGCACTTGTTTGCTGGCGCTGACGTCAAGCACGCCTGTCGTTTCGGGTGAGTGAGTGTACGGAGCTAGCTAGCTGCGGACGGGGCTGGTGAATGGACTGCGAATGCTAGTTGACCGAAAATCATTCGGATCGACTCTGCGTGATTCATGTCTTTATTATTGTTTCATTTTAAACTTATATGTTGTCATCTGCAAATATCATTGTTGAAGATATTTTGGGAAGAATTCTGCTTTGGTCCCGGCCTTTTTTGTGTGTTTTGTGATCATGGAAAATACAAACGAACTTTGCTCTAGCTGTCATCTGCTTGTGCAACGCTCACCCGGCCAACGCCAGCATAGCAGCGCATACCGTCAGTGCGTAGTAGTGCATATGCAAAGCGCATCGCATCGACGCAAAAACAAGATTACATTTTCCCCGCCTTTAATACTGTATTCGATGCATCGATGTTCGATCGAATTAGAGCTGTCGAACACCGGTTTTCAAAATAATCGATATGACTCAGGCTTAGACATTACATATACTTATGGAAAGCAATGACTATTGATTCAGAGCTAATGTTTGAACACTTGCCCTCCAACTTTGAAATATACTCATCCTGTGGGGGGGGTGTTAAACAAAGATTTAAGTATAACTTAGAGTTGCACTTAAATGCCGGCGCGAACATGATATGAAATGCGCAATCTTATTGATCAATACGCTGCAGTGCGCGTTCTCTTGGCATGATATGACTGACCAATCCATGCATGCCATATATACCACACAACGCGACTAGGCATTTAACTGCGACTCTAAGTCACACTTAAATCTTTGTGAAACACCCCCCTGATCTTACAATAACGGAAGGCCATAGTTCACTGACCTCACTTCCCCCGTTCATTAGGCATAGAGATTCGTGTCCATGTGGCCGGCCTGAAGAAAAATGGCCTTTTCCTTTATATCTTGATTTAAGACCTGCTGCACTTAATCATAACACATGTTCCTGCCTCTATTTGAATCAGGATATATGTATGTTTGGTAGGATATCCCTAAGGGTTATTCAGAGGGTAATATCGTCCAAAAAGACTTTGCTCCATGCTGGGGAGGAAATAAGAGATAAAGTTACTCCACCCGAAGCACAATGAATTAGGGGAAATCCCTTAGTTTTTAATCTCACAAGATGTATGCATGTTGATTGGTCAGTAGAGTGCTACACCAGGCTGTAGTGTCAGAATTTTGTTTTGAAGAGTGTATGGAGTTACACAACTTGCTCTTGCATTCTCAGCCACCTGGGAAGTCAAAGTTGATATTGTTTCTATTACTACCTGACCATATGAGTACACAATGCCTGGCAGGTTACCTGTTGAGGTAAGTGCGTTCAATTGATATTGGTTAGCAATTAATATCAATTATGACAATAGTTCCATTTCTATCACATCATGTTTAGACCATATGGCAATTTACCTTTTTTTTCTAACACTCTCTTCTCATTGGACAACACCAGTGGCTTGTTTCATAAAGGACTTGCCAACTGTTTTAACTTTGCCATAATGGCAACTACCATGGCAACAGGGCCCAGCAGGCAATCAAAATCAAGGTTGCCTTGGTAGTTGCCATAATGGCAAAGTAACAACAGTTGAAACTCTTTATGAAACGGGCCCCAGAGGTTGACCTAGGGGCAGTTTGACCTTTTCCAACACCACTCTCCCATTTCTCTCTGAAAAACACCAGATGTCAAGAAGGAGAACCAAGAGCAAGAGTATCTTTGATGATGAAGCCATCCTGTTTGGTCTCAAGAACGAGGAGAATCCCGGGGTAGATCTCTTCGGCTCCGACACACCGGTCCCTCAGACAAAGGTAAGAAACCGTTCCTCCTGATGCTCCAGTCATGCCGACGAAACCAACTCACAGATCAATCAATAATATGTAAATGGTAATAATGTAGCAGCTTTGATCGGTCTGGAGTCAGCTTTGTTGGTGTGACTTGCAGCATAACCCATAGACTTCTGAACCCTGGTTCCTCCTGTATTAACCCTATGGTAATTCAGGAGTTTGGTGGTCAGTGGGTTAAAGAAAAAGCATGCCTTCTTCGTTGTTGCATCTGCCTGGATGATATCGCCCAAGGTTCAGAGCTGGTACACTTTCAGGGGTGCTTCTTGTTGTCACGACAACAAAGTTATTTTGATTGGTAACAATTATAAAATCAGAAGGAAAAATAAACTGAATGAAAAAGTTGAAGTTACCATGAAGTTCATGTAGCATCTTTTTTTTCTCAAAATAAGTTGACTTGAACAGTAGATTACACTTTCATATTTGAAATTACAGAAATTGTATTCAAATTCATGAGAAACATATATATTCAATGTAATTTAAAAAAATAGTACATATAAGAAGTATTTATAATACTTTAAATGATGCTCTGTGTGTCATTTTTTTTTCATATTTCATTGATCAATCATACAAGAAAGAATAGATTTGGCCTGTTAAAAGCCATAGTGTATATTTTATTTTGTGGTCATTACATGTATGAAGGATGTATCAGCTGTGTTCCTTGTAATGCATGTATGTTACTATACCTTAGCAGACAAAGAGCACTATTGTCTATTCAACACAGAATTCCTAAATGTTGCATTTCACACAAATGAGGCTAGTTTTCCTCTTTTAGGGAAGATTAAAAAAAAAGAAGAAAATTCATTCTGATAAAACACTTATGATGTAGTACAATTGGCTCGTATTTCCTCTTTTTCATAGACTTCATAATGGTTTGAAGCATGTCAGTTAAACAGGGCTAGACTTAACCCAAGGCAGTGACTTGGTGTCCTCTAAATTCCCCTTTAACTGACAGTGGTTCTTAGGTGATTTTTCAAACAATTGCAGTGCTCCACTGAGGGGTGTACCTGCGAGGGATTACTGCAAGGGCTGGCTGAAAATTTTGTATTCTGCATTGTCCCAAGGCCGAATGGGAAGGTACATCTAGCAATCGGGTGGTTTTGGGGTTTTCCAGCATAAAAGCTTTGATTGCTCAATACGTTTGTTATAACAATGGAAAGAACAAATGGGGTATTATAATGCTGTGGAAAAACCTTGAGGTGTGATTTACAGACTAGGTTTTCTGTGGTGAAGATGATGTTTGCTAGAGAGAGATGAAACAAGATAGAACCAGGTTGCTCATTAAGATTGTCTTCTGTAATATTCCCTGATTTGTCTTACATGTACAATGTACTTTGCGTCTGCTGTATTAAAGCCTCGGGCTTATCTTCGAGACGGGGGCTCAATACGCAACTTGGGAAGGGGTAGCAAGTGGGAATTGCCGGACATTCCCAGCCCCTAGTCATGCAACCATGCTCTCTTTAGCGTAATTTGATTTGAATTTGGGAGTGGGCGGAATGAGAGTGTATTTTGGTTTGTCCATTTCTATTTCTGATTATAGACGCACTGATAGCAAATTAGGGTGATTACGTGAGGCAGTTTTTGTATGGATGGGGGCCTGTTCTTTCTTGTGTCAAATGCACTCGAGATAATCATACTTGTCTTTCCTGTGTTATCTGCTACCGTCTGTGCTTACTTGTTGCAGTGCGATAGTATAAACTATTGCATGGCTCAAACCACTGTGGTCATGACATAAATTCTTCTATTGGGTGTTAATCTTTTATAATCGTATTGCAGGAATGGGTTTGAGAAATATTATGGGTGGTTATTTTTGGATATTCATAGTTGGAATAAGGAAAATCTTTTGATGTTACGTTGAGTGGAGATGGCTCGTAATTCATGATTTATTAGATTTTTAATGATTGTTTGATAAGTACTTGGTTTGAATGAAAATTCATACTCAATCATAAGAGCTACACTGTCTTTTGGATGGATAGAAATACAGTGAAATGAAGCACCTCCAAAGCTTAAAGAAAAAAATAGTCCTTCAGTCTTGTACTCTGTGAAATTCGAAAATTTCAAGTCGATTTTATCTATTGAATATCTGCTTCATGTAAGTCTTTATGAGGTCATTATGTGTTTGAGGATTGCTGAGATATTATGATGCCACAGGCAAAACAAGTATGATTTCTGCTATTTTGATGATGACATTGCATGAGAAAAAAGAAAACAGAGATTTTGTTTTGTACGTCGTTCAGTATACCTCATCACATAACATTTTCAACAACTTTTCAAGTGTTCTTCAGATCCTTGAACATGTAATTACTGCAGATATAGTTCAAAGTTTCTAGAATTACACAACATCGTTTTCAAAGACCTTGTGTGTTGTATAATGCCTGTGATTATAATAATATTTTGTAAGAAATCACAAATTTTGATGAATTTTTTTAATAAGCTATGTGTTAGTAGATTCAATACATGTTTACAGTTTGCTAGTTGTTGTTGCTATTTACATTGATGTAAACGACTTAAAAAGAACTGGAGAGAAATAAATTCGCTACACAACAGGACCATGAGATAATGCTTTGTTCCGATATTTGCCTCAGATATATGAGGGCAATACCTCCCACATAATGCATAAAGGAAAACCATTGCACTTTCATGAACTCACCCCTGTATATGGTAATGGATCCTTTAATATTCCCATTTTCAAGGAAAATATCTCAAGTAAGTGAGACTGATTATTCATGTCTAGATATATTTACAGATTTTTCAAACGGGAAATTAGTTTTCAAAGACATGATGTATCTGTGAATTTGTACTTTCGATCCCTTGTTAATGTGACATTGTTTTCTCCAAATGAATTCAAAAATTTGTTTCTCTCCAGACTTGATTTTCCTGATGTTATAATCTGTATCGTCCCCTATGTACTTGAATATAAATGAATAGTTATACTAGTATGTGACCCGCCACCCAAACCAACAATGAGTTGCTAGGTAAGGTTCTCTGTATATAGCTAAAATCATAATTTTGTCTCCAAAAAGCAATACTTAGAAAATGATTTGATCAGGTAGAGTAACACTACTACATATTATAAAATTTGAATTTTTCAATTATAGACAAGATAAATGATTTTTAACACCCCTTTTCTGGACGAAATGGAAGTTTCACCGAGCTTGCACTGTGTTCAATTCTCATGTTTGAGTGAACCCGAATTCCAAACCTTGTTTGTCCCTTTATATTTTTTGGATTTCTTTTACTTTGATTGTACTGGTTATGATTATTTTTTGATCAGTTTTGTCAAGGTATATTTAATTTTAAAGCTTAGGATGTGCTTTTCAGGGTCAATGAAAATCTCAAAATTAATTTTGGATGACTTATTGTTGGTTTTCCGGTGGCAGGTCACATATGGCTGAAGACATGTTAGTATATTATGCAATGTGCACTCTCCGCTATGGAGTAGGGCTCCGGAGGTTTTTCTAGCTTTGTTATATGAACAGGCATTAACTTCTCTTATGCCTCATCACATCAGGATCAGTCAGAAACGGACGAAAAGTCAGGAACACCCCGCAAACGAGCTACCTCGGGGAGCAAGGGGCTATTCGGGGAGGAGGACGAGGGGGAGGATGACCTCTTCGCCTCCACCGCCAGCAAAACAACATCCCGCTCCTCCGGCGTCAAGGCCGCCGTTGCCTCCAAGAAGGAGAAGAAGAAGAAGCAGCAGCCTGCTGTGCCCCCCAAAGGAGGTCTCTTCGATGACGACGATGAGGACGATCTCTTTGGAGAGTCAAAGCCAAAGAAGGAGAAGAAGAAAGAAGAGAAGAAGAAGGAGAAGAAGAAGGAAGAGAAGGAGGAAAAGAAAGATGCGGAGAAGAAGGTGGTTGAGGAGTCGTCTGGTGCGGTGGATCCATTGGGTGGCGTCGGTCTTGCAGCACAAGGAGCTGAGACTGATACCCCTCCAGAACCACCTAAAGAGGTAAGTCAGTTTTTGCCATCATATTTGATTTTATCTTATTGTTAGAATTCAAAATTTTCTTTCATTCATTAGTTCTGGGATTAACCTTTAACCACCCGAAATCTACAAACAAATATAAAACTAAAAACAACTCATCCACACACAAAAAAACTTTATTTCCTTGAATTTTGTTTGTCATATATTTTTATTCATAAATGTACTGTCTTCACATGTGTTGTTATTGTTGTTGTTTTCATTTATTAATTGTTATTCTCTTTTTGGGGAGAGGGGGTAACTCAAAAGGGTACTCACCCATTAAAGTCGATCCAAGTTGAATTTTAACTTTTTTTTAAATTTCTTGAATGCCCCCCCCCCCCACCTGAAAAAAACAAACAAAGGCACTACACATAATAGTTTTTCATTGAGTTGTTATTTGCAAACTCAAGAACTCATGCACAGAATGTATAGGTTGCCCCAGTAACCAGCAGGCTTTCTTGTTTATGGTATTATAAAGGGGATTGTATATCCCGCTTATGCTTCAGTCAACACCAATAAAACCAACTCCAAATGTCACTGGAAATAATGTAATAGATTTGGTTGATCTGGGCCCCGTTTTACAAAGAATCAAGATTGATCCGATCAATCTCAAGTATATGGAAATCCATCAGTGTCATAATTTTTTCTTTAGGAAATACACACAATGTCCTTGGAAAACCAAAAGAAGCACACTGAATTTTCAAGAAAACTATGAATGTATGAATATACATCCGATCTAGAAAACATTTTGAACAAACATGCATTTTAGATGGTGACATTGCTGGCTTTCCATAGTTGTGGTTGATTGGATCAATCGTAACTCTTTGTAAGACGGGCCCTAGAGTCAGCTTCACTGGCATGACTGAGGCCTAACATATCTGCATGCATGTAGCATTGTGGCCCACTGGATTAGTCTCAGGACTTCGAAACAGGGTCGTGGGTTCAAGTCCCAGCCACAGCGTAATTCCCTTCAGCAAGAAATTGACCCACATTTTGCTGCACTCAACCAAGGTGAGGTAAACGGGTACTGGCATGAAGGAAATCCTCAAAAAGCTGTGAGCACCGGAATCGGTAGACTAGCTTAATAGCCGGGGTAATATATTAGCGCCTTGACTGCATTACATGGTTAATATGTGCGCTATACAAATACCCAATATTAGTATTATTATTGGTTTAGCAGAACGTGAAGATGCATGCGTGTATCATTGATATCTCATGATATCATCTGCATTAGCAAAGAAAACAAAATGTATCACATTGTCCAAAATCATGTTGGTCTATAATCTGTTATTATAGAAGCAGTTGAAAATAGCCTTTCTTTGACTTGCAGTTAGTAATGAAAGGATTATTTCATTAAATTACTTAGTTGTAAAAAATTGTTACATTTCAGTCTGATTGATTTGTGTGCAATTTGCAGATGAGCAGCTGAGAGTTCATGTTGTAGAGTTTGGTCAGTAATGTCAATTATAATGTCACATCAACCCACATAGATTTCATTTTCAAATGTGTCTTTTGTCGCCTGGTGAATAGCACCATCTTTTTGATGAACCAGGGGGGGGGAGGGTGTTGTTATCACCATTTGTTATCTGACATATTTTCAGATCGACAGCTACCTTTGATTTTATTGGCTTAGAAGCACAGGTGTCTGTTTGGTAATGATTACATTTGTCCTTTTCACTGCTGACAATTTTCATGAAGCAGTCCTAGAATCTGCCATTATTTCACAGGTTGTTTTTTTTTACTACATAAAAGCGATGATTTTGTGTAGGTAGAATGAAAACATACTGGCCCGAATTCACAAAGGTGGTTTTGGAAACCCACGGTTGAGTCCATGGTTTATGCAGATATCCTGTATGAAATACGCTTAATTTACTGCGTATACTAAAAATTGTCCAATGCTGATGCGGGGTTTTGTCACAGTGTGCCAAGTTGACGCCTGTTGCCATGGTTATCCACGCTATTTTATTCGAGTCCACCATTTTTATTCATGAGTCCACTCCTCAAACAGTGGACTCATGAATAATATAGCGTATCTGACCATGGTAACAGGCATCAATTTGGAACTCTGTGGCCAAAGCTTGCATCGGCATTGGACAATTTTTATACGCTCGCCCGATACGCGCAAAATTAAGCGTAATTTATACAATAAATCTGCATAAACCATGGATTCAACCGTGGGTTTTCATCACCACCTTTGTGAATCGGGGCCAATATGTCTTTTGATAGTGCTTACCTTGATACGTTACTGCAAGTTATTTCATGACAGTGTCGTAGATTTCTATCCCCACTAATATGTCCATCCCCATTTCCAATGTCCCTCTTTTTTTTTCTTTCTTTTTCTCTCTCCTTTCAACTCCACCAGGATCCACCCTCGCTGGCGGCCACCAGATCAAGCAAGAAGCCTCCTGCAGGAGCCGTCTCCATGTTCGGGGGCATGGATCCATCCAAACTCACCAAGAAAAAGAAAAAGGAACCGGAGGTCGACGACGACCTCGCCTTCGAGAGCAAGGTAGGAATTTACGGCGACGTGAACGGGATGATAAATGACCTGTGAATGGGCATTTATCGAACGACATCCGGCAATATCTTTCGTTTCAAAATGATCCTATGAATGAGCGTAATTAATTCAACACTTCTTTGCTATATCATACTCATGAAATGGACAGTAATGTTTAAAATATATGTATGTATTCTACTATCCATTATTGAAATTTGAAATCCACTGTGTATTTTTGTCTCTCATTTTACACATCATCCCAAAAGTTATATTTGTTTTATTGTCCTTTTTTTGTTTCGAATTATGAAAAAGAAGCATTGTATATGATTTTGTGTCATTCTACATTGACACATAATTTCACTAGGGAGGCTATGATGTCATTGTCATCATTGGGATATTTCAAGAGCTTGCCTTCTCAATTGTAAGGCTCAATGATAATAATGAAGAAAACACCTGAAAGCTTATTGTCCCATCAATATTTTCCAAAGTCCTTATTTCATTGAATATCATATGTACACATTATGCTGTCTGTTTCTGCTTATGTAATAAAGTTCATTTTAAGTATGAGTTGTATTTGTCCAATCAACTGTAAGTACATTTACATGTATGTACCAAATGATCATCTTCCTTGCTGATTTATTCTTCCCATATATGTAATAGTTTTGTTCATGAATTTATCATTTTATTTCTTTTATTGATCATGTTCACTTTTGTTGATTTTTTGCTCATAATTTTTTTTACTTTTATTCCCATTCTTTCCATTGCATATATTATATATCATCTGAAAAATACCAACATAATGTTTATTTTTTTCTACTCAAATAGTCCCCCACCCCTCCAAATCCTCTTACCTCATCTTCCTCCTCTTCTGCCTCCTACGTTACCCCTACTCCTCTCTTTGGTTCTGCGCCTCCCCCTTCGGAGGACACGCCCGACTACGCCTCGGTGAAGCCACGCTTCAAACCGGTAGCTGCACCGAAAGGCAAGAGCACGTCTGCGGTCGGCAAACTTAAGGTGCCATTTTCAATGTTTACGTCATTTAGTCTGATTTCATGCCGTTGTGTGTGTGTATGTGTTTGTGCGTCTAGCTTTATATATTTTCAAGAAACTTTCATCATAATTTTATTTTGCCTTGCAGATCAAGAAATTTCATACCAAATTTCCCATATTTTCAATATGTCAGTTTGAATTTCTAAAGACATTCTCACTTATTTATATGCATTTCATATTTTTGGAAAGAATCTGCATGTTATGGTATCTTTTAAGATTTCTAAAATATAAATTACCACACGCAGCATGAAGGGAAGCAGGGTGACTTTGCCCCCCTCCCCTCCAAGAAATTTAAAAGAAAAATTAAAACAATTATCTTTTTACTTAACTGCTGGGGGTGATTTTCTTTTTCATTTTCAAATATACCTCCATCTTAAAAGAAAAATAATAATAAATAATTGAAATTCATGTATATTACTCTTATGTGTATATACATTTGCAACTCACCACATTTTAGTGTGCTCTGCTGTGCCTTTTTTTCAATATAATTCTCATCTTCACGTTGTGTTTGTGTTCTCTGTTTAATGTGACATGATAATGTTCTCTAATGATTCCTTTTCAGATTTTGTGTTTTGGTGGAGTGTAGCTTTTTTCATCACTTAACCCATTAACTCCCTTCTCAGTCCTTTCCATTCACTTTCACGTCCTTCTCTGCTCAATTGTTCTAAATATAATGTAAAGCGCAACTCACCTTAAATCACTTCTATATCTTTATGGTATTTTATTTTTTTACTTATCATTTTTTCTAGTATTCATCTTAATTCCCTTTCAGTATTTAATAATCACCATTTTGCTTGTGGGTTCGCTGAGTTCTTGATTTTGTTTTTGTATGTTATGTCTTTATTCAAAATATAAACACAAGTTCGTGTGTGACATGCTGACATTTATGTGTAAAAAAATGTGTAAGATATATATTCAATATGAACACTGCTGTGTTTCTGCACCATCACAGTATTTTCTCAGCCATTTATTTAGCCATTTTGTTCAATAATCCATGTATTCGATATGCAATTTTAATTGAAGCATGCAGAAAAGTGTATTTACTATCTCTTTCATTATATTCCATTCTATGTGTGCCTTGAGTTGATGCTTGATTGTGCGAATGTATACAATTTTATATATGATCTCATTCTTTAAAAATACACATTTTTCTGCTGAGGTGACTTTTCCATCCTATATGTGGATATATATATTATTTTGAAATCCTAATATTGAAATGCATTTACATATTTTTTGCATTTGGAAAAAATGGTCTATTTGTCCATGTTGTGATATATTTTCACATTCTTTCATTGGGCTAGTATGAATTCACAATCATTGTTCACGAGGATCTGATTATATTGTAATTGTATTTTGATGTATCAAGCTCATTGGCCCGAATTCACAAAGGTGGTTGTGAAAACCCACGAATGAGTCCATGGTTTATGCAGATTTCCTGTATAAATTATGCTTAATTTAGCGCGTATCTGGCTTGTGTATAAATAATTCCAATTCCGATGCACGGTTTTGTCACAGTGCGCCGAATTGAGGCCTGTTGGCGTGGTTAGCAACGCTATTTTATTCATGAGTCCACTGTGTTTATTCATGAGTCCATTCTTCCAAACAGTGGACTCATGAATGAAATAGTTTATCGAAACCATGGACTCAACCGTGGGTTTTTAAAATCACCGTTGTGAATTCGGACCATTAAGTTTAGATTTTGTAGGGAATAAAAGTAACTTGCACCCTGAGCGTTGCTGCTTGTAGTATTAAAGTAGGTGCTGTGAATTGGTTCAAGGGAAAAGAGCTCTTCAAAGAGAAGGGTTTTCCCAAATGAAAAGCTCTATGAAGTAATTTGATGTCATAAATTTTTTAAGTAGATATACATGTATGCTTTTAATCAAATGATGTTTAAGATGTTATAGGTATGATGTAAAGTTGATCATGGTATGTTTGCATGTATGAAAGTTGTTCTATGAATAAACCAGTTGACTTTAACGTGAATATGTGAGTTTTTATTATCTCGAGGTAGCATTTTAAGAAGTATGTGCCTGTATTGTACATGTGTAGTTGATAAGCTTTGAAGATTAAACTACCGGTATAAAGCATGCTAGGGTGTATTGAACTGTGGAAAACGCAAGACACTGAATCCCTGTAAATGAATTATGCTATCTGAAATATAAGGGAAATTCCCCAATAAATGTTATATTTCAAATGCGTAAATGGTAAATGATGTTTGTGTGTAATGACATTTTTAGTGTACCGCTGTTGATTATTGATATGTTGATAGATCTTCTCTTTCCTAATTGTTCTATGAGATTTCAGGAATATTGGTGCTGTTTAATCCTCTCACATTAAGAAATTTTGTGTAAGAATCAACGTCGATGAGGTATACTGAGCATAGATATGTGATTATTTTTATGATACAATTTGCATGGCATGCATGTCATAGTTAGGATTTATTATGATAAATTGCTCATTCTATATGTTTTACTGTATCTGTAGTGCATGAGAATAGTCTCTGATGATTTCATTTACTTTATTTGGATTTCTGTCAGAACTGTTTCCATTATTATTAAGGATTGGATAGTAAAGCTTTAAGTAATCTATGCATGTTGGCAGTGCATGATCTTTTAAAAGTAGATGGTATGTCAGAAATCATTTTACTCAATGGTATTTACTTTTTGGTAATTTTTTCTTTTGTTCTTTGTATTCAGATCAGTATAGGTGATTCTGTATTTGTTGCTTGAAAGTATCTGTGTATCATTAATTAAAGTGCTTATGCCAATTAAGTATTCACATTGAATGAAACTTGATAGTTTTTTGCTCAATGATTTCCTGTGATCTTTTTGTGAAATTGTAATGGAAACTTGTGCTTGTTTCACTTCCGATTATCACGTCTAGGCTGGATTCCTTCCAAATTGTATAGAGGTCATTATGCCAGTCAAGTCGTCTTTCCCCGACTTGAGCCCAATACCAACTAAAGCTAGCCCTGGCAAGCAGCCTCCACAGACTAAAGCGAAGCCCAGCCCACCTATCGCCATTCAGAAGAATAATGAGCTTCGGAGTCAACCGCGGCGTTACAGACCTAACTCACCCATTGGAGATGAAGGTGGTGTCTCTTCAAACATTATGAACAGAATTCCTCAGAAAGCTCTCAAACCTCCTCAGCAAAATTATAGAAATCACAACACTGACAAGTTCCACCAAGAACCTCCCCCAACACTTCCGAAGTTCCCCAGCCCACCTAAAGAACCACCTCCGACTTTCCCTCGGTTCCCGAGTCCACCCCAAGATCCTCCCCCACCCACATACCCAAAGTATCACACAAATTCCCATGAACCACCGCCTACCTTCCCCAAATTTCCGAGTCCTCCGAGCGACCCTCCTCCGCCTCCTAAGGTATTCAACACCATCCCACCTCCAACATTACCCAAGTTTCCAAGTCCACCAAATGTTCCTCCTCCCGACTTTGAACCCAAGACTCACAAAGCGAAGGGACCACCTACTCTCCCAAGAAGCACCCACCAAAACAATGACCTTCCTCCCCCTCCTCCCCCTTCCGTCGGTAGACTACCCAGTCCTGCAGAATTCCCAAGACCACCTTCCTTTCTAGATAATCCCAACCAGGAAGGCTTCCCTCCTCCACCTCCGGATGTTCTCTCAAAAAAGTCCAAAGCTGAAGAGCATCCTGCATCGGACAACTCTCAACGATACCCAAGCCCTCCTGCCAAAGTTCAGAATGGATACCCATCCAACATGAACAACAACATTCCTTCATCATCCAGCCCAAAGCTGCTTAGGCGGTTACGATCTCACAGTACTGAGGATGGATCCAGTGTTCCCAACGGTGTCTTTCAATCCCGGTTTGCCCCGATCAGGAAGACAAATTCAAACGGTGCAGAATGGACAGTGAACCATGCTAGTGAGAACAAGACTACAGCCAAGAATGGCATCAGCAATAAACTAATGCGTGAAGACAAGCCAATGAAGAGGGTGCCAGCAAGACCACCGCCACTCAAATTCCTGACATCCAAAGTTTCTTCCTCTCCACCAAACTCCAAGAGCAGACCTATCATTTCAGAACCACTAAGCCCCAAAGGTCTCCACTCAGGGGCTCTGAAAGCCAATGGTCAGTCTGCCTTTGTTGTTCATGGGGACAGGAGACATGTATCCCCGGGTGCCTCTCCTGTAGGAAGCCCTTTGTCTGACAAGTCCCTTGACTTTGAGAAGGACGATATGCCCATCTTTAGTGCTCAAGTCCTGAAGAACGGCTACAGGAAGCAAACGTCTCCAAGAGCAATTGGCAAGTCACACGATGTCTTGCATGCAAACAGGCAGAGTCCAAGAAGGGATTCTCCAGCTGGTAGTCCGTCCCATCATCACCGGGACGGGCATTACAGATGGGATGCAGATTTACCACCGCCCCCTCCTCCTCCATCGTATCGAACAAATGGGCAAAGGGTCAACGGGAATCATCGAACAGGCAATGGTATTGATAGTGAGGTAAATTTTGCTAGAGATATTGAGGCTGAAGTTGATGGCTATGATGATAACTTGGTAATTGATAAAATTAGAGATCATCACCTAAGACATGCACCTAAAGTAACACATGAAAATAACATCCATGTTAATGGAAACCATGAGAGTGGTACCAAGCAAGCTCCTCCCCATGCCCCACCAATATCACCCATGCTGGCACGGAAATCTAAAGCTGGTAAGAAACAACCTCCTGCACCTGCGCAGAAACCAGCAAAGGCCCCCATACCACCCCCTGTCCTTGCCAAGCCCCCAAAGGGATCCCATTGCCCTGGTAGAAGTACACCTTCCAGAGAACAAAATGGTCATATAGCATCCAGATTCTCATCATCACCTCCTACCTATCCAAAATCGTCCAACACCACCAACTCTAACAATGTCATGATCAATGCACACATGTCCATCATCTCCAACTCCTCAACATGCTCTCAATTCTCAATGAATTCCCTCAATCTCTCCAACATCTCTGCCAATTCCCACGATTCTTTCACCACTGTCAGTTCTACCAACACTTACAATCCCCATAATATCTCTATGATCTCCTCCAACTCCTCAAATTCAAACTCGTCGGTAACTTCTCAGAAAATAGCTTCCTTTGAGAATAGCACCGAGAACGGTCATTCGAAAACAACCAAGGAAGATTCCAATCAAAATGACCACTGCCCACCCAATGAGTTGTGCAAAATGTCTCTTATTCAAAAGATAGCTCTCTTTAGCCATAAGAAAGATCGTCCCTCACCCCCATCATCTCCTAAATCCTCTAGAAAGGGTAGTCCAGGACCACAGCACAAATTCCCAAAGAACACTGACGCAAAATCCAATATCAGCCTGTCAAATCTTGAGGCTGAGAACAATCAGAAGCAACCAGTCAGTCCCAAATGGGGCCGTAAAGCTGCTTCGCCCATCCCTTCCATGAAGACACCCCCTGCCGATCAGCACTACCATGACACCCCACTCATCCAGCGTCCCTCCAGTCCCAGAGGAACCAGTGATGTAGAATGGAAGAGGCCTCCTGTTGCTGCTGTCTCGGAACAGTTCGAAGCTTGCATCCGACGGACACCATCCTATTCCTTTTCCTGCAAGAGGACCGTCAGTCGGACACCATCCTCCTCCTCCACAGAGAAGAGTGACTCTGAAACGTCCTTCTCTGGAGGGTTCACCTTCCCCAGGCCAAGTAAGATCAAGAAACAGAAGGGGAGGGTACCCTTACCCCATGAGAACACCAACTCTAACTCCAACTCATCCAACTCACCCCCTCATCCTGTGGGTACCAGGGGATTGGTGTCTAAGCGCAGTATCAAAGAACCTCCAAAGCCTCTTCCAAAACCTTCCAAGAATCCTCAAAAAGTGCCAGCCAGGCTCCCAGACGCTCCACCACCCACATCATCATCATCATGTCCATCATCATCCGCTTCATCATCGATATCGTACACCCCGTCAGGCATGGCGTCATCCTCCGTAGGATCAGTTTGGCGGAAGGCAGAGCTTTTCAAGGTGTGGTGTGGTATGCTCTGCATGATGAAGCCTCTTGGGTGCATCAAGGAACCTGCCTGCATGACTCGCATGTCCAACTTGATCTGAGATAGTTTCTTATGATTTTGTGTATTAATAAACCTTACTTTTATTTCATTATTATATTTGAGGTTGTGACAGTAAATGATAGTATATTCTAAACTCCGCAGAAAATCTAGATTAAATTGCAAAATTGAATCGACTGTAGATGATGTGACCCAGATTAATTGCATCTCAGATAGGGCCCGTATTCTGAAGTCAGGTTCAACTAAGACCATGGTCTAACTCTGTGCTAAAATTATGGGAAGCCAAATGTGTCAAAATTTTTATCAAGTTGTATGTTTCATAGGTTTACTGTGCTCTTCCTGATTCATCGATGGCAAAGGTAGTCATCTATTTATACTTCCTAGACAATTATGAATAATTTGAGAGCCAAATCAGCCGAAATATGATATCTCTACTGTTAGTGATTTATTTAACAATTGGCTATCCATACTTAAACCACATCTTTAAACCTGAGTTTAAGTTAAACCCGACTTCAGAATACGGGCCTAGGTATTTGTTAAACAAAATTGAAGATGTTCTATTTTGTGTTTCATAGGATAAGATTGCATACTTGCAATGTGATTTCTTTTTTGTCCATAAAATGTATCAGATGCAATCTCTATAGCTGGAATATTTGCTTTCAAGCAAAGATACTCATTGCTTTCTTTTTAAAGGGTCAGTACGACACTCTAAAAATTGGAATGTATGACTTCCTGAGAAAAACGTGATTTTATGATATCATTATTGATTCTTTTTTTCTCCTAAACTTCATTTATTCTTGACCAGAATGCGTATGTTTTTAAAGGAATGCTTTCATTATCATCATTGCATGAATGTTTGAATGTTGTTTGTGACTATGACATGTTGATTGTAGAAGGTTCATAATATTTATTTCTGCTCTTGATTCATATTAAACCTATACCCCTTCATTCAACGCTTAACATTGATAATGACTGTTTTCACAAACACCATTGTAATATAGCATTGTGGTAGAATCATGACTAAGTTGACTAACAGTAAGTTTTATGCAACCAGGTCCAGCGGCCAAAACATACGGTAGTGCTTAATTTGGCAAAGAAAGAAAACAACCAACTTTTTTTTTTCATTGCATTGATTTACCACCTTTTCACACGGCAAATGTTTTTTGTAATTTAATGATGATTCCGGTGAAAAATAAGGATAATGATAAATTTTAGCACGTGTGAATTCAAACTAGAATCACGAATGCTAATCACAATCACGAATTCAAATTCTATTCCGGAGGTGAAATCCAGTTAATTTTCACTCAAATTTACGTTACAAATTTTCAGTGTAAAAGGTCCATTGATTCTACATGTAAAGACGAAACTGCAATCATCATTACAATGATGATTCAATATTCATGTGTGAAAAGGCCAAATGTGACACGCCAAGTGGACCCAAACTCTGGCAGCAATTTTTCCTCAAACGTGATTGCTTTTTAACACTTGCCCTTTCAATGTGTGCGTATACAATAGTGTTGGCTGTAGTTACCCCAACAGCAAGTCTCAGGCATGATAAGTTTTATATGTAGTCGTTGATTTTCACCGGCAGCTGTTATAAGCTACTGAAATCCTTGCATTTGATTGGCTCAGAGCGAAATAGTCAAAATCAGTGTCAAGGTGCTTCATGAAAAATTCCAGAGAGTTCCTTCCCCCATTTGCCCTTTTCCTAAACGTATATGTATAACATTGATATAATACTTCAAATGTAGATTATTTCAGAGATTGACATCAGAGAGCCTTGAATTTCCCCTGCATATAGATTGATTTTAGGTGAAAGAAAAGATTTCTATTATCTGGGCACGAAGGGACTGCATAGATGCGGGGTAAAAATAGAAAACTAAAATAGCTTCAAATTCAATTACAGTCCACAATAGTAAATATATGCATCGTGGCGTAAGCCATCATGCCGGAATTAACATGCAATTGCACTCTCCAACATGAGGCAAAGATAGCTTAACATTGAGACTGTATTATGAAAACAATGAATAATTGGAGGTGAATGCATTATTATCCTTTTAAAGGTCAGGTCCACCTCAGAAAAATGTTGATTTGAATCAATAAAGAAAAATCAGACAAGCACAATGCTGAAAATTTCATCAAAATCGGATGTAAAATAAAAAAGTTATGACATTTCAAAGTTTCGCTTATTTATAACAAAATAGAACTTATATGAACGAGCCAGTTACATCCAAATGAGAGAGTCAATGATGTCACTCACTCACTATTTCTTTTGTTTTTTATTGTTTGAATTGTACAATATTTCAATTTTACGAATTTGACGATTAGGACCTCCTTGCCTGAAGCATAAAATGTCAAAATAATGGAATTCCACGTGTTCAGGGAGGAATGAAACTTCATTTCACATGACAATGACAAGAAAACAAAAATATTTCATATAATAAAATACCAAAGAAATAGTGAGTGATGTCATCAGTTTCTCATTTGCATACCAACCGAGATGTGCATAACACTGTTTTGTGAAATGAAGCGAAACTTTAAAACGTCGTCACTTTCTTAGTTTACATCAAATTTTGATGAAATTTTCAGTGTTATGCTTGTTGAATTTTTCTCTTTTTATTCAAATCAATTTTTTGTTGGGGTGGACTTGTCCTTTAAAAGAGATGTATTATGTGATACAAGAATGATTTTCTACCATACAGTGACATCTAGTGGGAAAGACACAAATGTCTACCCTGGTATGTTAGGTTGCTTATTGAACAAGACTGTTTGAGACTTTTATATGTTTTGCTTACTTCAAGTAATTTATAGTCTGTGTCCTGTACTTTATGCTTTTGAAGTAGTTACGTTTTATACCAAAGGGTATTTTCACCCATTTTTTTTTACTTTGATACACAACATTTGCTTTTATAATGATATCAGTCAGTCTTTGTTTTAAAGAACCTAAAATAACTAAAATTCTGGTCTTTCAAATACCTGTTTCGTGAAACGAGATGACAAAGAAAGTTTTTTTTATTATGTAGCAAAATCCTTCTTGAGCAGTGGAAAAGAACCATTTGATTCTCTCCTGCAATTATTATTTTTTGTTGGGGGGGGGTTAAGGATAATATATACAGTTGAGGCCAGAAGTTTACATACACCTAGGAAATTCAAACAAAAGTTGACACTTGCCAAACATAAAATTTACTGTATCTTATAAAATATTTGTGCTATCATGATGAATTTGCTATCATGATGAATTTGATATCAAACAAATGAGTATATTCATGCCCGTCCATCGCATTGCTTTATTATCATCAGGAGCCAAAAATATTTATGTGTCATTTTCCCCAAAAAAATCTTCATATTTTAGATTAATTAAAAATCAAAACATTTCATATCTGTGCTAGTTGCTTCTCAACACAGACATTTCAGATTACACTTTTTTGTTCAGTGGTGACATATGATAGAAAATGTAATATTAATTATAGATATGACACTTATCTATTTCTATGAAACAGTGTTTTAAAATATAATAACAAACAATAGAATACATTTGGCACGAATATTACTTTTTTCCTCTAAAGAAAATTCCACCTGAAGTATACTTTAATCCCAATGGCATCCCAATCATGTGGAAGAGCCTAATTCCACTCTTTCATTTGATACCAAATTCGTCATGGTAGCATTTATGTTTTTGAAGATATAGTAAATTTTTACGATGTGTGGCAAGCAAACAAATTTCACTGAATTCTATGGGTTTATGTAAACTTTTGGTCTCAATTGTATGTATATAATTTTTTCATCTTGATTTATTCTTAGCCTTTTCTTTATCATCACTTCTTATCTATTACAAGACACATACTTGGAAAGAGGCTTTGCATCATCATTGCTTGAAAAGACTTAATAATTTTGTTTGATTTTCTTCCTTTTGGTTATTGTCTTTTCAATTATTATTGCTTTCTTATTCTGTGTGTAATAATATGATTATCGTAATTGTAGTCTGATTTGTTTCATGTTTCTTATTCATTCAGTATATAGTCCTTCATACTCTAATCAGTTTGCAATTCTAACAACGCTACTGTCATCCCATGACAAAATGAAGCAGCTCTGTGAAATGAGAGTAAACGAAGAAAATGTGTCATCGTTTTATATGGAAATACATAGAGTTACTTGCCTTTTGAAACATCTATATTTCCAGAAATTGGGGGCTACGTGACTCTAATTCCTTTAGCATCATGTAGAGAATAAAAAAGATATCCCTAAGCAAGGAAAACATCAATTTCGAAGAAAAAATCACAGAGTTGTTTCCTTTTTCATTGGAAGGCAGAATAATACCCCAGTCACATTTCCCCTACGGCGGTCGTACGGTGAGTCGAGAACAGCCCTTTCATTCATTTTTATTCAAACCACCTATATGTTGAAACAGCTGTTTGCGACTTGCTATATCGCCGCCGTGGGATAAGTGTGACTGATGCCTAAGCATTGCCTGATTGTCTTGCTGTCAAAGAAAGAAACTTGTCTGTTATTGTGTGCTTGACGCCTGTTGCACATCTCCTGTTTATATTCTGTACGACTTGAAACCAACTAATTAATCAATTAACTATTAGTGTCCATGCCATTAATCTCCATACCTTTTCTCCCATAACAATGCCATTGTTATCCCAGTATCATTTGTTTCTTACCAGTGTCTGTGTAGAAAGGACAAAAGGTATTTTTTGTTCTCGGTCAACATACAGTTAACTCAGCTAAAGAATTTCTCTATGGTTTTTATGTTTATTTTCCTTCAGGATACTTTGCCCAAAGCCTCATTTTAGTGTATGAGAAGTGAAAAATCTCTGCTTTTTATTTTTGTGGTTTGATGCATGTGTTCATAAATTTATCATGATTTTCACTCCCTGTTTATGAAGAAAAGCCTCCTGAAACAAGTCACTGACGTCGATCCTTGCGTCACACCTATTGTTTGGGGGGGGTGGAATAATAGATCACCCCCCAACAATAGGTGTTACACAAGGATCCCCCCCCCCCCCGCCAGTGAAACTAGTATTGTAAAAGAAAGACGTGGGAAAGGTGTCTAAATAAAATTATAAACCTTCAATGGACCATATTCTCAACCATGGTTGAACCATGGTGTAACTCTGGGCTAAAATTACTGCATGTTCTATGCACTTGTTGGGTGTTTCATAAAGCTGATTGTAAGATAAGAATGACTTTCCGCACGACTGGTGATCCTTCCCTTTGCCATGTAATGTCCCTATGTAATTGAGTTATGGTCAAAAATATGTTCAAGTCTTTCGTAACTTTACGAACAGCTTTATGAAACGCCCATCAGAGTTCAGAAAGTGGGCTGATCTGGGTACATGAGCTCCCTAAGCGATACCATGACATTTGCACCGGCATTAATTGCTCCGCTGTAAATTCCACACACTAATCTTATGACTCACTTCAACCCTGGATTAACCACTATATACCCTACCCTAAACCTAACCATCAACCCAACATAGAACCCGATTGCAACCCTAAACCCTACATCTTAGATGAAATAAAGCCTAGTGCAATTGTTGCCGTAACAAATGTCATGTCTCTCCATAAAAGTACATTAACTACATCTTGATATCCAAATATAATTATAGTTTTAAACTTGTTATTCGTCTCTAATTAAAAAAAAAATGTCATTTTTATTTTGCAGGCTAGTATGAATATTGACCCAAAGACGCTCAGACCTGGTGCAGCTCCGCCAGAGAGGGTGGTAGACTCACCGGCCGTTGGCTTCGACCAACCCGCTGTCGCCAAGACGTTAGATGTCAATCCAACAAAGGTAATTCAAACTGCCATAATCATAGACGTCTTCAAAAATAAAGTTTTAATTTTTTATCTTTATTTTTAAAATATTTTTCCTGGGGGATGCTGCTTTTCTCAACATACTGCCTAAATCTTTCTCTTTGGATAAGTTTTAACATTGCAGTGAATGAGGAGTTTCAGAAGTTGTTTTTCCCCAGGGCTCGGGGCGAAATTGCCCTGAGCCTTTATGTAATATTTTCCCAGTGCAGGACATTGTATTTTTGTTTATTAAAAAGCTGGTACAATTTCAGGAGATCATCCACTTTCTTATGTCACCAGAAAGCAGAGAGAAATCATTCAGGAAGGTGCCAAATATACATGTAGGGGGAATCAGATATACATGTTTGATGTAATTGCCCAGCTTGAAATATAAGACTGCAAATTCAGTTTTGTATGGACGAATTGAGAGATTCCATTAGCTGATTATACCTTTCCATTGTTTATCCAACATGGAATTACTGAGCACAGAATATATTCTAGAAATTGTAAGATTGTATTGTCAGATCTTTCATGGAAGATATCTTTGTTTGGTGACAGTCAGACTGCAGGTCCCAAGAAAGTGGCTTCTTTCATCCAAGTGATATTCATGACTTGAGTTGTTTTGCATATTTAATGAGCTTGATGCGGACCAAAACACCTCTTTTCATTCGGTCATTGCTGCTCTAATTGTGCATCGAATTTCATGAATTTGGTACCATTGCGAAGAAGAAGAATCATTCCTTTAGGTCATGTGTTTGGATTTATTCAAAGATTTTGTAATATAGGTTAAAATTTTGATCTAAAATATGCTACAAAATAAATATTTTCACCTGACAAAAGCTGCTATTTTCACACTTTATTTATGTTTGAGCCCAAAAGATTTTTATATCATGATAAAGCTGAATATTTATGCTTTAAAATGATATAGGTTTCAAAATAAGAATTGGTTTAATCGGGTCAAGATCACACTTTTCATTTGCCATATACATAAAGCAGTTTGAAAACGAGAATACTGCATTCTGATTGGTCAAAGAGACCACCCCGTGGCAAATTCCAACTGTTCCAGTGCCTGGGTTCGTGGGAAGGTCACACTTCCCATGTGGTAATCTCCTGAAATACCCCGCGCCTGTTGTTCTGTGAACCTTATCCAGCCAATCAGGACTCTGGATTTCATGCAAGTACAAAATTTCAGAAATCTCGTCTTGTACCTTGGTGGGAAAAGTGTGATCTTGACCCGATTAAAAGGTGCCGCATATCAAGAGTGGCATTGTGAGAAAGTACAGAAGTTCAGCTTTATGGTGATATTGATATCATTGAGGCTCAAAATAAAAAGTTTTGCACAATTTGCAAAAGAAAACAGAGGAAGAAAATTCAGTTTTGAGGCACACTTTCAGGCCAGAAATTTACTTATTTAACAAAATATTGTATACAAAATAATTGACTATTATGAAAGAGTAACTTTAATCTATCTGATGGTGCAATAATATTTTCATTTAACTTGAGGTTAAAACAGGTAAATTCTTAGAGAAAGAAAATCTCACGAATCACGAGATTTTGCAAGGAGGAGGATTCAGCCACGAGATGATTTGGATGAATCTGGCCTTTTTGCTCATTAGCATAGGGACCTGCGGTCTGACTGGTGACCTTTGACCTCACATCTGTATTTCTCTCATTCCCATCATGTGCATATGAAAAGACATTTGGTACAATTTCTCATGCAAAAAATATTATTTTGGGATCATTTTCTCTTGTTTTGTATATATTTGACAATAAAATGTATGACATTTCATTATTACAATATGTGAAATGCTTCAAGACATCACCTATGTCACTATTGCAGTAGAGTCTGTATTCCCAGAATAACAATCTTTGGGAAGAGGCTGAAAGGGAGGTTTACAAAAAAAATAAGAACTATGAAGGCCCTTCATGATGTCAGTGCAAGCATTGATGTCATTTCATGAGCTTCATCAGTGCAAGCATTGATGTCATTTCATGAGCTTCATCAGTGCAAGCATTGATGTCATTTCATGAGCTTCATCAGTGCAAGCATTGATGTCATTTCATGAGCTTCATCAGTGGCGGACAGTGACCCGGAGGAGACAACGCATTGGAGGGGCACTGTATTGTTTGAGAACAATGCTGTGCCCCTCCAATGCTTTGTCTCCTCCGGGTCACGGTCCATCACTGAGCATCATTACATACTTCATAATAAGCAGAGCTGCCAAGTAGTACTGATTTTCAGTATTTAGTACTGAATAGTGAGAAGAATACTGATAGTTTCAGGTAAAATACTGATTTCTAAAGTTTCTGTTGTATGTGTGGTCCTATGGTAGTTTTTGAAAATACTGATTTCCTCACCGAAATAGTGATTGTCAGCTTAAAAAATACTGAAATGTTCCTTTACAGGTTGGCAGCTCTGAATAAGTAGAGAAAAAAATAATTATTTTCCCTCCATAGCCTACAGTAATAACTTTGACGACCATATGGACGCTTATGACTGTAGTCATTATTACCACAGCAATTACAAGACCGATTAGCCCCCAAAACCTCGGGTGATTCCTGTCGACCTTAGTGGTGTGCAATTATGATTACGTCATTGGCGACAAGAGAAAATATATTTTTAGATCCTGAACGAAGTAACATGAATTTGTTAAAGTGAAAAACGTAATTTAGAAACTTCAATAGCTGTACAGTAACAATTTGATGATTTTGCAATCCAATAGACCAGTTCGTAGTTACTTCATGGACAATTTTGGTCAAATGACCTTTCATTTCTTTCTTTATGATAGGCAGATTTCAAAGCAAGATATTACGTAAGCTTGTTTACATAGCAGGATAAAGAAATTGGATAGACCAGGTGACTAGAATAGCACACCAATGAACAATTTATGAAGGTATTTGTTGCATTCCTACTTTAAATGCATATCATAGCATGTTGCACAATATGCTTGGCAAACTGTGAAATACCAGTCGTTGATGGACGCATTGTTTTTTTTGTGGATGTAAATGAAAACCACTATTCAAAAGAATATATGAATAATCAAGACATCAAAGTTGGTGCTTATTCCATTAGATTTTAAACCACCATGTCACTTGAATACAAATGACCTTCCTCTGATCATGCGTAGAATCATTTATCATGCGCAGAAAAGAACTACGAACTGGCTTATTGTAACTACCATGTTAACAGTGCTCAACAGTCTGTCAAAAATTCAAAATAATATATTTTATTGGAATCATTATTGGATGGCACACTTAATGTAACAGGATATTTTATGCAACAAAACCCTGATGTCAAATTTGTCTATTGCGTATTCTCTGATATAGTAACATTTAAGTTCTCACAATATATGTAACTCCATCTCCTCAGGCTTTACTATCTGATGATAGCATAACGTCGTTTATTTAAATACATGAACGTTTCATATTGACGGTATATTATAATTACACATGAACACAAACACTCTATTATTAAGTTCTTTGTTTTAATATGTAATGCATCTAAACATATATTGCCATTTTAAAAATTTATTGATTTTATTTTTGTATATTTGTAAACCCCGACTAGTGAGGAGAGCTTCATAATAAAAAATAGTTTTTCTTTGAGTCATCCTCAGGCACTAGTCGGTGGTAATTTCTTCCTCTTGTACATATTCTTTTTGTCTTTTGCCTGGAAATAAAATAAATGATTTATGAAGGACAATTTGAATTATCCAACTAAAGTACATTTCTGTCTAAGAAGAAGATGTACATTACCATCAGTGTAGCTTCACATTATAGGGGAAAATTGCTCTTAAGATAAGTTAGCTCTAATCAAACCAGAAAAATTAAAGAAAAATAAAAGTGAAGGTTTGTTGAAAATCCATAAAAGAATTGGAAGAGTTATGAATTTTTAAAGTTTTTAATTTGTGACGTTGTTTGCACTCAGCTCCCCTCTGTATCATGTAATATAAATTCCATGCATTCTAATTTGATGAATTAAAGATATTTTTCTTACAAAAGGGGGTACTAGCTATGGAATGATTTTATTATATTTTCACCGCATTAAGAAAGTCAACTTTAAAATTTCCGGGAAGAAATGGATTTTGTGGAATTATATCACACAATGTATGGACGAGTTGCTCGTACATGACGTCCTAAAAACAAGCATTCAAAAATTCATATCCTGGCTCTTCTTTGATATAATTCCACAAAACTTTCAATATTTTCTCAAATTAATTTTCTGCTTTTATCAGAACCAAGCTCATCTTCATGGTGACCTTCCCATTTAATTGTGGAAAAGTCATCATACTTGCCCCAGAAAATGTGACAAACTAATAGTCACAAAGTACATCTTCAGTCTGCAATACAAAAGTAAGTGGCTAGAAGGGCAATTAAGTATTCCTCTGGCTACGAAATGGAGGAGTGATGATTGCCATCATTAGACAGAGACCTAGATCTGGATAACAACCTCTCCCATTTTCAAGTCTTCCCAATTATTCTTTTATTTTGATAGAGATGAAGGTAAAAGATATGACCTGTATTGTTCTGTGACCTTCTTTGCTCTGTTATATGGTATTTTTCATCTCATTGTCATAGCTTGAGATCTGTCTAGGTCTCATAATAAGCCAGTTCGTAGTTCCTTTCTGCGCATGATCAAAAGATTCTACGCATGATCAGAAGAAGGTCATTTGTATTAAAGTGACATGGTGCTTTAAGATCTAATGAGATAAGCACCAATTTTGATATCTTGATTATTCATGTATTCTTTTGAATTGTCGTTTTCATTTACATAAAAAAAAAAACAACAATGCTTCCATGAACGACTGGTATTTCACAGTTTGTCAAGTACATTGTGCAACATGCTATAGATATGCATTCAAAGTAGGAATGCAACAAATACCTTCATTAAGTGTTCATTGGTGTGCTATTCTAGTCACCTGGTCTATTCAATTTCTTCATCCTGCTATGTAAGGCAAGCTTACGTAATATCTTGCTTTGAAATATGCCTATCATGATGAAAGAAATGAAAGGTCATTTGACCAAAATTGCCCATGAAGTAACTACGAACTGGTCTACTTATATAACTTCATGGCCCCGTCTTACAAAGAATTGCGATTGATCCCATCAATCACAGCTATGGACGGCCAGCAACGTCAACATCTATTATGCATGTTAATTCAAAATATTTTCGAACTATGATGTATATTCAAGCATTCATTGTTTTCATGAAAATTCATTGTCCTTCTCTTTCTTTACAAAGGACAGTGTGCAAATTTTTTCTAGACAAAATTGTGATACTGATGGATTTCCATAGAGTTACGATTGATTGGATCAATCATAACTCTTTGTAAGAAGGGGCCCAGATTTGTCTAGTGCTCTCATTCTCTCCTTGCGATGGAGCTTCCCCAAGTTTTTGTTGTTAATTTTATTGAAAAAATATATGTTTATATTTGTGTGTTAGAGTGATTCTATTTTTCTTGTTGATTCAAGACGGCCTGATTACTGTGATATTCTGTGGCTATGTAAAACTAGACTTACATAATATGGATTGGTTTAAACAAAGAAAAGTATCAAAACCCTGTGGACAATAATATTTTGATAGATTTTTGCCCATAGGGCTTTGTCAAGTTATGACAAATTTATTAGATTGCGTCAAAATAATGCATGATAAAGATGCGCGTATCCAAAACTGAGCAAATCACACAAAGGATGACGAAAAGGATACGTCATAAAGAGGAAACAAAAGAAAACAATAGGAGAGGTAGATAGAGAGAAAATGAGAAAGTGAGGAAGAGAGAGAGAGCGCGTGAGACAAAGAAAGAATGAGAGAGCGGGTGAGAAGGAGGGAGATAGGGAGACAGAAAAAGAAAGAAAGAAAAAGAAAAGGAAAGAAAGACAAGGAAAGAAAGTAAAAGAAAATACCTACGTCAGACGAAATGAGTGGAATGATACATTGAGTTCATAGGGTTGGAGACATCCGTGGCGATGGATAATCTCTTCCAGAAGCATTCTGTCCTCATAACCTCCTTTGCAAGATACTATGGTGTGTCCTGGCAAATTGAAGTGACAGGCCACAGGAAGACCTTGAGTGTATATATGGATTGGATAGATTGAATATCATTCTTGAAGCATTTGCCTGATTTTATAATAAAACATTAATTCAGTACATTTGATTTAACAAAGCTTGAAATATTTACAATGAAAAAAACATGCCTATAGATTTATTTAGATCTGTTATTACTCTATTTGTTGTAAAGGATGAGATGATTGTGATTTGGGAAATTAATATTGTCAATCATTAAAGTGTTTTAAGGAAATATTCTGATAATGGTACATTACGTCTCTGAATTTGTTCAATAAGGAGAGCCTTCCTCTTTATTCCCTGCAGACAAGAGCAAGAATATCTGCCAAACGAAGACCTCCCTCAAGGAGAAGCCTTCAAGCAGCCGCAGCATCCGCTTCCAACCCTGCCCTTCTGAGTGACAACTCCAAAGGGGCCGATGAGGTTTACCAAAACATAGCCAGCGACCAACCCGACCTTGGGGCATCTGCTTCAGCACCTGCTGCTCTTGCAGCTGCTTCCACTGCAGCCCCTCCACCCGCCAAGAAACCTACGTCCAGGATGCGTGAAGACCACATGGATGGACCACCGCCGCTTCCTCCAGCAGCGGGAGTCAAACCAAAGAAACCAACACCTTCGGATGATATCTTTGGTGATGATCCCTTTTCAGGAATGACCAATGGCTCCAGCAGTGCCTCTTCCAATCGGACTGTCAGTAACTCAAAAGAGGAACGGCCATTCTCGATAGAAGGTGATAGTGAATTATTTGCTGCTGCTGCTAAGAAGCAACCAAGTAGGACTCATGACAATGGGGATGATTTATTTAACAAACCTCTGAAGGTGGATCTTGATGCCTCCATCGATGATATTTTTGCCACCCCTCCTGTTCTTGGACATAGTAGCAAGCAAAGCTCCTTGGAAGCAGATCCAACGTACGAGGATATCTTTGCCTCAAAAGCAAACACGAACAATAAAAGGTCGACTTTGACTGATCTTGCTGTTGATGAGGACTTATTCGGAGACCTAGGAAATAAAAAGTCAAAAGGTAAGATTTAGTCTAATTCTGTTTGAAAGAAGGCCCACCCTCAGCTAAAATCATTATTACAGTGAAATTATTCTATTGGCCTGGGCTGATAATGGGAAGTATGGCTGTTGCACAAAATGGGATTACTAGTCATTAGTGGATCTAGCTTTTTTGCTATTAAAGAGGGGGGGGGGTGTCCCAGGGATTTTTTTGTTTTGCGCTTGGTGAACCAAGGGGGGGGGACACATCCAGTCTGTGCCCCCCTTTTAAGGGGTATAAACATTTTGAATGTCAATTTGCTGTTGTAAACAAGTGTGCCCCCCCCCCTTTGAAAGCAAGGGCCTTTTTTTTGCTTGTCAAATCTAGGGAAAATTGCCCCCCCCCTCCCTTTGGAAAATTCTTGTTTCACACAAGTACATATTCCCCTGGGGCAGTAATCAGAATGTAGCACAAATAGCTTAAATATTATCTTGAAAATATATTTTGGGGTTTAAATGTACAAGGAATAAAATGTTGGTCCCAATACTATTTATTTTTTGAAGTTTTGCAGGAAATATGAAAGTAGGTGAATACAAAGGGAAAAGTTTTAATATGGACATACCATATGGAATGATGGTACTGGGGAGCATTAGATGAATACAAATGGTCTGTGATTTCAACTGGCATGTGTTATTACAAGCTATTGAAATCCTTGCATCTGATTGGCTCAGAACAAGTTTCTCAGTGAAAATCATTGATGTGATCCTTTTTAACACACTCCCCTAAATTTCATAGATATCTTTTATTTCGGATGAAGGACAAGTCCACCTCAACAAAAAGTTGTTTTAATAAAAAGAGAAAAGTCCATCAAGCATAACACTGAAAATGTCATCAAAATCAGTTGTAAAATAAAGTTATGACATTTTAAAGTTTTTGTATAATTTCACAAAAAAGCTATACTACAATCCTGGTCGGTATGCAAATGAGGAGACTGACATCATCCACTTACTATTTCTTTCTATTTCTATTATCTGAAATATTATAATTTCTCATTGTGAAGTGAAACAAAGATTTATTCCTTCATGATTATGTGGAATTAGCCTTGTTTTATACCATATGATTCAGTGAAGTCGCTCCTTAAAATCTGTAAAAAATGAAATATAGAATCATTCAAACAATAGAAAACAAAAGAAATTGCGAGTGAGGGACATCATCGACCGTCACCGTCTCATGTGCGTGTCACTGAGTTGTGTATATCACTGCTTTGTGAAAAATAAACGAAACTTAAAAATGTCATAAATTTCTTATTCTACATCCGATTTTGATGAAATTTTCAAAGTTATGCTAGTTTGATATTTCTCTATTGATTCAAATCAACATTTTTCTGGGGTTGACTTTACCTTTAACTGAATGTTTTGCTGTCCTTCAAAAGAAGCATCCATCAATTTGATTAACTTCCTTCTGGGGGGTCTTTCACAAAAATTCAAGTATGACTTAAGTTGCACTTAAATGCCGATGCGTATATGATATGCAACGCGCGATCTTATTGATAGATACACAGAAGTGCACGTCCTTATAACACGATCTAACCAATGCAGTCAAGCCTTTCATACCGCACGCAATTTGGTATTTAAGTCCGACTCTAAAACGTACTTAAATCTTTGTGAAACACCTCCAGTTTTCCTTCACTTGTGTATTTCATAAAGCTGTTTCGTAAGTTACGAGCAACTTTATGAACGACTGGTGACCCTTTCTTGTGGTAAAATGATACTCACCAGGGTCACGTAACACAAAGGATAGTGATTGATCATACGCTTGATTTTCACGATTGATTGTACATTGTAGTCAATGGAATCAATTATAGAAAATGTTCTACGATGATTGCTAAGCTTTGTGTTACGGGCCCCAGACATTCATGGGTGTTGATGTAGTTCCTGAAAGCCCTGTCACATCGTTCCATGCAAGCCTTGCGGCGAGTTGCGGGTGACTGCCTGCAAGGAAGTCTTGAGCATGTTCAAAACTTTTCTGCGTGCAAACCAGACTCAGACTTGCGTGCGCTTCTGCATGTGAGATGCGTGAGAGATACTGTCAATGTGAACGACCTGCAGGTATAAAAAATAGTCACACACGAGGCTTGCACGGAACGATGTGATAGGGCCTTATAAAAGGTTCACCTGGGTCCTGTAACACAAAGGTTAGCGATTGATCGCTAATTTCATAGAATAGTTCTGATTGGTTCATAGTCAGTGTACTTAGCAAATTGCGCATGCAACAAGGATCTTGATCGGTCATTTCATTTAGCGATTAATCGCTAACCTTTGTATTACGGCGCCCAGTACCGGTAACCTACAGCTTCATGAAGCACCCACCAGGAATAAACAAAGATGGAGTTGTAAATTCATTCTGTGGCGTTTCTCCCTGTCTAGATACGAGTGCTGTGTCTATTGATGAAGATCTGTTTAGCGGGCCTTTATCATCCTCAGCCGCACCAGCCACCGCAACCACCACAAAACCAAAGAAGAAGAAATCAGCCAAGAAGACACATGTCATAGAGGTAAGCCCATTTCACAGCCATCAATTATTTATCATGCCTTTTCATTATCAACTGAATCAAAGAGTAATTGGTAGTTTCTTGGTTTGTTTCTGTCTGTGTGTATTTTCTTTGTCTTTTGATATGTATTTACAATAATATTGTATAGATGATTATTTTCAATGTACGGATAGTTAGTTTTCTATAATTATGAGTACCTATATGTACTTCTGTAAATGAAATAAAATTATTACCCCATCTAAAAGACCCATACACATTGTTTGTTATATTTTGGAGAATTTGGCTTTTAGAGTTGCTATAGGAAATGATATTAAATAACTGGTGAGCATGATTGTTTTTTTTTTTTTTTTCCTATGTCAGTTGATTCTCATCTTGAGATGCAGTGATGCCGCCCCCCCCCCCCCCCCTGCCTAGTGTCTATCCAAAGTCTGGCTGGCCATTCACAAATAGAATAGAGAATGAATGGATACAAGTTATATAGATATATAATTATTAATGAATTAATTTTTAAAAGCAGAAAAACATGACATTTAATAATATATATTTGTTCCTACCTATCATATCACATTCATTATTCCTACCCTATAGAAGCTATAGAAGTGAAATTGGAAGGAATTATTATGTTTTGTAGTCTTGAATTGCCATGTACACAACAGTATTTCAGTAGGTTTGGCATAACTTTTTGTATGATAACAATAGTAATATGTTCCATGTATATAGCACAGCTACTATAATTGCATGTACGCTACTGCGCTTGATACCTGGTATCATATTAGTACCCTGGCTGTAGCTGAGCTGCCGTATAGGCACTAAAGCATTCAAGGAATAAATCCCATGGAACAAGTCCAAGAGATATACTTATTCAAAATAAAAAAAGTTTTTTTTTGTTGTTAAAAAGCAGGATATTAATATTTAATTTAATTTTTAACTGATCACAAGGAAATGACATGCAAATTTATACAACTGTATATATCTACAACTCTTTACTTTGTTTAAGATTTTTATTTTTGTGAGGTACGGAAGTGGTATTTACTATAAAGAGGGTCAGTATTAAAGGTAAATGCTAGTTTTGGTAACGATATCAAAATGAGTTCATACAGAATCCAATGAAATGACCACCAAAGTGTCTGTTTGTATAAATGAAACGTTTGTGCCAAAGGATTCTGGAAGAAATAGTGTAATTGCTGAGAAATCAGCAAATAAGCACAGGATAGAACAGGGTAGAGCGTCGGGCCCGACATTCAAAGCAATAATTATACACTGTCCCACGTGCGCTTATCTGTGTTGGGGATCTTCAGTCTGAACATTTTTCAGCGTAGATTTCAAGATTTCACAAAGTTCAGTTTATGTAACTGTACCAGATCTAGATCCTCGATGATAAATTGACAATTAAGCCTTGTTTTACAGACTTTCTCATGAAATCAGTGTTCACTGCAACTACTGGAATTTCTCTTTAAGCCTGTAATAGCTTTTCTATGGGGAATCATATTGTCAAAAATGTGATTCTTGTTGACAAAAGTGGTCGACCATGCAGATAGAATGGATCTTCATTTACCTCCTTGTGAATTTGACAAGCAAAAAAAAACAACAACAACATGGCTCTAGTGAGAAATAAAAGGTTGCAATATACAGAAACTTTTAACATGTTCCTCAAGAAATTTACATAAGGGTGGATGTGGTATTTGAGGTCTAGTTGTTATGACTCTTGTCTTTCAATCAGAGGGACGTGGGTTCGAATCCCAGCCATGGCATGTTTTCCTTCAGCAATAAATTTACCCACACTGTGCTGCACTTGACCCAGGTGAGGTGAATGGGTACCCGGCAGGATTAATTCCTTGAATGCTTTAGCACCTATATGGCGGCTCAGCTACAGCCGGGGTAATAAAATGATAGTGATACCAGGCATCAAGCACAGTAGAGTATATGCAATTATAGTAGCTGGGCTATGTAAGTGGATCATGTTATTATTATTATCATTATTTGTATAGGAGTGCCTTGTACATGTATGTGTAGTATAAGTACCCTGTGTTGTTTTTGTTTCTTTATTAAAGTCAAGAACAGTTGATCTTTTCCTCTTTGGGGGTATTAGCATTCCCACAGGGACGGATCCCCATGCCCCTCCGTTTGCACAGCCTCGAGTATTTGGGATTGATGGTATTTCTTGCCACATCACTATGCTTTTCACACTGTATTTCCTTAACCCGGACTATCCTTAACCCCATACTATCTATTTTTGGATTCACACTGTCTTTCTTAACCCCATACTATTTGCTTAACGCCTTAACCCCGGACTAAAACACAGCTCATGAATATTGATTTTACCATACAGAGCGCAATTAACGTGCAGTTTTTACTTCTGTGATTGGCTAATGCTTAGCCCTACTTTTCCTTAGCCCAGCTTTGTTTCACACTGCATCTCTTAGCACCGCAATTGTGCTAGCACAACGATAAGCTGGCAGGGCCAGATTGTACCGACTATTTACCGTGCTAACCCACTTTGCTAAAACGTAGTGTGAAAACAAAGTGGGCTAAGCTTAACCCCGGGAAATTGGTGGGGCTAAGACCCCTCCCCCTTAGCCCCACCAATTTCCTGGGGTCAAGGGAAAAAAAGTGCAGTGTGAAAAGCATATTAGTCATTTGTAAATTTCACATGAAGCGATCACTATCGCACATTCTGCTGTATTCCCATGGAACTCCCTATCCATCTTCTTGGCCAGGATCACAGTCCAGTCATAAATTAACAGGTTTCCAGGCTGCTTTCTTCTCCAATTTTCATGAGACCACTCACTCTCAGAGGTGTGTTTGACTCCTATTCTCCCATCCAGGGGCCCCCGTTTCATAAATCCTAATGATAACAAATTTGCAGTAGACAGCTTGAACCTACTGATATTATTCGATTTTGGGGGGCTGGTCAAAAGTTAATTTGTTATAGAAATTGTGCATTTGTTATAACAAGCCTTTGTGAAATGGGAGCCAGAGTCATACTAACGAATCCTAGCCCCAGACTTACCAAAGATTTTATTTAATTTTTCACCTTGAATAGCATTTAATCCACATTTGTTGTCTGAAAAGTTATCTGATCCAAGAACGTTCCTTGATTTTTGTCTCGCCCACCAGAGGTGAAGGCGAGACTTAGGGATCCCAATGTCGTCCGTTGTCTGTCCGTCACAAACATTATGACACATAACTACGCAACCGTAAGTCACTTTTCACCCAAACTTGGGTTGTAGATGTACTGAGGAGACCTGCATGTCATGACGCAATTAGAGGTCACATGGTAAGGTCAAAGGTCATTAGAGATCAATGTTCAGACACATCACTATGCAACTGTAAGTCACTTTTAAACCAAACTTGGGTTGGAGGTGTACTTAGGGGACATGCACGTTATTGTGTTCGGAGCGGAGGTCACATAGTAAGGTCAAAGTTTATTTTGAGGTAAAAAAATGTTATATGCAAGACTCTTATGACAAATGTTATTCCATCCCAGTTATTTCACAATGAAGTTTTGGTACAATTCTGTTGCGTGCCCTCGCATATCACAATATTTGAGTCATGGGATGATGAGATTTTCATAAGTGGGCGACACACAAAATTGCTTATGCCTTGTTACTTGCTTAGAAGCACTGTTACTATGGTGGTGTTGGATGAGACGTCTGATAAGTCCTTCCATGAAACTACCCCCTCAGGTTTGGAGTCGGTTCCATCGGAGTAGCTGTAGCATAACACTATTGTTGCTGCTGGTAATGATAATTGGGCCCTGTCTTACAAAGAGTTGCGAAAGCCAGCAACACCAACATCTAGAATGCATGTTTGTGCAAAATGTTTTCTGGATATGATGTATCCTCATTGCTTTCATTGCTGTCTTGACAATTCAGTGTGCTTCCTCTTTGTTTGCAAAGGACATTGTGCAAATTTCTGTTTAAAAAAATTATGACAATGATGGATTGTTATATATAGTTGAGGTTGAGAGGACAAATCATAACTTGTAAATCATAACTTTGTAAGACAGGGCCCAGGAACCGTCTTAAAAAGAGTTACGATTGATCCAATCAATCATAAACAAAGAGAAGCACAGTGAATTTTCAAGAAAAACACTTAATGCATGAATATACTTAAAGCTAGAAAATATTTTGAACAAGCACGCATAATAGATGTTGACATTGCTGGCCATCCATAGTTGCGATTGATTTGATCAATCGTAACTCTTTGCAAGAGTAGAACCTGAAGTGCTCTGGTGAAATTTGAACTTGGGGTGGAAGTAGTCACCGAGGAAAACAGATCAATCTTCCTTGAAGCAGATGAAAACAACTTGTGTGCCCTTTGAGGCTTGCTTACATTTGTAAACATTGACTCATTAGAGCAAGAGCCCTTTTGGAGACCTGTTGGAATCTGCAATCATGATAGGCTACCCACACAAGAATGAAACTTACTGAACATTGTTGAAGAGGGAGTTCACCAAAACGATTATTTAGTTTTGATTAGGTATAAAAAAATAGAAAAATATTGATGTAGGTTTGATGACAAATCTATCAATGAGTGAGATATTTATAACTTTTTTGTTTAGAATTGTGACTTTATGTGAGAGCAGCTGCTCCGTATGTCATTTAATATAAAAGCCATGAATTCCTATTCTTTGTTGGTTTTTGAGGACTAAAAAATATTTATTACAGAAGCTCACTGGATATGCAATGATGCATTTTTTGATACATTGAATGTTCACATAAATTTAAATTCAATTTTTTGAGAAAATGGCATTTTATGGAGCTCAAATATGGCATGACTAAACTCCTTAATAGTTTCTTCCCCAAACCTTTACTACAATTGTTTGTGTTGTTTTTCTGCTTTTATTAAATCAAACTTTACATGAGGGTGGATTCCCCTTTGATCGCAACAACAGCTATGACAAACTCACTGTTTTTGTTATGCCATAGCACAGGTAGATAGTCAATATCCCCTACACTATTTACTCACGAGAGAAAAATGAGAATCCTCTCGGAGAATGCGGATATGGCGATCGTTCCTCCTAATTGACTTGACAAGAATGAAACTAGTAATTGAACACAGTGAATAGAAACAAAAGCAATTCCAACAAAACCGTCTGTTCTATTATGCCATTGCACTGGTGGATTAGCAATATTTGCTCAAAGAGAGTGGATTCAGAACCCTTTTGGAGAATGTGGATACCGTGATTGTTCCTCCTAATTGGCAAAACAAGAATGAACCTAAAGTGAACAAGTACCACATAACCAACACTGCTCCTTCATGCCATTGCACAAGTCGATTGTCAATAATTGGCTCACAGTATTTGCTCATGAGAAGAGGAATGAGTGCCCTTTGGGATGGTGAAATTGGTGAAGACTCTTCTTCTGTATGCTACAGCTACACACACAAACAAAAATCAAGCTTTGGATGGTCTGGAGTCAGTTTGGTCATTATGATTATGACATATTAGATGAACGAGATGACAATGTTTAATATTAAGATGGTGTCACATTGTTCCGAAAGTCAAAGGCCATTTAAAGTCATTGAACTTTGGCCATTTTAGAGGTAGATTGCTGTCATAACTTTGCTGATTGCTGATATAGGGGTAATCAAGTATCACTGACAGGTTTTAGGTCACATGATCAAGGTCAAATATCAATGAACGTAGTATTGTATCATTATATGAATGGTGTTTTTTGTGAATAATTATTTTATAGTTTTTTTGCAAAGTCAGCACTGCTGCTATATTGAATCGCGTGATGCAGGTGAGACCGCCAGAGGCATTCCACTTGTTATTTAATAGTATCATTGTCTTTCTAATTAACAGGATGATGATGATCTGTTTGCAGAGAAGCCAAAGAAAACAAAATCCAAACCTGTAAAGGCCACCGATGATGATCTCTTTGGCAATTCTGATATCTTCTCTGATCTTCCTGCCTCCAAGCCTAAGGAGAAAAAGAAGAAGACCACAGCACATGCTCAAGATGCCATCTTCAAAGATATCGGAGGAGGTAGGTTAATTGGAAAGACTTGACGCATGTCAGGTTCGTTAATCCCTCTTCATATTTGTGTGTGTGTGTATGTGTGGCTCTGTCTGTTTGTCTTGAATCCTGTCATCCTACACCTCTTTCTTTTTTTTGTCATTGTCTGTCTCTCTGTATGTTTCTCTTTCCTTGTCTCAGTCTCTTTCTCTCTGTTTACTTGTCTCTCAGTCTATGTATTGCTCTCTTTTTCTGTCGTCGCCTGTTCATCTCTCTCTCTTTCCCTTTCTCTCTGTCAGTCTTTTCCCGTCTCTCTCACTATATCGCACCTCTGTCTGTCTCTCTCTATTGTTCCCTGTCGTCAATCTCTGTCTTCCCTTCTCTTTCCTTCTCTGTCTGTTTCTTTCCCTATCTCTGTTTCTCTCTCTCTCGGGCTGTCTTTATGTCTCTATCTTTTTTTATTTCTTTCTCCCTCTCTGTCTATTTCTCCTCTTCCACACTCCCTCCCCTCATTCCCTTATCATCCATGTATTTCTCTCTCCCTCTCTTTGTCTTTTACTTTGTCTATCTCTCTCTTAATCTCTCTCTCCTCTTCCACACCTTTCCCTCAACCCCCCCCCTCTCATTCCCTAATCATCCATCTATTTCTCTCTCTCCCTCTCACCCCTCTTCCCATTCACTTTAACTTCATTGCAGTTATGAAAAAGAAACATCATATAATATTTACCAGGATCCCCAATCCTCCCCTCCAAGGTATAAATGTGTCTCGCTCTGTCCCTGGCGGACTCTAAATGCTCCTAAATGGCTCTCCTCCGAAGGCTCGAAACGACATCATGCATTGCATGTCAATAAATGATGCACCAGTTACTTCTATCTATATACACATACATCACCCAAGGTGCTTCAGAACCTTGCTCTGGTTGCTTCCAGGGCTCGGTGTCATAAACCCCAGCGATTCATCATGAGTCTGATTTCTACGATTGATTGCATCGGTCATTGTGTACAATCAATCGCAAGTTTTAGCTTGGTGAACAATCACTGAGCTTGTGTTAACGGGTCTGCAAAGTCTCCTTATTTTCACATCTCTCCTCTTTCTTTTGATACATGCCTGTCTCCCACAGTGGGATCACATAAATACGATCCGGTCTGATTGCAGCAGAGCATTTGGGGGCTTTTAACAAAAATCTAAAGTGGGAAGAATGTATTTCATCTTTATGGGGTAAATGCTCGATCATAAAGTGACATGCATAATTTTTCAAGTTTGAAATGGCCTTTATATGAACCAGTAAATGCAGATGTAGGTCACCATGTGAATTTGTTCTCTTCAATTTGTATATTATGTTGTGATCTCCCTCACAATTATGAAGTATTCACTTCATGCATCTGTAGTCTGCAGGCATGCTAGAACAACATTAATGTTCAAATTGTTTCTTGCCTGTTTTTTCCCACCTCTAATTGTTTTTAATTGGTCCTTCCATGTAAAGCTTTTATGGTATTCATCAAGAATTTGATATCGTCGATGAGGTAGTAGAAACCATGTTCCTTAAAACTGTCAAATCACAATATTAATAACAGCCATTACAGTGTGGTTTAAACTTAATATATGCATTGAATTCTGAAAAAACAGTTTGATTTAAAACTTGTATTCTGTAGATTAGTATTTTATTTGTAAGCCTCAAACTGGATGTCTGGTTTCATGCTTTGAATGGTAAAATATTGCTTTTGTTCTTCATATTTAAAATAAATATCTTGATCACATACCAACATGCAAATAAAAATTATTTTTTGTTAAATTTTCATGAAACATTTGGCGGCCAGTATACCACAGATTTCACCATTTTTTTTTTAAAGCTGATCTTGATTTTGTTGGTCATTGAAGTCCCGTCCATTTTACAAGCATTACATAATTTTCAGGATGCTATTGCTTGTCTAATTAACACCAAGAAATAATGCAATTGACATTATTGTGATCTGAAGCTATTGAGCCTTTCATTGGTTCATTATTTAGTTATTTCATTTTCACATGGCCTTAATACACTCATTAATATTGATTGACTGCCAATTACAATGTGAGCAAATAAATCACTCATTCTAATCAGGTGGTACTATACCAATATCATGAGATCAACCATCGTTTTTTACACTGAATGTTCTTTTTTTTCATGTTTTGAATCAATTCTCTTGAATAGATGACATTTTCGCCGAGCCCTCACCCTCGAGTAAACCCAAAAAGACGAAAGCCAAGAAAAAGACAACAAAGGAGGCTTCCGATTCCATATTCGACACCGACGCACCAAATATATTTGACGATCCTCTGAACGCGATGAATAATTAAAGACCCAAAGCCTTGGATTCATGTCTCTGATTACAAAGGCTTCTTCAGCTTGAATACAACTCATTCCATATATACGTGTGTGCTTTTAATTGCAGTTCGACTGTGCATACAATATGATGTATTTACTCCAAACCCCTTATTAGGAATTTGCACAGTGAGGGAAAGTGTTGCCTTTCACCTTAGAAACTATAAACATTGAATTGTAATGTTTATCAGGAATGCTATAACTTGGTGAAGATAAGAATGTTATATTAATTCTAGGTGCTTAAACTCTGCCTTTTGGTCACAAATATTTTGGCACCCATGACTGTTCAAAGCTGAAATACAGATTATAAAAAGATTATGTTTATGTAGTTATTTTCAAGAAAAAAAATTAAATCAGATATCATTATACCTGTACTGATAGATTTGTGAATCATTTGAAATGTTAATTTTATTTACTTTACTTTACTTTAGATGTGTATGACATAGTGCTTTATAAGATGTAAAATATTTACTATTTGTACAGTATGTAACCTTTTTGAAGGTAAAGCTTCCCTTTTGTAGCAAATATTTACTGTAAATTAGAATTGATTCTCTTGTATTAACCTTAAATCTGTGATGATCTTAATAGTAAGAAGATTTATTTATATAAGTAGTGAAAATGTATCTAATTTTGTCAATATATTTTCAGTTATTGGATATATGTGTGTATGAACACTTTATATGGATCATGAGCTTTACTATGATTTAGAAGCATGTAAATATCCAAGTTTTTAAATGAGAATAACTTGGTCAGATGAACATCTGGGAAATATCAATTATATACTCTGTTCTTTCTTTATTCATTCTAAATTTTTACATCAATACTATGAAAATTATCAAACAAAATGTTGTACAAATGTACAGAAATCGTTTGGCTACTTGATGTCCTTGAAATGCAATATGTATATGATTCCATGTATAGTAAAGAGGATAGAATAATGTACATACAAGAGTTAGAAATTAAAAGTTTATTGTAACTTTTCGAATTGTCATGAAATAAATTTTATTTCCATTTTCTTTTGAAGATGGCAGTGTGAAATGACTACTATTTCTATCTGTTCTAGCAGCAAGCGAAAATATTTTTTTTAGATGCAGTTAGTCTTTAATCATCACAAATTCCATTTTGTTTGTGTATTTTACTTGTTTTGTTTTTGTATGCATTGTATCATGTTTCGTGTAACTGACCAAATCTAAAATGTTCTTGATAATTAAAGGTATAGTCCGTGGTTTCACTCTGTTATGAAGATTATGTTTACTCACAAAATCTGGATATATTCTTTGCGTTGATATTGATTTCTGTCAGATGTTTTCTCACATGATAATACTTGGATAAAATCAATTTCTCCCATAATGTGTATTGTAGAATGGGCCTTAAATTTGGTAGAAATCTAATCTTTTCATTTCAGTTTCTGCTCATTTCATCTATAATACTTTTCTTATGCTTTTATTTCTTTACATTTTTTTCCTCTTTCCCTCTCTTTCTCTTTAATCCTTCCCTTTCTCTCTCATTCCACTTCTCTCCCTCTCTCTTTCCCTTTCTTTATCATTCTCCCCCTCTCCATCTACCCCCTCTCTCTCTCCATCTTTATCCAGCTCTCTCATATTTTAATCCCTTCATCAGTTTTCCATATATAATGAATTGGAAAGGGGCATTCATGTAATCTCCACATGCATGCCAAGAAGATATTTCCACACTTAAAGGTAACAGATAGTAGTTATTTCATGAGAAAGTCTTTAATGGGAAATCATGAAATCTTAGCTCAAAAATCGATAATTCTGAAAAGCACAGAAAAGCATATGTGGGACAATTATTGCTCGGAAAAATACCCGACATTTGATGGAATTCCATGCTTATTTTGCTGATTTCTCAGCAATTACGCATTTTCTTCCAGAGCCACTTTGTCACATTTTTTTATTCATACATACAAACCCTTCGGTGGTAATTTTATTGGATTCTGTTCGAACTCATTTTGAGATTGTTACCACAACTGGGGGCCGTTTCATAAAGTTGTTCGTAAGAGCGACTTTAAGAACGATTGGTGATCCTTTTTTACGCGCTAGACCATCGCCATTGAATATACCATTTTAGCATAAAAAAGATCACCAGTTGTTCTTAAAGTCGCTCTTAACTTACGAACAGCTTTATGAAACACCCACCTGGTATTTATATTATATATATATATATATATATGTATATATATATATATATATATATATATATATATATATATATATATATATATATATACATATATATATATATGTATATATATATATATACGTATATATACACCATAACTCTCCAGTTTTCGTAAGCAATGCATATTTCTTCTCCTTACTTCTTGAATAAAAGAGCTTTCCAGTGTAACAATAATGCACATAAACCCCTTTGTAGATAGTATAAGGACAGTGCTTTCAGTCTTGTACTGGAATTTTCTCACGCAATCCTCTCAGACAATGCAGTTCAACCCAGACAAGGGATATCAAAAAGTGGGGGAAATTTGTTTAGTTTTGGCTATAAAAAATTCACATGACATTTACATCAAAAGAAATTTGTGCATGGTATACATGTTATTTCCTGCTAAATTTTACCTTGTATCTTCTCTCTCGCATTCCTTTCACAATAAGCTGCTATTATGCAATGTGAATGTGGCAAACTTGATTTTTTTTTCTAATTCTTTCTTTGCATTTTCAATGCAGCCAAGTTTGATGTATAGATTCATAATGTGTCTTGGAATAGTTATTGATGTTTTGATAAGATAAAAGAGATCTAAAGGTTCTATATTAATAAAGAAAACTATTGATTGGTATATCTGAATCCGATTTGTATGAGTTTCATATTCATTTGTGATGAGTGGTTGAAAGATCTCCGATTGAAAGTTTGTTTTTAAAAAAAGATATCTGCTTTTCCCGTTTGATAAAGAAGACGATCTGTGATAAAAAGATCTGTTAGAAAATAAAAGATCTGCGGTTGAAAGATCTGTTTTTTTCCTGTTTGTTAAAAAACATCTGTGATAATAATAATAATAATAATACATAACATTTACAACGCGCTTACTACTGTTGTTTCTAAGCGCACTGTGTTCTCTTTATGGTTTGTACTTGGGTTTAAAAAAAAAAAAAAAAAAAAGAGTGGCAGGGGATAATGAAACAGGTAATACAACTATTGTAATAATCAAAACTCAAAACTGGTGTGCACCTCAATTGACCGACCCACAACTGTGAATTATCTGTTAAACAGGTAGGTTTTGAGTAGGGTTTTGAACTGATTTGAAAAGATCTTTAAAATGAAATATATTTTCGTTACCTGTTTGTTGAAGAAATATACACTGATGATATTTACAAGTACAGGGATGTGAGAGTTCAGCTTTTTAGCTGATTTCAGATTGTTTTCAGTTTGATTTCAAATTTTTGTTTTCCTCTGTACAAAAACTGTGGGAGCTCTTTCTGTTTCAGTTTTTTCCAACTCTCTTCATCTTTTTTTTCAGATCTTTTTATTTGTGACCACTCACACACCTGCAAGTAACAAAGGCCTTGTCGTGTCAATGGCTTGGTCGTGTCTCGAGGCTGAAGAATGAAAGAAATTTGTATTCAATCTCAAGTTGATTTTTATGTCTCAAAATCAACCTTACCTTTATACGTCTGGCAATAAGCCAGTTCGTAGTTCCTTTCTGCGCATGATCAAAAGATTCTGCGCATAATCAGAGGAAGGTCATTTGTACTAAAGTGACATGGTGGTTTAAAATCTAATGAGATAAGCACCAACTTTGATGTCTGGATTATGCATATATTCTTTTGAATTTTGTTTTTTCATGTACATCCACAAAAAACAACTGCGTCCACGAACGACTGGTATTTCACAGTTTGCCAAGTACATTGTGCAACATGCTATGATATGCATTCAAAATAGGAATACAACAAATACCTTCATAAAGTGTTCATTGGTGTGCTATTCTAGTCACCTGGTCCATTCAATTTCTTCGTCCTGCTATGTAAGGCATGCTGACGTAATATCGATCATCATCATGAAAGAAATTAAAGGTCATTTGACCAAAATTGTCCCTGAGGTAACTACGAACTGGTCTATTAACTGCAAATTTAGAAATGATTACTATTATTGGTTTGATTCTTGCAAGAAGGCTGATTTACTCTTGATATTTGGAACAGACTTATAAACAATTAAAAACTTGTAAATGATATTTGTATTTGATTTCTAACTAATTCCAAGCATCCTCTTACCACCCTTTCGTATGGTAAAAAAATCGTAATTTTAATGATTCCAGTATAAAATAAGGCTAATGACGAATATTTAGCACGTGTGAACCCAAACTAGAACATGATTAGAATCACGAACGCTAACCACAGTCACAATTACAATTCAAGATTCACGTGTGAAAAGGCCCTAAGACTGCACATTCTTTAGATAAATTTGACACTTGGAATGAATTAATATCCCTAATGACAGTTTACCAATGATTATAGTAAAATATGCTGTACTTCATCTGTATATTTTGAAGCCTATGTGACACGATTTCTACAAACAAGCTAAATTTTTTTTTCATTTAAATTCCCTTTTAAAGCTATTTTAGTAAAAGTGATCCAACATTTGTTACAAGTTGCATGTGTTGAGGAGAAAAATGCATAAGTACTGAGGAAGGAGAGTGGAAATGCCTTTATAATCGCCCTTTGTCTGAAAGGGTGGGCCACCATTATGACATCAGAAGTGGGTCCAGGATTAACCAGAGGTAGACAAAAAAGAGGTCGAAAATCACCCCCATATAACATTTTTTTTTAAAGTGAAAATCGAAAGAAAAAAAGACATCGGGTCCTTTCAAACCCCTGAAAAAGCCCCTGTGTGGCACACACAAGAAGTGTTTAGAATACAAAGGAAAATAGAGAAACAAGAAATCATTTTTGCTCGGGGTATACTTCCGCCCTCGAAAAGTTGTTCAGCCGGCCCCTCCCCACCCTACCACCACCAACACGTTCCCGTCGTCATCGTTTATTCCAATTAGCTTCGATTCTATGCTTATACGCTCCCAAACTCACGTTATCCCAACTTAAACCTACCTTCCTACGCATCCTCACGTCCCGTCGCGCAAGTTACCATTTCCCCCACTTTCCCCCTCCTCTTCTTCCTGCTCGCATCCTGAATGGCTGTCTCTATTAGAAAATAGGTAGCGATAGGTGTTCATCTCCACTGTAAATTGATGTGCAAATAAAACATTATTGACTCTTATTCTCGCTTCGACGTCACGTCATGACAAAGAGGTGAAAGGCAACGTTACCATGACAACTTTAAGTCTGTTCCTTTTATCATATGATTCCCTCCCCCCTCCCTCATTTTCATATAACTTTTTTTTACATTTTGTTCACTTCCAATGTATTCACTGCCTTATATGCCGAAAGACTTGGTCAGGCGCGGAGAGCACCCGAGGAAATGATCACCCACGTGAATAAAAGCAATGTTCCGGTGTATTTTTCTTACCTCTTATACTCTTGCTTCTAAAATGTAACATTTCACTGTAAAAGAAACACAATGCCTATCATGAAATGGGGGGGGGGGGCATAGAGCGACTTCCCCTGTATGATATTTGAAGTATTACAGAGAGGGGGAGGGGGAAACGAGGAAGACAGTATAAAGGGTTATCGATGAGTTTGATTTCTCGATTATCATCATAAAACAATCTTTCAAAGCTTTCATGGACAAGTCCACCTCAACAAAAAAAAAATTGATTGAAAAGAGAGAGAAAATCCAACAAGTAAATACTGAAAATTTCATCAAAATCGGATGTAAAATAAGAAAGTTATGACATTTTAAAATTTTGCCTAATTTCACAAAATAGCTATATGCACATCCTGGTCGGTATGCAAATGAGGAGACTGATGACGTCATCCAGTAACTATTTCTTTTGTATTTTATTATATGAAATATTCTAATTTTCTCTTCATTGTCAAGTGAAACAACAATTGATTCCTCCCTGAACATGTGGAATTATAATAGCATTGTTTAATACTATTATATATGTTTCCGTCAAGTTGGTCCTTATTGTCTGTCTGCATAGAATGAAATATTGTATAATTCAAACAATAAAAAAGAACAGTGAGTGAAGGACATCATCGACTGTCTGATTTGCATGTCACTGCATTGTGTATATCACTGTTTGGTGGGGGAAAAAAGCTTTCTGTCATAACTTTCTTATTTTACATCAGATTTTGATGACATCCTCAGTATTATGCTAGTTTGATTTTTTCTATTTACTCAAATCAAAATTTTCTGAGGCGAACTTTATCTTTAAACATGTTATAATGCTTCTTCTCGGTTTAAATACCTTGTTAAACAAGGCGGAGTTCCATTCCAGAGTTTACTGACCACGACATATCCTAATATAATCACAGCTTCTCGCTTTCGACAGGAAATATATATCATGTTTGACATTTATTTCACGATTTCTTATCAAAATTACGTCTATATTTTGTTCTTTTTCCATGAAAACGTGATGTTATATTGCATCTATTACGTTTTCCGCTATAAAACAATATTTTGTAAACAGAATACTGATGAAATATTAGAAATTGGAGTGGAAATTCTGGACTAAAGTATAATTACAATGCCAATTTAATGGTTTGATCTTTATGAAGGATAAAAGCGACAATCATACGATCATAATCGCATTAGAGCGAAAAATTTGTTTCCAAACCAGCACCCCCTATATTCCCAAATCGTTCCCTGGCCCCGTTTATACAATGAACATAATTATCTGTATAATCACTCATTTTCCATGATGTAAAATTGGAATATACGATACAAGGCCCCCTTGAAGGAAGATTTGTGATCTAACCCAACTTCAAAAAATCATTCACTACTTGATTTTCAAACAATGAAAGCTCTTCTTTTTTTAAGTTGTATTTAAACGTAATTCTTACTACAATAATCCCTGATCGAGTCATTCTTTGTAGCATTTAAATTTCATTTCATTTTTAAAGCTTATGCAAGGGCGTAGACTGGTTTGAGCATGCTGGGGAGGTGGAACTAAATTCGTATGGGGGTGCACATCTTGGGAGGTGGAACTAAAGTTTTGAAAATCGTGTGTGGAAAGCAGAAGAAGGGGTATACCAATTTCGTTTTTCCTGCCAGTGTCGGAACTCCTCTGCCTCGGCGGGAGGTTGCACGTGCACCCCCCCCCTTCGACCTACGCCCTTGTTATGCCGCTACATCACACGTACTAAACGGTTCAGTGTAAAAATGGCAGAGGTAAAAATGGCAAAGGTAAAAATGGCAGAGGTAAAAATGTCATAAATGGAACTCGTGAAAGTGGTTTGACGTTTGTCTTTTTGAAGTCGGTTTGGCAAGAAAATGTTTGAGATTCTTAGTTTGTCACCTATACTTCTGCCATTTTTACGGCCTCTGTAATTTCTTTCCTCTGCCATTTTTATCTCTGCCATATTTACTTCTGCCATTGCCATTTTTACCTGGCACCTACTAAACTGACCCCATGAACCCAAACAAATTTCACGACAAAGAAAAAAAAAGAAGAAACTGCTCTCACTGGTTGATATAATATTATATAGTGTGATCTTGATAGTGACTACTTATTTCTAGTAGCCTAAAGACCCCCCCCAAAAAAAAAAATGAATAGAAAATGAATTAAATAAAATTAATAAATAAAATAAATAAAAAATATACCTTTTTATTATTTTAAAAAGGAAAATTCGACCTTCGTAATAAAAAAGAAAGGCAATGAAAGGAAGAGGTGTGAAATATGATATCTTTTCTGAATTTTATGTTAAAATCTATCACAAAATTATGATTTTTGTTATTAAAAAAAAAATTCCTTGCTGGATATGCTCGCTTGCAGCAATGTGAAAAATTTTGGCCCGTAATGCCATGACTGGCCCCCTCAATTTTATTAGGGGGGGGGTTTACGCTACTGGCAAGAAGTAGTCATTATATCCAATGGCTTATCAAGATCTGGGGAGCGTTTCATCAACATTTTGGCCGACATGTTACTATAGTAAATGTCGGATAAAACAGGACTTGTCGGATAAAACGTCGGACAAGTCCTTTCATGAAACGCTCCCCAGACCATAACATTAGACTAACTTATATAATGTGTTCATATCTTCTTTAGATGGTGCAGTCTGACACACACATAGACAATGCATTAAGGCTCATGATCATCGTTAGAGGTGTTTAAAAGGGTAATTGCTGATTGGTCTACATCCACTTTGTCTAATTTCCATTTGTGTGTTATCCCTTAGTCCCGTATTCTTAAGTCGGGTTTAATTTAAACTCTGGTTGTAAGTTGTGGTTTAAGTATGGGTAGCCAAAAGTATCAAAGTTTTTATTAAGTTGTACTTTTCTTATGTTTATTCTGCTCTTTCCTGATTCATCGATGGTGAAAACAATCATATATTTATACTTCCTAGATAATTATGAATGATTTAAGAGCAAAATGAGCTGAAATATCTAATGTTAGTGATTTATGTAACAATTGGCCATCCATACTTAAAGCACAACTTTAAACCTGAGTTTAACTTTAACCCGACTTCAGATTACGGGCCAGTGAGTTATAACTCTATGTTTAAACTCTGGTTTTAAGTTGTGGTTTATAACTATTAAAAGCCAGTTCTTACATAAATCTCTAACAGTATAAGTTCAATGTATCAGCTCACTTGACTCCCAAAACATCATTAACTGCCTGGGAAGGATAAGTATGGCAGTTATCTTCACCGTTAAAGAATTAGTAAAGAGCACAGTAAACATGAAAAGCATTCACTGTAAACAAAATTTTGAAACGTTTGGCTTCCCATAATTTTAGTACAGAGTTAGACCATGGTCTAAGTTAAATCCGACTTCAGAATGCTACTTATTCTGTATAGGTTAGATCAATAGATTATGAAACAAATTTAGTTTGAAAAGAAATAAAGATAATGATAATATATAAAAAGTAGAGAAAGTGGAATTATAACAACTGAGCATTAGACAAAATGAGAATGAGACTAAGTGGGTTGGGGACAGTTGCGTACCTAGGATTATTCACAGGGGGGGGGAGGGGTTAATTCGTCCGCCCAAAAAATTCTACAAGCAAAAAAAAGGTCTTCAACCACAAATATAGGATTTCGTACCAGAAAAAAATGACAAGCAAAAAAAAAGCCCGTAGGTACGCTAGTGTTTAGGGAATCGTACACAATTGAAAGTAAAAAGTGTTTTGGAACCGTGTTTTGATAGAATAATTGGTTATAATCATTTCCGATTTTGACAATATTTTTCGTACGTCTGTAGGATTATATATGCCATGGTATAACACCATCATCTATGGGTGTTGTGCTTTATGTTTTTGTTTTTAATACTGCACAGAAAGAAAGGAAAAGCGCGCCAAAAATATCATCTGGGCACCTGTGACCAATCTATTCAACTTTGTGTGTTATTTGACATACACGGACGGAGGGGCTGTATGCGGTTGAGTGTTAACGTGGTAGGACAGGGAATATAAATCATTCATATTTCTTACTTGAGGAAGGTGAGGGAGAAATTACGGAGAGACGACCGACCGATGATGAATAATTCCCCAAAGAAACCCCGACTTCCCCACTACACCCGAAGTGCATTGTTTATTTACCAAAACAATGTGAATAATATAAACGAAGATCGTCGATCGCGAATTGCATCTTTTCTGGAGAGAAGTCTTCCAGTATGGGACTCCCCCTCAATTTAGAATGGTAATGTGCTTTATTGCTGGTGTCCTTTAAAGTACTATAGAGGGATGGGGGGGAGGTAGTGCGATTTCATTCAGTGACCCGTTTCATATACAGAATTACGATGACTTTGCCATTGCGGTAACAACCATGTAAACCTTGATTTTTCTATTTATTGTTAATTTTATTATTAATAGCAGTAGTATTATTGTTTACTTATTTATTTATAATCTATTTATTAATTCACATATTTTTTGGGGGGGGTGGGTTACTGAGCCTTTTACCACAGTAGATCATAAAATAATGGCAAATTTACCACAATCGCAAGTCTTTGTATGAAACAGACTCCACGTCCCGTTCACAAAGCAGAGTATTACTATTGCAGTAAGAACGACTATCAGCTTGGCTACGACATGCCAAACGAATTTTTGTTAAGCATTATAGCTAAAGGGTCTTATCTCACTAATCTTACTGTTAAATCAAGTTTTCGTATACTGGAATATGAATATCCTATGTATTATTCGTAATAAGTCGTGTACTGTCATCGCAACGCACCTGGCTTAGTGCATGAATCATAGTGTTTACTTTTTTCTTACAACGCCCCCCCCCCCCCCGTCTTGCTTTGGCGTCAGATCATCTCCTACGCTAATATTCGAATCATTGTGAGGAGTAGACAGACTCTTCCACTATCTTAAGAAAATTTGCAAACCCTGGATATGTCTATTCATAGAATGCATAATGAAGTCGATGGATTTGAAGCGATATCCTAACTCCATACAGAATATTTATCATAGCATTTTATATAATCAAGCAGAGTATGGGCGTGGTGTGTTTGTCGTGGTCTTCAAAATTCATTTGAATTACATAAGTCTTCCGCTAAGGGGATAAGTGGTGTGAGTGTAATTTCTTTTTGTAGTGCTTTTGATAGCCTTGATGAATGCAATAACGACTGCTCGGCAAATACGAGTAAGTATGCATGGCGGGGGTTTGCCATCTCTAGTAGTGCGCTGCATCCTGAGAAATAAGGGTTTAAAAGAGAGATGAGAGAAAGGAGCAAAATGTGCGTACGGTCATCCATGCTCGACACGCTATGTGTGTGTATTGTATACAATGATCACCGGTACGAGATGGTACGGCATCGTCAATGGGGGTAAGTGGAAATTAATGCGCTCCTGTCGCGCGAGTTCGCTGGCGAACTTGCGCGGGTGCCGAGGTGCGAAAATGACGATAATTTGCCGCCAATTTGCTCAAAACTTGAATGAGTCGTCTGTCATCTCTGAGAAACAGCGTGGGCCGGACAATCACCGTGTCAGTCTAGCACTCACCTGACGGCGCCGTGAGATTGGAGTTCACTCCAGACATCTACCTCATGAATGAGCTTAGTGGGTTTGTCGAGACAAAATGAGGGTTTCGTGATAGATTTGAAGAATGAAATATATGCAGGTTTTTCTTTAAATTATTCTATCGATTGAGGTCGTGTTGCGTTCACGTTTCTTCTTTATTGACACTGTTTCCATAGGATGAATAATTTTATTACTCGAGTGTCGTGTGGTCGGCCTATCTTTAGCAAAGTTTTAGTTTGCATTTGAACGCAACAGGTGTTAGATTCGCACACAGTGATCGCGTACAAACGTCTGTGTTTGTAGATTTCATGGCGACTTCATAAATCATTATAGCGGACAAGTTTCACCGGGCTAGGTTACAAGCTAGAGAGTCCATAAAGCAAGCAAACAGTGTGTAATTGATCAAACCATCATCACATTAAGTCGAGGATAGCGAGAAAGAGCGTGGCAGGCAGTGGAGGGAAAAAGTTGCCTTGTAAAATCGACGAACAGGGTGATGTATCTGAATGTAAATGGAATGGAAGTGACAGTGGAACTGGAAGAAACATTGCATTGTCATTGAACATCTTTTTTTAAATATTTACCGCGGCCAGATGAATGACAAGCTGCACGCAGTTTCGTAATCATAATTTGTCTGATTAGATTTGTATTTCATTTTCCTTCCTTGGCGGATCAGTGGAGCGTGGATGCCTGTCATAAATTACACCAATTTTTATAATGGACATCTAATCTCGTGCATCTCTTTTTCGGGGTTACAGCAGTGAGTGGATTCCGTCCAACTGTTCTGGTGTTGTTTCATCTCGATTGAGAGTAATTAACTTCACCGCGGAATCAATAGGCTCGTGCGTGGAATCAGAGACTAACAAGAGAGTGGATGAGAGAGAAAATCCAATCAATTCTTCCATTAGGGGATTAGTCGATCACTAACGTTTTTAGAACAATTCCAGTTTGGAATACATGCCTGACTGAACGCGGTTGGTATTGTGACGGTCGCCTCGATGTCAGCTCACGATCAGCGCCACGGTATTACCATCTCGCTCAGCAGTGTGGTGGGTTATCTGCGAAGGCTCCGCCGGAGTAGACGCTACAGGCGAGACGAAAAGGAGGCGGGAAGGCGACAAATGAACGGTCGTCTTGGCCGAACACGAGACAGCGAAGACCCCGTCCTAGAGCCGCAAGACATGCCGGAGAGCAGCGGCGGAACAGGTGGTGGTGGTGGCGGTGGGACCACCATCAATGGAAGTACCGCGGATGGATCCGGTCCAGGCACCAGCGGCAGCAACAGCAACGGAAGTGGGGGCGGAAGTCGAGACAGGTGCCCGACCGCTATCAAACTCTTCGCCGCTAGATACTTCAAATTCTTGTGCGGCGCCGGCGTCCTCCTTGGAACGATTTCTTTTATTCTCAGTATAATTGCCATAGCAACGGACCAGTGGCTACAGACTGAACTCATCTATGAAGTGCCTAATGTAAACGTGAATGATACTCGAGGAGAAAACAGTACAATCACCCGAGGTGAAAGAATGTCAACGGGAATATGGAACTTTTGCTTTGAGAAGTTCGAGGAAGGAGTTATAAGTAAGTACACAAATCGCGATTTTATGTTTCCATTTGCAAATGCATTCACTTCTTTCAATACAATTCTCCATGTAATAGGACTCTGTAATGTACCATGTATACTGGGAACTCTTAATTTGGGATGGAACCACATGCACTTGTAAAGAAAAGATCTTGAAAGAAAAATGAATATTATTTCACTGAGAATAATTGGTAAAACTTCCTGTATTTGGACTATTGCCCGCTTATGAACCAGATAGATAAGATAGATCTATAGATAAATGGATTGTATTAAACACACCACGTCTTGTAGTAGTACAAAACTGAATTGAATATGAATCAGATATTGTTGAATATACCAATACCATTTTAAGGCATAAGGTCACTTCCGTGGTGCATTCAGGAATCCAGGCTTCCATCAAGAGGGGGGGGGGGGGGGGGGGACCCGAACCTTAATATATTCATCCAAAGAGCACCGCGAAAATGACCCAAAATATACTTTACATGAAATTATGACAATCCTATACTGCATGTAATGATCAAAACTGAAGCATGCATTCAATCACTGTCAAAACTATCAAAATTCTCAATATGGTCAGTGAAGAAAACGACATTCTAACTCCAAAGTGTTGCTTCTAATATAGGAATTTTAGGAGCACTTTTCTTTCTTCGGCACTGCTTGACAGCGCCCTCAAAAATACTATTGATTGAAAAAATTACTGATTACACAAGGGGTGATTTCAAGTTCAGTGTTGACCTTTTGGTCAATAATGTCAATAATGTGATCTGGATCAGTTTTACAAACTCTGAATAAGTTTTGGAGCTAGGGGAATCCAAATTTCAACACCAACAGCAAGGCCAACACCGGACTTGATATCACCCAATGGTCAAGAAGTGTAACAGTATTTGATTCTTGATATATTAAAGTAGTAGAAATCATTCTCAAGCGTTTGCATGGGGTATAGAATGATCCGATATGATATACGAAATGGGGGGGGGGGGATATGCTCTCTCAGGAGGTTCAACAACCACTTTTGAATTTAAAACAACAATCAATATTATGCTTTAAAAATGAAAATCACTCCAAGAAGATTGCATGGGCAGGCCTTCATTCTTAATGTCAAGGATTTAAAATAAATTCAGATCCACCGTTGATAGTGACCGGCTGAATATTTTGACATATTTCTAATCGTATAAGGATTAACTTTTAAATCTAAAAACATTTGAATTCAAAACGTTTTAGCTTTTAATTCAAATCTAAAGGGTTTGAATTTAAATCGAAGGTTCGGCTGGTAACTATTCATAGCTGACCATGATTTTTCTCAAATCCTTGAAATTAAGAGTGAAATAATGTAATTATGTCGAAACTTTTTGGGAATGGATTTCCATTCTTAAAAGGTTGATCGAGTGAATCTACCCACTCAAAAAGTTGAAAGAGTGATACTGCCCTGAAATATTTGTGAATACTTTAAAAAGTAAATTCCACTGTTATTTAAGCAAACTTGATATTTATATACATTATTTAACCACTTTTCTATATATTACACAATAATCTGCGCAATATTTTTAATTGGAGTTGATAGTTAAGCTCAGTATTATGTCTTGATCCACACGCATTTATCGCAGCTCCGTTTCAACTCCGCCATGAACAGGAGAAAATGAATACAGTAATAATGGCCTTCGGATTATCATTTCCAATGCCATAGACGTTAACATGGCTGACTTTCCCCCACCATGAATTTTGTAATGTAATCATCTCCTAATTTACCCGTGATGCTGGACTCAGTACTAAATCATGCAATCCATTTAACGGTGGGAATGTTGGGGAAAAGGTATCAATTACAAAGTCATGATCATTTTCGACGATGAAATAAAGAGAGAGAGAGAGAGGGAGGGAAATGAAGAAAGAGGGGGAACGAGGCGGGGGGGGGGGGCGGTGTTGTATTAAAAAAAACAGTGCATGGAATTGAATATAAAAAAATCGAAAGCATAAGAGGAGAGAGGGAATGAGAGAGAGGGGGGAATTGTTAAGTATTATTTTTAGAAAGAAAATAAGAGGAAAGAGACATACAGAACTGATGATAGAGTATGGTGATGTTAAGAAAATGGACAAAGGGAAAAGGTTGATGCATGAATGTTTATGTGATAATTCATGTAATTCATGATGAAGCGCATAGCCGGAGCTCGGTTCAAGATTCATCTCCCAAAGTATTTTTTTTACCTGAGCAGAACATATATCCTCTTGTTCTCATAGTAATGCTAGAATTGTGATCCCTTCTTTGAGTGATGGAAAATTAATCCAATCGCATCGGTTTCCCCTTTTTATACGATGGTTATTAATAACATTTCGGAAAGGCTTTGAATTTACAACAGCCTTCGTGTCTGTATATGAGTGGCCGTCAAGAACAAAATGTTTTCATATATATATATATATATATATATATATATATATATATATATATATATAAAGTTACACCACCAGGTTGTCAGGGGATATGAACATGTATCAGATGTATAATTGCAGCATTTTATATTCATTTCACGATGCAATACGGAAGGAGGGAAGATCACTATGAATATTGCATTTTGGGGTGAAACGGATTTTGGATTGTATTCATTCTGTATGAAAGAATAGGCTTACTACTAGATTGTATATCAATGGAAGCGAGCTACAATATCAAATTATCGATGTTAGTTTGTTTATTTTTGTTTTTGTTGGTATAGCAGGCGCGTTTCAGGCTGTCAAACACAAACTTGGGCAAGTCCTAAGTTTGTATGGTTTGGTAGCACAGCGGGGGTGTGGGGGGGGGGGGATGGGCGACCATCCATGCGATTTTTATATATTTTCATTTATTTATTCATTGGTATCTAGATTTAAAAAAAGTACCAGCAGTACATGCTGAAAGGGTCAATTTACACCAAAAATAATCATGAAGCACGATACAACCAAACAGTAAAGAACATGCACGAAAAGGTAATTACAGTATTCTATATCAAAACCTACTTTTCACTGGTAATTTTGCTCTTACTGAGCTACGCAGGTTTAGGGATTTGAGTTTGTTAGTAAAAAATCGCTGACTGTTATTTTGTTTCACGAAACCCCCCCCCCCCCCCTCTTTCTTTTGATAGGTATTTCTTCATCAGTCTGTAATTTATTGTGCAATCTAAAAAAATTGGAATGTTAAATCAATAATTGAAAGGTTAATTGGGTGAGTGACAACCTTTCCAAATGCTGTGTCTAACCTTGCATAAAACTCAATCCAACAATTTAAGAGTTAGGTTGAACCATTAAGTGGAAATGCAACATTTAGAACAGCTTGTCATTCGTCCAACTTTCCGATAATAATGAGTCTATTTCTACAACAGACCTGCCTTACCAGGAACTTTATAAAATTACATAAATTATGAATAGTTTCTTGTCAAAACGAAAAGCCAGATTTTCATTGAAAAAAAAGACACTGCAAAAACTCCGGTGTTGATTTAACACCAGCCCGTAATCTATATATTATGTCCACACCAGAGAAATATTGAAACAACACCAGTTTTTAATCGAACCGATGCTGTTTTGATACTAATAAGTGTATCAGTTCGATTCCAAAGCTGATGTTGTTTCAATACTTCTCTGGTGTGGACATATATAGATTTCGGGCTGGTAACAAACCAACAACAGAGTGTAGAATCTAATCTTTTTTCTTTTTTTTTTGAGTCCTTCTTTTTAAGAAAAAAAATAATAGTCCAGGATAGAAGAGGCATAACCTTGTTTTTTTATATATACAATATTTTTTTATGATTTCGTGTCAATTCGAGGGTGCTGATTACGAATCTGGATGATGCCACTCGTGTAACCTTGAGCATTTTCCGCAAATTGGCAAAATCCAATATGGCCGCCAAAATATGCAAATTACCCATGAAAATCATAAAATTGTCCGCACATTGGCTGTGAAATGCATGCAATTGTGTGGCAGGAGTGAAATACTCTCTGAAAAAATAATTTATAATATTAATAATAGGTCATTGTATACCTTATTTTGTACAATATGAATAGGGAAAACGAATTTTCACAAAAATGAGCACTAAACTCCAAAAAATCGCGATGTATGAACAGAGTAATATATGCATATCATTATTACTAACGAGATATATCATTTATAATGTCATATATGAGAACATTGCTGTATTTTGATATCTAAAATAGCCGCCACTGGCCCAAACAGTATTGCGCACAATGGTAATGGGGGCCAAAAAATTCACAAGAGTGATCACTGAAATGCTTATTATAAAGATTAAACAGGTGGAATACTGACTATAAACATAATTATTAACGAAATATATTATTTATATGCCATGTATGTGGTGAATGTTGTATTTTGATATTCAAAATGGCTGCCAAAGGCCCTAAAAGTATAATGCACACTGAGAAATGGTAAAAAGGAAATCACAAGAGTGAGCGCTAAAATGCATATATATGTGATAAATTAACTGGATACTGTCTAAAAACGTATTTTCTAACGAAATATATCATTCAGGTTTCAAGTTTGTGTAAAATACTGTATTTCGACTTTCAAAATGGCCGCCATCGACATTAACTGTATTATGTACAATGCAAAGTGGGAAACCAATATTCACAGGAGTGAGCACCATAATGCACGTAACAGTGATCTATGAGTAAAATATTGTCTGAAAGCATAATTCCTATTAAGATATATCATTTATTCTGCCAGTTAGCTGATAAATACGGTTATTTTAAAGTCAAAATGGCCGCTACAGTCCCTTACGTTTTTATGCACAATATGAATGGGAACAAATCATTTCAACAGAATTTAGCTTTGCTTGGTCAAATGGTGATGTATGAGTGGAATGTTGTCTGAAAACATGATTTATAACAAAATATATCATATCTTATGTAATTTAGGTGATAAATACTGTATTTCAACATTCAAAATGGCTGCCATATGCCCATTTTGTGAACATTATTTGTCTCCACCCAAATTGTATATTATACGATAAGTGCATATGGTGGCCATTTTCAATTTTAAAAATGCAGCATTTATCAGCTTAATTACACAACATTATGATATATCTCGTTAGAAACCATGGTTTTAGACAATAATTCACCTTACATCACAATGAACAATTATATGCAATATTTAGAGTCGAGCAAAGCCAAATTCTGTCAAAATTATATGTCCCATGTTACAATGTAATACTTTTAGGACCTATGGCAGGCATTTTGGATTTCAAAGTACAGAATTTATCATACCTCCACCATGTCCACGACCCATATGTGATGTTTTTAGTTAGAAATAATGTTTAAGACAATATCTTTACTCGTACATCACAGTTATATGCATTTAATGATTCTCACTCTTGTGAAAATTAGTTTCCCTGTTCGCATGTTACGTAATTTAGTTAGGGCTAGTAGAGGTTATTTTGAATGTCAAAAAAGTATTTATCATCTATATGGAAGAAGAAATGCGATGATTAAAAAAAAAGGTTTTCAAATAACGTGTTACTCATACAACAGGATTATATGGATGTCATAGTCTAGCATAATCCAAATTATATGTCCCAATTCACATTGTAAATAATACTGTTAGGGCATATATGGGCCATTTTGAATTTCATAATACAGTATTTATCTCATGTATGACTAAAGAAATGATATATCTTGCTATAAAACATGTTGTCAGGCAATATTTTACTCATAGATCACAATTACATGCATTTTATGTTTCTTACTCGTGTGAAAATTAGTTTCTCAATTCGCATTGTACATGATGAATATAGGGGCTATGGCGGCCATTTTGAATTTCAAAATACACCATTTATCACATAAATGGCATATTTACAATAATGTTTTTAGTCCGTATTCCACTCGTTTATCTTAATAATAAGCATTTTAATGCTCAATCTTGTCATTTTTTGGCCCCGGCCATTGCCATTGTACATAATACTCTTTGGGCCAGTGGCGGCTATTTTAGATATCAAAATACAGCAATGTTCCCATATTTGACATAATAAATAATATATCTCATTAGTAATGATGATTTGCATATATTACTTCGTTCTTACATCGCGATTTTTGCAGTTTAGTGCTAATTTTTGTGAAAGTTAGATTCCCCATTCGTATTGTACATGATAGTGTATACAATGGCCTATGGCGGCCATTTTGAATGTCAGGAAAATAAATATTTCTTCAAAAATTATTTCTTAAGATTGTATTTCACTCCTGCCATGCAATTTCATGCATTTCACAGCCAATGTGTGGACAATTTTATGATTTTCATGGGTAATTTGCATATTTTGGCGGCCATATTGGATTTTGCCAATTTGCGGAAAATGCTCAAGGTTGCACGAGTGGCATCATCCAGATTCGTAATCAGCACCCTCGAATTGACAAGAAACCATAAAAAAACATTGTATATATAAAAAAACAAGGTTTGGTCAATTTTCTATGGGGCCTATCCTGGACTATAAGTATGCCTCTTTGAGTGGAATAGAATGCTTTTAGAGCAAGAATAATACGCCTTCATTAATTCGACGATCTTTTCAAGAATTTAGTTCACTCCTTCGTACCAACGCCCTTTACATGACTCCCTATGCATGATTCAGCACTATTATGCATCAGTTATGAAAGTCTTCTGTCAAAATCTTACCGATGTCTGTTACTATGTATACGTCGCTCCATCTTCGCGGAAAATGTAAAAGCGTACGTCATTTTTTTTCTTACGGTTTATTGAATATGATTTTGGAGTTCAAGGCGTTGAAATGAAAACAACTATCAATCATTTGCTCGATAGATTCACACTTTTTTTATGATAATCTGGGATTTTTAATAAAAGTCTAGACGGAGGCTTCTGACCACGCAGAAAGCTTACTGTCATGATCTGATTCTATTACGTCACCGATCACTCTTACTATGTTATGCCTGTCTGCTTGTCTGCATGTGAATTAGGTCACCTTGAGACATAGTCGGTAGTATATACACAGCAAAAACTGTGGTGTTAACCGGTGTAAATATTGGACCACACCAGTTATTTTACTCCGGTGTTCATTAGACGGTGCTAGTTTAACACTTATAGGTGTCTGACATTACAACACCTTTGGTTGTTACATTATTACTCTTTGGTGTTACGTTCAATCTCTAGGGTGTAATTTTAACACCTCAGGGTGTAGTCCTCTATTAACACCAACTGGCGTCAGTTTTAACACCACAGTGTTTACAGTGTATTGGGGCAAGACCCGACTATGCATGTCCATGGAAATAATGCAGATTATTTTGAGGAGTTTACAAAAAGTAAAATCATGGATGATCATGATGATAGATCAAAATAAGGTGTTAGTTGATTATTGACTACATGATGAATCACCGAGAGAGAGAGAGAGAGGGGTGAGGTGAAAATAAAGGGGATTAGAAAAGCAGGTATAGGCCTAACAGAGATAATACAGATTTAAGTAAATCGATAGATGGTTCCAAGACATTATTCTAGTCTGCCGGCAATTACTGCATGTGCTTTGAAATCCACACACTAATTTGATTCAAAGAGTAACTTCCGTCCTGGATTTAAAACTACACCCTACCCGAAAACCAACCCCAGACCTGAAACCCTATTGCAACCCTCACCTTAACTTAACCCTACATCTAAAACGAAATAAATCCCGTAGCAATTGTGGTAGGAGCAGTGTCGTGTCACTAAATAGGTTGAAAGATAAATAGATAGATAAATAGATAGATAGACAGATAGATAAAGGTGTGAGAGATGTATAAAATGCATTTTAAAATATAAAGTGCTAAATTCGGCACTTTATAAGATCCGAGAGAACACTTCTGGATGCTTATTTTTACATTTTGACTTCTGGTGATAAAAACAACACCTGATGTGTCATAGTGATAAGTATATACTGGTGCTGTGTACTAGTAGCAAATAGACTACTGGAAAAGTGTTTTATGTTGATATAGCACTTTATTTTTCCGAGTGTATAATAGATGTGTGTAAAATAGGAACAAATAAATTAATACGAAGAGAGTCTCAGAAGCGTGATGTTACCGTGAGTTTAAACTTAAGACAAGTCCACCCCAACAGAATGATTTGGATAAAAAGAGAAAAATCCAACAAGCATAATACTGACAATTTTTTCATCAAAATCGGATGTAAAATAAGAAAGTCATGACATTTTAAAGGTTCGTTTATTTTCACAAAACAATTATATGCACAACTCAGTGACATGCAAATGAGAAAGACGATGAATTCCCTCACCGTTTCTTATTGAATTATGAAATATTTAATTTCTTACAGATTTGACAATAGGGGCCAACTTGACTGAACCATATAGTATTGAAATAATGCCAATTCCATGACATGTTCAGGGAAGAATTAATCTTTGTTTCACTTGAAAATTAGGAGAAAATGAGAATATTTCATATTATAATAAAATTACAAAAAATAGTGAGTGCATGACGTCATCAGCCTCCTCATATGCACACCGACCAGGATGAAATATATACCCGTTTTGTTAAATTAAGCGATATGTTTAAATATCATAACTTTCTTATTTTACATCCGATTTTGATGAAATTTTCAGTGTCATGCTCGTTGGATTGTTCTCTTTTCATTCAAATCAACTTTTTTGTTGGGGTGGACTTGTCCCTTAAGAATCGGTGTACCGGTAGATACATGAAGAGAAAGAGGCAAAGAATGAAATCACAGGAATGTAATACGTAGAGATGGAGACGTATATGAGACAGAGAGACATGGGTAAAGGGTGAGGAATGGAATAGAGAGATATGGAGTTACGAGGTTAGCACTAATGGAATTAAAAATGTGATTCAGCAACCGCTTGTCGCACTCGAGATTATTTCATGTTATTTTTGCAAACAGTCAATGTCGGGAGGGCACTTATGATTAACATACTTCAAGGGAATACTGGAACATAACCTGTGATTTCGATATTTATTCAGATACTAGATGGTTATTAGTGACATATCTCTACAAAATGTCATGATTTGTATGCCATACTCGATCTTTTCTCCTTTATCATTGCCTATGTTTTTGGAGTTCATTGGTTGTATTTTATTGCCAGTCTTTTTTGTCATATTTCTTGCTGATTGCGATTATACATTATTGTGTAATCTGATTCATGTTGGATTTATATCGTAAAGGTACTTATCCATTGCCTATTTATTTGTTCCGTGTACTGTAATTACGGATATCAACCCTTCCATTCATACCAAGTTTGTTTCATCAGTTCACGCCATTTCACTGCCTCCGCGTTGCTATGGTGATATCACAAACACCTTGTTTTGTGCCACTGCAGTCGAGGAAGTACTTTTATCAATTATGAACGGATTCCAAACTGGGGGGTAATACAAGAGCTTTGCCCAAGGAAGGATCGATTTTCACTGTTTCTGAGGAACAAACAAAAACTGGCGACGACCAGAATCTAGTGTAAAACGAAGATGAAGAGAACAATTTGATTTGTAAAGTAAGGTTTTTTATGTACTCTTTAAAACCAGCTAGTTTAAAATGACAGGCTCCGCCGGATGCAACAGTCATTTCAGTCACATTAAACTATTTCTGGTCAAATTTGACCAGAAAATTCGTTTCTGACTAGAATAGATTAAGGAATATGACTAGAAATATATCTTGCACCTACCTGACTACATAATCTAGTCACTTTGACTAATATGTCTCTTTAAGAGAGTATGATCTAGAGTGGATGTGAACACCTGTCTGTATTTTTTACTAATCTGTTTGAACTTTGTATCATTTCGATTATTTAGCATTTGTAGATAATTCATTGTTCTATAAATGTTTATCATTCGTTTGTAGCTTAGACTAGAGTATGATGCACAATATGCCGTAGGCCTACCATGCCTACTGCTAGATTTTTACACGCTACCCATGGCCGTACGTACCAGCTGTCAGGGGTCAATTGCCCCCAGAACTGTTGAAAATCTAATTTGTTTACTGAATTTTTTTTACGAAATTCACAAAGAGTAATACACGAAATCAATAGATTGCTTTCGAAGTTTTTTTTTTAGTTTAGTTTACGCGTCCTGCCCCTCCCCTCCCCCCCCGCAAAATAAAAACTTTATGGAATACAGGAAAATAATAGGTACCTGACAAAATAATCAAAGTTTGCGAGCGCGCAGCGCGAGCAGAAAATATTAATATTCAAATGATATTACAAATCAATATGTAAATCAAACAAAAAATTGAAAGTTCGATTTCCGAGCTGAAATATGTTATGTATATTGACTTCAAAATTTGATATTTAAGCTCCATATAGAGCAAGATACATAAATCACCTAAAAGGAAATGCGAGCGTGGAATATATACTGTATAGTGACATGAAAGATTAAAAAAAAATTTTACAAGTCTTCCCCTCATCTTATTCACTCGTCTTCCTCCTCTTATGTTTCCCCTTCTTTTTCTCCTCTCGTTTTCATTCTTTTCCTTTCTTTCCCCTTCTTTTTTTTTGCTTCGCCAATAGGGGGCGGCCGAGGATCCGCCTATGAGTAGTACTACTACTACTACTACTACTACCATAACTACTGTACTATGACAAGATCACTGAAAACGAGCAACTAATATTAACGACCTGTTCTGTACTTTATTGGGTGGAAATTGTGTTAATGATAGTCTGTCGTGCAGTAAGAAGCCCTATAATGATATGTCTTTGGAATTATTTTCTTTTTTTTTTAATCAAATATTTAAGAACTTGAGAATATCGCCATTTTGGCTATTGCGGGAGTATCTCCATGGTCACCGCTGGTCTCGCTCTTATACTTAAGTTTTAGGATTATGACGTAAGCAGAAAATATACCTTTAAAAATTCAATCCTTATTATTTGCATGTTTGTTTATTCTCTTTTGAGAGAAATAATTCCTTATAGGACAGGAGGTTAATATATCCAGCTATCAATGTTTTTTTTTCCTGCGGTTGAAAAGAAATGTGAATCGTAACAATGAAATATACAACTGTGTGAAGCTATTTTTATAAAGATTACAACTGATACGTGACAAACTGTCAAAATGCTGGACATAAAATAGAGGAATGTTAAAACAATATTTAAAAAATCACATGACAGTTACGGGCAGTAACCTTCCTGTGATTTTGCATTCTTTTGACGGGAGATAACATCAGAAAAAAGTAATAATTTCTCTTTGGTTATCCAGAATGGGTGACAGAAGAAAACAAAGGAAGAGATACAAAATGAAAATGAAAGTGTTGATGGAAAATGAGAGAGATTCGAGGAAATCTAGAGTTGACCTTCGAATCAAAATGAAGCGGGCAGGGGAGGGGTTACAATCAACATTATGCTACCTTGAACCTTGAAAGAATAATCCCTTAAGCATGCTCTTCCAAGCTAAATTGAGATGGGATGTGCTGTGATAGAAGGTGATGGTGCAGACAATTTTGTTGGAATTCTATTTACAATAAAATTGGTGAAGTGCAAGTAAAAATCATGCTCCTAGTGCTTACAGCATCCTGGAACCTACAGGAGGCTTTAACCCTCTGATGACAGGAAGGACATGCAGCCCCCGGAAGACAGCAACTGACGGGGCAGTAAGTGCTTTAGCTAGTAGATGATTCCAGATACGAATGGTACGGGGATAATGTGAGAATTTTTATGCATCAATCGTTGCTTGTGGTACAGAGAGTTTTAGCATAGATCTCTTCTACTGGTGTATGGAGCCTTGGTTATGAAGTGTGGAAGCTGGATATTCACAAGCTGGTGGTGTATTTGATAGAGCATGGTGCTTTGTGCAAGGAGACGACGTGTGTGCAGCTGGTCCCATCCCAACTTTGGGACAAGTCCTGAGGCTGATGTAGATTTTCTATAGTGGCGGGTGACAAAGCGAGCAGCTGTTTTCTGTATCCTTTCCAGGCTTGCAGCCGTAGTAGAGGTGTGGGGATTCCTGGCTTCAGCACCATACTCAAACTGCGGTCGAACCAAGGCCATATACGCATTTGATTTGGCCTTTTCAGAACAAGGTGAGAGAGTTCTCAGCACTATCCAAGGGTTTTGCTGGCATTGTTCGCAATAAGTTGACAGTGCGTGTTCCATCGGAGGTCTTTGGAGTTGATGACTCCAAGGTATTTGTATCGGTCGACCTTTGCTATTACCTCATTGGAAAGCCTGAAGCTGTGCTGTATGGGAGCTCGCTTCCTAGTAATGGTAAGGGAAGCACACTTCTTGACATCAAAAGCCATAAGCCACTGTGTCGTATGCAAAGAGGCGCATCCTGGACTGGATATGTGCATTGATGTCGTTGATGTAAAGCAAGAAAAGGGCAGGGCCGATCACTGATCCTTGAGGCACCCCAGATGTCACTGGCATCTAGGATGACCGTGATCCCTGATTAACAACTGCTTTTTGTCGGTTGGTGAGTAGTGACATTGCTAGTCATGTGGATATCCCTGCCAGATTTCAGAGATGGAATGCTGATGTTTTCAGACCTGCAGCATTTGACGTAAGACCAGAACATCTTAGGATTTTCTTGTAGGCTGTCTCCTATGATGTTGTTAACATAATTGTGGTGTGCCTGGTGAACAAGCTTCGCAACCAAATTTCGGTGATGTCTGTAGGCCTTACATCTTATCGTACTAGGGCTCCTACGGCTTTCTTGAAGAGCCTGTCCCGTTTTCCTTTTCAGGTCAGTGGTGATCCATGGAAGGTGTCTTCGGGACTTGCTGAACTTGGATGATATATCAGATCTTCCATGCATTTCTTGAGGAAGACAGCTATCTTCTTCCAGTTCTCATCAACAGATTCAAGCTCTGGATTTGAAAGGAGGAAATATGAACAGATCTTTGCAACAGCATCTTTGATGGCTTCCTCATCTGCTCTGTTGAATTGGTAAATCTTCCTGGAAGGGGTGCAGCCTGTCTTAGGGTTACCCGAGAAGACAAAAGATACAACATTGTGGTCAGATATGCCTGGAAGTACTTGTACATCTGTAATAAGACTTGGGTTAGATGTCAGGAGAAGATCCAGGGTGTTACCCGATGCAGGGGTGATTTACATCCATAACAAGTTACACCTGCGAAAATTCCAAAAGTGTATCGAGCAGGAGTTGGTAGATGCTTGCAAGGTTCATACTGCTCAATATGCAGGATTCCCAATCAATATCCGAAAGGTTGAAGTCTCCTCCAATGATGATATTAGGATGACTTCTCCTGTGTTTGGAAACCACCTTAGATATAGAGAGTTGGAGTTCCTCAAGATCCCGCCTTCCATTTGTTGGAGGACGATAGAAACTTGCGATGAAAAGCGGCTTTGCATTTGTGAACTGCAAATTACACCAAATGATTTCACTTTGAGAGTCAAATTCAGGGCAGCTGGACAATATGAGAGACTCGTGGACCGCTACGAAAACACCACCTCCATGTTCATTTCGATCCTTTCTAAATATCATGTAGTTACATGGGAATACACTATATGTCGAAGTTGCTTCATCAAGCTTGGATTCGCAGCCAAGAATTACATCTGGTTTGTTTTGATTGATTGTGGCTTGGAACTGAGTGTACTTGGCAGGGCTTTTGAGGCCGTTGCAGTTGATTATCACACCCTTCAGGATCTTTCTGCGGTTTTTAGAGGGTGAAAAGTTAAGCCGTGGTGGTAGCCTCGGCGCATGACCTGGGGTTGGTGTGGATGTCTGCAGATGGTATGAAGCATCACTAGATACACATCAAAGAAAAGAACCTCAAACCGACCGGTGATATGACATTCGATATAGATTTGATCGGTCTGGAGTCGGTTTCGTTGGTGTGACTGTAACATATCGTGAAGACAAATGAAACACATTGCCCGAGGTATACTGATTTGGAACAAAGAATCTTAGGTCAGAAACACTTGCTGCATTCCAAACAATGACTAGGTCAGTGCGCCTCATGCGAGGTCATTGCAGTGCCTCACCGGCGGGCAGACGATATCATTACTTGCTAGGGTATCGTTATATTGTGTTCCCTCCAAAATAAATGTAAGACGAGATTCTCAGCCATGTTAGGGGATTGATTTCGTGGTGCATTTACTTATCGTTAGGCTTGTACTCAGTCACACTACAAAACCGACTCCATACCAGTCAATGCTATTACATTACTCCGAATGGCATACTATCGGTCGAATTGGAGACGGTTTCATTATTGTGACTGGAGCATATCTTTCTCATCTAGTGCGGAGTTTGATTCTCAAAAAAACATTAAAAAGTCCACATTCGATAGACGTCTATACGACGTTGTGCATTGTTGTGAATTTCAGGATATTTTTGATAGGTAAAATTCAAGATTTTCCCGCGTCTCATCTCAGAATTCAAAGTTCATCTTTGATTATGATGATTGTAGGCCTACGAAATACCAGCTTTATTTTACGGAAAAGAAAGCGATTTCCTACTGGTTATAAAGAACATTTTGTTAACATGTATATTTAAATATAGATGGCTTGAGCCTTGGGAAGAAAAGAGCTCTTCGTTTTGCAATTCCTTGTTTTTTTTTTTAAAAAAGAAAATTACACAATAAACGCATAATGAACATATTCCCCGACAGACTGGAGTCAATAAGCCGATATCGAGTAGCGACGAGGCGAAGGTTGAAAAAGAAAGAGGGAAATAGAGAGAGATGGGGTGTGTGTGTGTGTAAGTGAGTGAATGAGTGAGAGTGTGTTCGTGTGTGTGTGTGTGAGAGAGAGACTTAAGTATTATCCTATGCCCACTGGCATTTAATCTTCTGTCAATTAGCCCAGTCCTCGTGGAAAATAATTCCATCTATTAGCTGATCCCTTATTGCGAGTGTTAAGTTGGCTATATGCTCGGTGTATTTGCTAATGGTGTGTTCCTTTTCGTTATGGATGACATAAAAAGCTCTTTAGGGGTTGGGAACAATTGCCGCCTCCGAGTGCTATATTATTTGATCACATATTCCATTACCAATGTCATACCAGGCGGGTGTTTCATAAAGCTGTTCGTAAGTTAAGAACGACTGGTGATCCTTTCTTGGGGTAAATGATATGTACAAAATGGATTATTGACGATAAATAGCGCGTAAGAAAGGTTCACCAGTCGTTCCTAAAGTCGCGCTTAATTTACGAACAGGTTTATGAAATAGCCCCAAGTCAGCAAAGCATTTTCACTTTTATCAACATGATGAATGACTGGCATTAACTTGTACAATATATGCCCTCTTAGATATTCCCCCTCTCTCTATATATATCTGTTTCCCGTTCTTTGTTCCCTTATTTTCTCATTTCAATTCAAATCAATAAATTTTTGTTTTCATTTTCAAATAATCAAAAAACGTACTGTATAGAAAGAGAGCTACTAACCAGTAGGTTTTTGCGTAATTATTACGTTGTTGCGACCTAATTTCGGCGCTACGGTTTTACTTCATAACTTACGATTTTCTCAAATTTAAAAAGAAACATATTAAAATATAGCATAAATTTAGATTTATCACCTCTTTATATTTCTATTTTAAAAATACACAGGTCGAGGCAGCTGAATGAATTCAATTCCAGGTAACTTGATCAAGGTCAATGGTCATTTGGGGTCAGTATTTGGTGATCCACAAAACTATTTTATTTGGGGGATCCAAAAACAGATGGTAAATCTGGTTTAAAGGATCGTGTTAACCATTCCCATTTTCGTTGGGAATCCCTTTTTTGCCATTTTAGGCTGCATAAGATTGGCAGCTTTTGTTCGGAAATACCCTACTGATTGGTATATCAATAAAATTTTGTGAAATAATTGGCATTTAAACAAATTAATTTTTATTGCTCTACCGGGCACGATTGCTCATTGGTAGAGTGTCCGCACGAACGGGAGGTCATGGGTTCGAGCCCCGGTCGAGTCATGCCAAAGACGAATAACTACATACGTTGTTGTGTACGATTAAACGTAAAATCATCCCCAATCACCCATCTTTATGCTACCTGGCCATAGAAAGCTCAGCATTGATATGAAAGGGTCTGTTCACACTGTTAGAAAAAATAAAAGAAGTTCCTGCAGCAGAGTCTCGAGAACACCTGTAATCTTACCGAATTGCGTAATCTTACAGGAAATTGGTATTTGATGTATGGAATCTTACAAATTTCCTTGAATAAAACACCCTTTTCCCCTTTTTAAACAGACCTGTTCTGTTAAATTGCAGAAAAATTCTTGTTTTATGAATTTACAGAATGATTATTACGCAATTCGGTAAGATTACAGGTGTTCTCGAGACTCTGCTGCAGGAACTTCTTTTATTTTTTTCTAACAGTGCAGTGTTCACAACAGTGAACAACAGCGACACCTCACATTCAGCATCACCCACGTGTAATCTATCAAACACTGACATCGATTAAATATGCACTTTCCACTCTCACTTCTGCCGTCGACAAGAATGCGTCGGATTAATCAATTTACACTAATTAGAAAGAGAATTCTCGCATTGTACTTGTCACTCTCTCTGGGTCGGCCTATCAAATAAAGACGGCAAGCGCGTCACATGTGAACTACGGCCTGTTCAGTGCGGCCGACGCATTCTCTACAGAACAGGGGACTGTTTCCTCAACATTTTTGTCAGACAAGTTGTCAGATCTGACATCTTTCCTTGATTCTGATTGGCTGAGAGGCACTGTTACTACAGTAACTTTCGGATAAAATGGGACTTGTCGGATAAAACGTCTGACAAGTCCTTTTATGAAACGCTCCCCATGTCATTTTCCCGATTCGTTCATATGTCTTTGTCAAAACAGCTACTGCTTTCACTTAATAATAATAATAATTCGACTTATATCGCGCCAAATCCACTCTGAGGTCAAGCACTTTTTGATGTTTTGAGGGAGGCTATTCCATAACTTAGAAGATGAGTAAACAAACCTATAGGCAAAATATTTCGCATCAAGGTTGAAGATTTCTTGTTCGCCCGAAGGAAACATGTATCATCGAGGATACCATTAGGCATTTTCATGTTGGCTTTGTCTCTGTCATTCCTGAAAATGTTTGGGAAGATTGTATGATGACGAACTTCATTTTTTTGTCTGTAGACTGATGGTTATGGCGCGAGTTGGGGGAGGGGGGAATTAGTGCAATTTGATGATATTGTTGCAGACCATAATGAATTGTCACTGCACAATGCGAATCTTCTTTCTGTTTTGGGGATCTTCTATCCCACAATGCTGTCAATGACGAAAGACCTCACCATTTGCTGCGGTCGGACCCCAATAGCAACGGAAGATGCGGGTTTGGCGTCGGTTAACAGAAGATCAGATTTTCCAGGATAAGATCTCATTTTGTAAGAGCCACAAATGATGAGAATGAAAAGGCGGTGGTGGAGAAGAAAAAAAAAGCAGGTCAGATAAAATAGATCACCTCTGGTCATATGACGTAATTATCTTTGGCTTTTCTTCTTCCCAAGCCCGCTGAGACAGAGGCAGGAAATGATGACAGAGACTGAATAGAATGCGTGCTCCCTTCTATATCTCGTCCATTATGCGACTGGGAAGGAGCCCCATGGAGATCTTTCCTTTCAGAATATTCCACTTTGATCTTCTTTACTATAATTCGTTAATAATGTCCTTCAGATTTTGAAATCAAGAAAAATTGTGACGACCATTCCCTTTCACCTTTCCCCTCGTTTGGAGGGAGTGAGTCTTGTCTTCAGTAACTTAAAGGATTAATGCTGTCTCAATCTAGCTTCATTTGGGTTGTGTTTTTACGCAATTCTTATTGAGACCCATTTAATCTGACCTCATTTTCTCCAACCCTTGGCTCTGAATGGATATCGAAAGTTTTGTATCACCTACTAAAACTTATCCCCCCACACTTTCTGGAAAATATGACTTGGTTCTGAAGTTTGATGTTTTTTCTCCATCATTTCCTGAAATATGATGATCACAAGCATGGTCGCCAAAAAGACGTGTATTTTCCGTATTCCAGAACAAGAGAGAGGGGGGGGGGGGAGAGAGCTGCAGGGAGGGGGAGAAGGAGGGATCATGTGGTCCAGTGGTTAGAGCATGAATTATAATCGCAAGGTTGTGAGTTCAATTTCCCACTCTGCCAATGTCTCCACTTTGATAAAAAGGCCCGAGAGTAATATATGTCGTCCATAAGGTCAGCCATTATGACTGATTAACCTAGACGTAAAACGTTTCCTAGGTAATTATGTACCAGCTTGGCATATACCAGCAAAATGCTGTCCTGCCGAGTTCCTACGGGTGTTAAAAAAAGAAGAAGAGAGAGTGTGAGAGAGAAATTGATGGGAACAGAGGAGAGGGGGGGAGGTATATAGAAAGGAAGATGAAGATAATTAAAGGGTCAGTGTTCCTTGTGTGGCGCCACTAACATGAATATAGCCCGTCTCACACAGTGCGACACTACTTTTAATAAATCACAGTTTGCATTAAGAATAAAAGTTCCAAAAAGAAAAATTACTTTATTTGAAGTTCGACATAGTGTTAGGAATAATAAAATCGTGATTTTCCTTTGCGGCAAGTCCCGTTGTCGGAGTAAAGTCGAAATCGGCTTCATGTCGCAGCCGATGATGACGTCATTACGATTTTGAATTGAATTTGCTTTTATTCCTACATTGAGGCTCAAACTAGGCCTACACTGTTTTTTTTTTATTCAGTAGTCCTACAACTATTCTAACCTGGATCACTGAGATTTTATTGGTTGGAATGTTCTTGTCAAATGTTATTATTTCTTTGAAAATCAAATCGCAACGAATCGCACAGTGTGATGGCTTAATGCTTGTTACATCAGTAAAGCGTTTCACCAAAATTTCTCGTCTGACCGGTTATCGGATCTGACCACTTTTCTTGATTTTGATTGGCTGAGAAGCACAGTTTTCTGGCTGTTACTATAGTAACTGTCGGATAAACCAGTCTTTGCCGGATAAAACATCCGAAAAGTCCTTTCATGAAACGCTCCCCGGCATTCCCGGACTAGAGTAATGATAGTCGAGGAATCAGGAAGTCTTACGAGAGGGAAACTCGACCAGGGTGGACTATCTTCCACTCCAAGGAAACAAAAGACCCTTTCCAATAGTTTCCTCTTCCGATGCGAAACCTTGATCACACAAATCAGTTACAATATAACAAACAAGTATACTGCCTGCGGAGTTATTCTTCATTTTGGAAATGCGGTCTTATTTTGAAACCTAAAATCTTACAATCAGACGAAGACGTATAGTTGTGGTGTTGCATTTCAAATTCTCTGCAGTGTTGGTAGTGGCATGGACCCCCCCCCCCCCGCATCACTGTAATTTAAAAGTTGATGGAGTCTTTGTTGTTGTTGTTAATAAGTAATTTTAGATAATAGAGTTGTGTAGGGCCTTTTATTGGATCACCCCTTAGTTTTTTGTGTATTTATCTTTAGATTATTTCATTGTAAAGTGAACTGAAGTTTGCATCCTTACGATAATAATCCCCCATTAATTCACACCTAAAGAGATGGGACTAGAAATTAAGTGATATGTACTGGAATCAGAGAAGTTCAAGTGTTTAAGGTTCAGAAGAAAGTGAATGCGAGCAAAACGAATATGAAATGAATTACATGAAGAAAAATGAAGAAAAGAAGCGTCGACAAGATAAAGCAAACCGAGAAGATGGGGAATTCGGATTAAAGTGCTGTAAAAACAATCAAACAAAATTTATCTCTTTGCCGACTTGCTATTTTCTGTCGGTTCAATTAACAGTCTGAAGTCGGTCCGTCGACGTGATAATGAAGAAAGTGATGAATTACCCGTGTCTACACATTCCGCTCCACGATGTATTTCACTTGGAGCACATTACAAGAAGGTGACGTGACCTTGAGTGACCTCTTGCTTGTCTGAGACACGATGCTTGCAGCATGTAACCACCGGATCGATTTGCTAGTGGATGATGATGATAGTGATGAAGGCGAGTCTACATATCCCAACTGATACTTGATTAATGCTCAGTCACACCAACGATACCGACCCCAGTCCGACCAAAGTTATTACGCTATCACCAATGACAGATTATCGGTCGGTTTGGAGTCGATCCAACCAGTGTGACTGCAGCGCTAAGGAATCGGATAACGGATTCATTTCTCGTTCGCCATTAGAAGGTATAACTTGAGACGGGCGGTGTGTTCACATCTTCACAAGATGAACAAAGATGTTTATTCGGTTTATTTCATTTTGTCCAATACAAATTCTTCTCGTATACTGTCATTTGGTCTACCATCAGTTCGTCCAATATCCAATTGGTCTAATTGCCATTTCGTTCATTCACCTTTTCGTCTAATAAGCAGTTGGTCCAATAGCCATTTAGTCCATATACACCATTAATTAGGCAAAATGAATGAAAATAAAACGAATATTACACCAACTGGTTGTGAGACGAAATGATCAGAGACGAACTAGTGATTAGACGAGGTGATGATTGGACCAAATGGTTATACCAAATGGTTGTTAGACGAAATGTTGATGAACGGAATGACAATAGACTAAATGAAGGTAGACAATGTGGTGAGTGGACGAATCGGCAAGTTACCATTTCTTCAGTGGTCCGTTGCAGAAATGTGGCGTTCAAACGCTACTGGAAAAATCAAACGGTAGGACCAATTCAACACGCTTATTGGGGACTTGCACTTGATTTTTTTAGTTGCGTTTAAACGTAACTCTTTCTAAAATGGGCCCAGGTAAGGAGCATCCCTGATAGTTCGTCACTTGTGAATTTCACATCTATATTTAGAGTGGATGGTTATACTCAAGATACATTCTTAATTTAACTTTTGAAGCTCGGATAATGCATATTAAGTTCGTTTTTAGCTTTAACCTTTTCAGAAACCGTTTTCAGAACCACTAATGGCGTCTCAAGGAAAACATTAAGAAAAGAAGGTTGATCAATAAGGCAGCGGCCAAATAGCAAAACAAAATGAGAAGTGAAAACGTTGGGTATCGAACAATACTTGTAAAAAGTTGCGATCGAGCGAAAATGTTTACCCTTTTTTTAAAAGACTCTAATCTTGTGATAGAGTTTTGCTTTATATTTAGAAAAGGAAATGTTCTTTCACACTTTCTTTCCTGTTCTTTCTAGTCCCTTCTTTTCTTTCTTTCGGTCGTGAAACTTCGGGTATCCGGTGCCACAGCCCCCATCTGTTTACGCCTGTGATAAAAAGTATTAAAAAAAGACTTCATAAAATGGGGTCCTATCTCCAAAATATAAAACAACGATAAGAATCAAATTTCCCTTGCTGAGTGTACACAATATAAATCATTTTGTAAGTTACCCTACGTGAACTAAGTGTCGCTTGCGCGTTTCGAGGAAGATTGTAAGAAGTGCCACTTAAACATCAAGTGGTGAAAAGAGGGCAGAGTAATTGTTTGGCTTACTCAATTAATGATACACTTCCATTAGAATATTTTGATAACACCATTAAAAATGACACATTACTTATGATGTACTTAACGTAATGGGTGACATTTGAGAGTACATTTAGTACATTATCGTTGCAATATTAATGTGACTGACATCGCACGATATCCATTATAGGGCTATTAGCGGTTACCCTTACCGATCGCCGGGGGTGGTTTCACGTCTTACGTTCCTTCGGGATGTCCTTGATGAATGGAGTAATGTAAAGTATGCCACTGGGGACGGGGTGGGGTATTATGAAATATTTGATGATTGTGGTATTCTGGAAGTAGAGTTATCTCTCTAGCACGCTGCAAGAAGTAAAAATTATTCTGTTGATAGTGTTAGGGTACGTCTGAAACCCTTATTCAAGCTGAGGCAAGACTATTTACTATTATTTTCAAACTCTATAGTGTAATTTTAACACTTTAGAATGTGGTCCTCTAATGACACCAACTGGTGTTAGTTTTAACACCTCAGTTTTTACAGTGGCATTACCTGGGAGTGACTTTTTTGCTGGTGAAATGTCATTCTTAAAACTACATTCATCCATAAAGCTTGGCAAGAGATTTTTACACGATGTCGAAGAAATGTGACACCACCGAATATTTCCTGTCCACTATTACCAACTCAATCCATCAATAAGTTACAAGTACAGAGGTAATTGTAAAATGAGCCGATGGCAAACCTAACATCGCAAGCCTAACTCATCTTCTCCGGTTATCATCCGAAGATCTCCTAATAAAGTAGAATGGTGCAACGATACACCCTTGATGAACCCCCAAAGGGATGGTCCCTTGGTGGAGGACTCCACATCAAACTTTCAAATATCGTTACCCTTTAGTGGATGTATAATATACATGACTTTGATTTGACGTCATTAGATGCCACCACGTGACCCCTCTCTCGTCACGTGACCCATCTCTCGTCCTATCCCGACTCCACGAGGGACGATTCAGGGAAGTTGAGCGTGGCATTGTCTAATTAGCATAGATGCCGGGTAGCGGGCTTGTGCGATGCGCTGTGTAAATGTCACATTGGAGAAAGGGGAATTCGACTTTTAAACGGGCTCTCAATTCGTTATGAGGAAAAAAAGTTTTTGGAAGTTCTTTTCGATGCCGAGAGATTGGTTGAGATTTAGGTACCAGATATTAAGGCATGATTCAGTCTCGTAAGATCAGGGTTTGGATTAAAATAATGTTATTCCTTTTAATAGCAATGCCAATCCAAACTTTCGTATCTTACAAGAGATAAGCGGCGATGTGATACTCAGAAGCATCTGCATATGGCAACAATCAAAAAGAAGTATATAGGTCTAACAAATCGGTAGGGAATTCTATGCTTCTCATGCTGCCTATCAGAGTTAAGTCCAGATAATAGACGTAATTGAGAAGTCATCTTCCGGAAAATATGCACATTTAAAAGGTTTTGATACTGCTATTCTATCTTTTGCTCAAATTATATCTTTAAAAACAAGATGGGTCGTTGGCACTCGGTTTAGATTGATGGAGTTCTATCTTTCCTCGATAAAGTAAAAAGTAGGAATTTCTTGAATTAAAAAAAAATCATATAAAGCGTGATCATCGCAAGATGTCGATGTACATGTATCTGACGCGTATGACTCGATAATATCTAATTAACCTTGTTCTTTTTCCATCTTTATATGCAAACCTACTGTACTTTTTTCCTCTTGGTTTTCATGACTGTCTCATTAATTTCTTTCAAAAATAAAGAAAGGCAGTGGGGGAATAAAAAAAAGTCATTCCAAAATGTCTTATAAGATTATAAAGAAGGTGGTGACGAAGAAAGCGAAATATCGAAAATAATGCAAAAATCATAGATGCTGACGGTGTCTGTTTTCTAATTTCTTCGTTTCTCGTGTTTCTGTCTCTCTTAAGTGCTCAAGGACAATTTCTTGTCTGTGTAATGAAGACATGCTCTCAGTGGCCTCTTGACCAGGCTGCACCGAGCCGCCCGGGAACCGTCTACATAAAAGTGTTTAATGTTCCCCTCCTACCGATCCCCTGGTATTGGATGCTCAAACACCAGGCGAAGGCATATCATAGGATTTCCATGAAAAAGAGGATGCGTTAGAGAGAGAGAGAGAGAGGGGGGGAAGTAGGAGTAGATAAAGAAGATGATGATGATGTTGAAGAAGAAGAAGAAGAGGAGAGGAGACCGAGGAGGAGAATTATGTAAGAGAAGAAAATGAAGACAACTTTTGATGCAGGTTTCTCGAGAGTATTTATTCAGCTTGGTCAAACACAGGGCAAAAAACAGTGACCAACCTTCGTAATAAGTATGTAGCTTTCCGGAAATGTTTGTTAGAGAACTTCTGAGGAAAATCAAGACTGATATTGGTATAATGGAAGCTAGACTGTGAGTGCTGCTATAACTGAGTAGAGCAGCTCAGTCACTAAGCACAAACACATATTTTGTATTCCCCGAAACAAAACAAGGACACATTGTCAAAGAGAGAGAGAGCTTCTAGAGAAACGAATAGTGTAAGAACAAACAACTCGTCGTACCTTACTTAACATTATTGTAAGACGTTGAAGCATATATTAAACGCACCCACTTATATACTTGCACTCTAAGAAAAAGTTTACCCAATATTGGGTAAAATGGGAACATGCAATTTTGTTGGGTAAAAATATGTACATTTTACGCAATGTTGCGTTGAAATTGACCCAGCAAACATGCACGTTCCCTTTCTACTCAATATTTGGTAATTTTTACTCTCTATCTTTAGAGTGTGGTAGCATCATGGCGAGAAAGGGAGTGATGAAGGGACAGGCAAAAGGGGGGGGGGGGGGATGCGAAACAGACTAATGGTTCAGTAGAGTGAGGAAAAAGAAAAGGGGGATTAGAATAAGATGAAGAGGTCGAACCAGTAGAAGAAGAACAAATTATAAGAACAAGAGGGAGGGGGAAGAAGGACAGAAAAATGTAGGAGGAGAGACAATGGAGGGAGCAAAAAAGGGATTACAGTGGTGCTATAAAGTTTGCGAATCCCACCAGAAAATGAACATACTTTCAAGTGTTCAAATAAATATATCAATGTGTGAAGTTATACATGTAGCAACTCTTTTATTTAAATATTGTAAAGAAATGGATGAAGAGAACAATGGTAGGCGTAGCTTAATTAAAGGTTCCCCAGAGCTATTTACCCTTTGGAGATGCCGAAAAAATGTCTCTGCCTGGAATCGAACCCGGGGCCCCAGCTTTGAACACAGGTGCCTTAACCACTAGACCACAGAGACGGGTTAGTGGCTAGAGCGACCCCGATCCGATTGACCGTCAGATAGACAGATTTTCGACACTATACCAATTATAATTTCCTATATATATATTAAATATATCAGTCTTATTTCACAAGCATATACCATTTGTAGCTTACACCCATATCGGACGATGCCGATTACCTAATTTCTCTATTCCGATTCCATGCGAATAATAATCATTGAATATAAAGGTATAGTTAAAGAAGGTTAGATTTCATCAAAGTGATGTTTACACAGGATGATATTTGTGAAAAATCATCATAGAAAAGGCGAATTGATGAGGATGATGATATATCGTTTACTTCCTGACATGGTCGTCTTCCTTGAATTACAAATTGAAATGAGTACGGTTGATTTAAGTCATTGCAGACCGCATTAGACAGAACCATAACACGGAAATCGATAGTATACTTGCGTTATAGCCATGCTTGGTGGAATCATATATCTTATTTCCGATCGATAGAATTGCCCTAGGGCAGTATAGATTGTTAACGAGAATCCATTACCCTAAAAAGCACAAACAATCTCGTTGTTCTAGATTTCCAGAACTCTTCTCACAATGCATTTCATCGAATAGTAATCCATGTTATTCACCAGATTTATATTTCACCGTCAATCGAGAAAATATATTTTGGGAAAAACATAAGACGATTTACCCCGAATGGAGAATCCACACTGGTCAGTACAATATTTTCAATTTATGCGCTAACATAATTAAATATGAAAATAAAAGTATGATTTTAGTGGCCTATATCATCCATTACGATCATATCATTGCAAGAAAAACCCTTTTTACGTAAATGTATAATGGGTTTGGATGGTATCGGGATAATGATAATAATATAAGTTTTCCCGTCCAATTTCGTCAAAATTTCAACCGAATTAATAATAATAATAATATGCATTTTTTATATAGCGCTTAATACAAATGTTTCTAAGCGCTGCATACTATTACCCCGGCTTTAGCACGGCTACCCTGATTGGGCGCATCAAGCATTCAAGGAATTATTTCCTACCGGGTACCCATTTACTACACCTGGGTCGAGAGTGGCAAATGTAGATAAACGCCTTGCCAAAGGACGCTACTGCTGTGATGGGATTTGAACCCCGGACCTTGTGGTTCACAGTCCGGAGACTTATCCACTGAGCCACAGCACCTCTAATTAATGATGTAATAATTCAATTTGCAACTAATGTGAACGAACTATGAGATCAGCATTTAAATATCCAAATACTTGATTCAATTTAATTCTATTAGCACGCGATTTCATGGTTATCTCACTGAAACATGTATAAATCACGATCAAATTAAGATAGCTGAAGAAGTGTTTTCAAATTCGCACCGGTACCTTGCGAACGTTTAGGAATTCGAAATCATTAATATGCAATCACTTTATGGACAGTGTTTTTCGTTGTTGTTGTGGTTTACTTTTTTGAATTAATATAGAAATGGATTTTACTCCTAGATTGGATGTTCACAATTTTACTGAAATGTATCATCCATCTGACAAACCATCATCAGAACAACAACTCGTTTATGTGCCACTTTCAATACCATGTTTCTTATCCCTTCCCCAAAACGATATAAATTACAATTATGTAAGAAAAATACCTGCCATTGGCATAGGTCATCCACCTACTCACTGACGGATCCAGGGGGAGGGGGGAGAGTCGCAAAGCCGACTCGTGCCCCTCCCCCTTTTTGGCACAATTAATTTTTTCGTGGAGGAAATACCCTTATTCTTTGGTTAAAAACGTTTTTAATCTTGCTCGTCAAATTCCTCGGGAAAATGTGCCTCCCCCTTTTTGGGAAATCCTGAGTCCACCCCTGCACCCACTCATCAATCACTAAAAGAATAAGCGTTTACAACCATATCCTATAAGTGTTACATGAATTACGTCTTTATCAAACATAATGGAATAAAATTATTTTAATAAAAAAAATTGTGTAACGTAATGAAAAAAAATTAACACAGAAACATGCTATCTAAATTTGGATTATGTGTGCCGATATATGAAATTGAAAATGGTATTTTAGGCGAAATTAAATGATCAGTTCGTCGTCGCGAAATGAAATGACACCTTGGGACATTAATTGGAACGTATTTCTCTCTAATTTGAATTTCTTCAAAATTCAAAGGAATGATATAGAATGGAATTGAATGCAAAATAAATGAAAATTAACCATGTGTGCAGAGGGTGGACAAAATATATCGAATTTGAACGTCCTTCCATTAATCAAAATGCAACTCTGATGAAATTGGACGGGAAAACCTATAATAATAATCACCATCACCATCATCATAATTATATTTGATTATATAGTGCTTAACACATGGTTTATCTGAAGTCAACTAGGCGTTGTGGCGTGCGCCTGGAATCCAAGCTGAGCTATGTGGGGAAGTTACAAATTGATGCAGAAGTTCGAGGTTCAAGCCCTGGTCACGTCTTTCGGATGGTGACGTTAAAGGTCGGTCCCAGACGTAAAAAAATCATATATGATTGATACACGTCTGACAAAACTCAAATACACACACATTATCTGAAGTCTCTATAAGCGCTCTATACAGCAATGCAGCATAATTGCCCTGCATGGCTTTAGCAGAGCAGCAAAACTTACGCGCGCTGCGTTTCAAGGAATGAATTCCTACGATGTACCCATTCACCTCACCTGTGTTGAGTGCAGCACGATGTGAGTAAATTTCATGCTGAAGAAAAGCGCGCCGTGGCTTGGAATCGAATCCATGTCCCTCAGACTGAAAGAAGGGAGTCCTTAGCATTAGACCACGATGCCCCAAATAGAACATATTTTCATCGTAAATCATATAACAGAATCTTACATGTAGCTACTGTCATTACGGTGGGTGAATGCTTTTAAAAAATTATCTTAATGAAATTATAAATAAAGGGGAAATGTATGGAATTAAACTGCATTTTAATTCTCCAAAAACTGTTGTGTTAACCGGTGTCCATCGATAGCCACATCAGCTACTTTACTCAAACATCCGATGGTGTTTAAAACCGTTAGTTATCATTTTAGCTATCTTTGGTGTTATATGCAAACTTTATAATGTATAATTTAAGATAGGATGTATTCCCTTACATGGGAACCAACTGGTAAAATTTAAACTTCTAGGATTTTTTTTATATCGCATTATCAAATATCTGGATTTAACCAGATAGCTCCCACTTCCATTCTCTCAAAATAACACTCAATTTATTTACACATTCTTTATTGCCCCCCAGTGAAATCGTTTGTTATACAATCTTTATTACTCCCGAGCGATTTTGTTGCTTTCGATTCTTCAAGATAATTTTTGTTTCAAGGGAGCTAATGAAAAGGGCAAACGATAGTGAGAAACACCTTGATTATTTGCGAATGTTCTTATTCTCTCGTTGCCAAGGCAGCCAAGCGAATTGAATGTTATATCAACGAAGAAACATTGAAACAAACCTTGTCCAGAGACTTGTACAATGGAAGAGCTTACACACTTCTGTATTCACTTTCAGCTCAGGATTTCTATGTTGAAATGTTTTTTCTCCTTCTAAACTTGAAATATGCTCAGCACGGTCTTAGATTTGCATTCTGATTTAGTTACATGTAAATGTTAAAAAGAAAACTTGGTTGCCGAACGTGGTTTTCCTTCCGGTTTTATAACTTTTCACTTCATTACACGAGCAGAATGTTTTATTTTCGGATATCTATCAAACTTAGCTCTTAATGACCTTATCGAATCATTACTAATGTAAGTGGCGACAGTGGCATGTGTAATAGAATATTATAGTCATAACCCCATCAGAATTATTTTCTCTCTCATGTAAACAATCCATTACAGCTTGTTTGAACGAGAAGAAATGGGAGATTTTCATTTTCTTCCAAAATGAAGAGGAAATCAAAGTAGTTGTTGAATAACAACCGGTGCTTATCTAAATTACAATACTAGGGTCAAATACTTTCATTGCTTCAAGACGATATCTTTGCAAATAAAAACACTCTAAAAGCTCGTGATAATTTTCCCGAAGCTTTTATACACAAAATATTAAAAGAACGATAAATTTTGTTGAATTTGAAATCACAATCTTTCAGTCAGTTCGGGAATAAATTTCCTTTAAAAAAATATTATGCCTTGTTTAATGATCGGTATGTTTTGTATCAAATTTCTTTTTAAAAGGATTCGTGGACGGCCCTTGTAGTCGTGGGATTACTCCATACATCTCAGTACCACAACCACAATGGGCCCATGGCGATTTATAAAAACCACTAAATGTATGAGAGGTCTATTATATGCTATCTTGTTTTACCAATCAAAATGTATTATTCTGCATTTATCGTCATGTTGGGAGCTTTGGCGTTCAGATTGGGGGAGGTGGTCCAACGACCCCTAAAAAACAGAAAAGAGAAAAGAAAAGATAAGGAGAACGGGGAAATATAATGATAACACTGACATTAAGAAAATCAATTTCCAATAATGATAGTAATGATAATGGTATCGATGATGGTGATAATAACGATGATTACAGTGATTTTGAAGTAATTGCGACAAAAATAGCAGATGTAATGAATAATCGTGATTATTATGATGATCAATAACATTAAGATTACATGTACAAATTAGATTCCATATTGGTTAACATATATTTATTTGGCCTTTTTAAATAGATCCGGTTTTGGCTAGTAGTGTTTGAAATTATGCATAATTCACCATTTAAATATCAAACTGTATATTATTTCATATTAATTTATAATCATATCGAAATTATTGAATGCAGTGACACATAATACATATGTTTCACTTCCATCATCAATCATTCACAACCATGGCGTCTGTTTGCCAACAGATCGAATCGTTCATTTTCTGTAATTAGCTATGTAATTAGGAAGAAGCGTTCACTCATGTTGTCATGTCGTTATCAAATTATTTGCACTAACAATACCTCTAATGTATACCGTGTATCTCGTGTGATTAGTTTGCTAATTATCAAACAATAATGATGATGGATCATGGTGTGATGTGGCCGTTGTTCAATGTATTGTTTACACTTAAATAACAACATGTTCCCCTCTTGCATTTAGTTCTTCATTTTCCAAAATATTCCCTCAAAACTCCACAGGCTTTTTTTCATATCAGAATTTGTATGGATAATTTCGTTACTTTTTACATGTGAAGGCAATCAATCAAATCAATATAATAAAAATTGCAATCGCAGTTAAGTACGTTTAATATGGAGACAAAAAATTGATTGTTGCAATAATTTTCTTAAAATAAGATTCGGAGAAAATTACCAGACACAGATGAATATTCTTTTCTCTCCTGATTAAGGGCAAAGGGATACCGCCTATTATCTTTTGAAGTAAGCCATTTACCAATAATTCTTTATTCAACATTAGCCATTGTTCTCGTCAGGAAGAACGGATGCCGCTTAATAACGTTTGATGGCTGGAAAGAAATTATTACATGATATTAAAAAAAAAATGCTTGGATCGACAATAATTAGAGGGAAGGAGAAAATGAGTTTTGGTCATGAAGCAAATCGGGCATTGACGTAATGATAATTTGAAGTCTTTCTTATTTTAGATCTTTTGTCTTGATGAAAAATATTCATAATGTTGAGATTGTTCTGTGCGTTTTTTATTCAAACAAAAGAAACTATTTTATTGATTTATTTGTTTTATGTTGTGGAACCTATGTCACTCTGTTACCTTGACAACTCAAATTAAGGAGGAACATATTCCATTAAAAAAATCTTAAAGCAAACTTTGCTGCTTTTCAGTGTGATGAACTTGATGGTTTCCATGGTAATTAATGTAGAAATTCAGCAAAATATGGCGTCCTTCGGGACCATAGTCTGGTGAGAAGGTCATAACACGTTATTCGCTGCTTATTTTATGAGTATCCGATGATATATCGCGATCGATTTTTTTGCAATTGCCTCATTAACATCGCACACTAGCAAAACGCCCTATGATCTGCATATGAGCGGGTCGAAAAGCATCGATCCGGTGCTACAGTCGGTCGCAAAAACGAAACCGTCCGATATGTTATTCGAAATAAACGTGATAGCTTTGATCGATAATGTAGTCGGTTATGATGGTTTGACTGAAGCCTGATAGTGGACGAAGGGGCGTGGTGGATGAAGTCATGTAGGAATTAAAATGGCGAAGCATCATGCATAACTCCCATTAAAACAATTGTTTTCGTATTTTTTTTCAGTTCAGAAAGGTAACAATCGTGTACCCGTCCCCTTTGATATCTGGCATGAAATGAGGCTACCCCTTCATTCATCCATCCATTAACATGTTTATCTGCCCTAAATTTTTTTTTTGATAACCTTCTTTTTTTTTTTTTTGCTTGTCAATTTTTTTCCTGCGTCCCCCCTAAATTCACGTGGACCCCCCTGAAACGTGTGTTGTCCCCCCCTAAAATTTAGGTTGACCTTTTTTTTTTTTTTTTGCTTGTCAAAATTTTTGGATAGCAACTCCTAAAATTTAGGTAGATAACCTTTTTTTGGGGCACTTGTCAAATTTTTTACCTGTGTCCATCCCAAAATTGGACACCCCCTAAATTTTTTGGCTTCCGCCGCCAATGGATTCGAATCACAAACGCTAATCACAGTCACGATTACAATAGCAATCATCATTACAGTGATGATTCAAGATTTACGTGTGAAAAGGCCTATGTATTTTTTCTTTATATTAATTTAATGCACTTTGAAATGATTGATATTCACAGTACCCTGGTCAAAATCAATATCATGGTTGAACAAGAAGTATGAGCCCCTTCGTCTTTCAAACTTAACAAATCACTCACTTATTTTTAGTAGGACTACATTTTATGCCTGGGGAGCGTTTCATGAAAGGACTTGTCAGACGTTTTATCCGACAAGTCCTGTTTTATCCGACAGTTACTATAGTAACAGTGCTTCTCAACCAATCACAATCCAGGAAAGTTGTCAGATCTGACAACTTGTCGGACAAAAATATTGATGAAACGCCCCCCTGATCATCGGTGCAAGGGAATGAACTGTACGCTCCACACTATCAGTTTCAATTAGTTGCAAGTGGCAAGTGGTTGCATGTGGCAAGTAGTTACATGTGGCAAGATATAAAATCCACTACCCGTAGTTGTACACAACAGCAATACCCTTCCAGTGATTATCAAGCCGATTCTTGAAGGAATTTCCAGCTGGTGCTGAAATCGCATCTTCTGGTAGACTGCTTCTGCCGTAGAATTCGCCGTGGTGTAGCGGTTCTGACTCTCGCCTTGTAATCAGAGGGTCGTGTGTTCGAATCCCACCATGGCCTAGCGCCCTTTGGCAAGGCGTCAATCCACACTTTGCCACTCTCACCCAGGTGCTAATTGGGTACCGGTATATAGGAAACAACCGTCATTGTGGTTGGTTTAGCAAGTTTGCGCCTAACAGGCTGCTTGGAATGCTATGAATCCAGTGACCGGGTAATAATAATTGTGAAGCGCTTTGAACAGTCGTAGATTGATAAAGCGCTATATAAATGCCAATTATTATTATTACTATTAGACTGTTCAAAGAACTAATAACTCGATATGAAAAGAAGAACTTCCTTACATCAAGCCTTGCATACTGTTTCTCAAGTTTCTGTGAGTGGCCTCTAGTCCTTCCTTCCAATCTTTGTACAAGCAGATCTGTGCTAGTGTCATATACACCATGCATAAACTTATAGACATCTATCATATCTCTTCTTCTACGTCTGCGAAGAAGCGATGGTAGTTTCAGGTGTTGCATTCGCTCTGAATAGGACAAGTTCCTCAGTCGAGGGATTAGCTTGGTAGCTCTTCGCTGCACACTCTCTAACAAGTACTAACATTCAGGTAAATAAATCGCATTATTATTGAATAATGTGGGGGTCATGTTTTACATTATTTAGATATATATTTGTTATTCAGATATCATGATTGATATACGTCTGGAAAAACTCAATGATATAAAGTAAATTTTCATGTTTTTTGTAACAAAATTTGAAATGTTCTGTAGAGGCCCTTTTATTTCATTTCAATTCTTATTACAGATATTTTTTTTGTACATTTATGTATTCGTATTTTTTTCTCGATATACACGTAGGCCTCTTTCGCTATCATGTCTTATACTGCAAATTTTCACTTAGGTCTTCGAAGAGTCCGCCTTTGAAATAGACCTTTCTCCCCGGTCGCCAACGCGACATGGGTTTGCTATCGAACGAATCTAGCAATCGATTCGAAGCAATTTCTTGGGTACATTATTATGAGGACGCATCGATGGCGTTCTACATAATTACATGATTATTTTAAAAGCGAGCTCACAGAGAATGCAACATGGTTCATTTACGCGATCATGGCGTCTTATTAATGGTTACCACAGTAATCGATCATTTTTTTCTACCCATTAAGCATCAAAAGTGCAAAGTCATTATGATATCAGAGGACGTGCTAGTAATTTATGCTGTATTTGCATTCTTTTAGAACACTCGAGTTATAATTGGAGGTATTTTTTAACTGAAATATTAGAAAATGTTCATCTACTGAGTTTTCAGACAAATTTGAATCCTCTTCATTTATTATCATGTATTTAAGCTAAAAGCAATATGAAACAAGTAATACACAGACACAGATAGTCGAAAGTAAGACATTTGTGTTTTATGACAGTCATTATGATATTCAGGGGACGTGCTAGCCATTTCTGCTGTATGTGTTTGTATTATTTTAACACACTCAAGTTATATTCGGAAGTATTCTTTTACTGAAATAGTTTTTTTTAATCTATTCAATTCTGAGCCAGAGTTGAACCCTCTTTATTTATTGTCATATATATTAAGCTAAAAACAATATACAACAAGCAATACAAAGACACAGATAGTCGAAAGAAATGCATTTGTGTTTTATGACAGTCAATATGATATTCAGGGGACGTACTAGCAGTTTATGCTGTATTTGTATTCTTAAAAAGATCAATCTATATTTAGAAGTATTCTTTTAATGAAATATTAGAAGATTTTCAACTATTCTGTTTTTGAGCCAGAGTTGAATAAGATCAGCATGTTCTCCTCTTGCATTTAGTTCTTCATTTCCAAAATATTCCCTCAATTAATTCATTGTCATGTATTTAAGCTAAAAAAGGTAATACATAAACACATATAGTCGAAAGCAATACATTTTTTTTGTTTTATGACAGTTGCAAGCACCAAACTCAAACGAGCTTGATTTTCCAGAATTACTTAAATGTAAATGAATGCATGATATGTCTCTGTATTTTCTTCTAATGCTAGTACGTGATAATGTTAATCTGTATTATATGAATATAATATTAACTATTTTAGGAATGAAACCTGACATACTGACCTATCGTTCAAAAATAGAGAGTAATTTGTAACAACCAAATTACATGTCAATATAATTTAGCGTGTGTTTTGTTTCCTTTTGACTATTATTATTATTAATCACGCACGACTGTGTTGTAGCACGCTCTAATTTGGTTTCAGTGGAGAGCTAAGAATTATTGTTCACAAAAGAGAATATTGGACGAACTTGTCATTTTTTAAACCAATATATCTGTCTACGAAATGTTTAATATCGACAGTTATGACATTTTCATGTTCTGAAAATGGAAGAGACGTAATTTGTTAAGACAAATTACTGTTCAGCAGTGGCTCTAAAATGACAAGAAAAGTAATTTGTTGAGACAAATGATGTTGATCAGTAGCTCCGGTTGTTATTTTGCCTATGAATTATATCGTAGAAGTACTGAACAGCAATTTTTGTTTGCCCCTTCGTACATCCCTTGATTGTTCTTTTTCTTTGTTTATCTTTTGATTCTCATTAACATTTATGTATATCATGATAAAAGAAGAGATGTTTATTTCACAGAAACTATTACTGACACCGTCTCTCTAAATTCTTTTTACTATCATGTCTTTTTATTACGACGTGCTCCGCTTATTATGAAGAAAATTCAAATGCATTTTAATTTCAAATTTGCTCATGATTAAGACGCGATTTACTGGAAAATAAACAGGTATTTTGTGGAAAGAAAACATGATGTTCCTGCGGCGCCATTCTCGAACTTCACTTCCTGTTAATTAGTTTTGACTCACATCCCCGTACTGTCGGAGGTCACATGGTGAGGGCAAAGGTCAATTTAAGTCACTGGCAAAACACTCTTATAACAGTAACTTTTCAACCTTTGCTCCTTTGTTTTTAACTGAACCTTTGTCATAGATGCGCTTGCATGAGAGACCGTTATATAACAGTGGCATCGGATGTCACATAGTAAGGTCAAAGGTCATTTTGTTTCAAACGTTCAAGTATACCTACAAGTCTTCCTTATGACACATAACTTCGCAACATGGTCCAGTTGCTATCAAACTTGGTCGACAGGAATATCAGAAAGAGAGGTCAAAGGTCATTTGAGGTCAAATGTTACAGTTTACTTGCTCGTTTTCAACTAAACTTGGGTATCAGGGGAACCATCATACTGGTGTCAGATGTCACTTGTGAAGGTCAAAAATCAGAAAAGTTAAAAAAGTTTCTTGAAGTTCATAGTTCGAATACTTTGTTCAGACCTATGATATCGGTTGCATTAAACATATTGTAAAATAATATTTTCTGGCCTAAAGAGAAACTACTATTCAATTGTTTATATATATATATATATATATATATATATGGCGGCTTGTCATTGTTCAAAACTCACCTTCACCCGACAGAGGAATATATAATAGTGTCGAAAATCTGTCTATCTGACGGTCAATCGGATCGGGCTCGCCCTAGCTACTAACCGTCTCTGTGGTCTAGTGGTTAAGGCACCGGCGTTCAAAGCTGGGGGCCCGGGTTCGATTCCCGGCAGAGACATTTTTTCGGCATCATCAATTTTTCCAAAGGGTAGATAGCTCTGGGGAACCTTGATTTAAGCTACGCCTATATACCATTGTTCTCTTCATCCATTTCTTTACAATATATATATATATATATATATATATATATATATATATATAAGAAAACAATTGAACATATTAGTCACGCATACATACATATATATCATAAGTCAATTTGGAATTATTGGTAGAGTTAAAAAAATGGTTGGTTAAGACAGACAGATAGGATGAATGCAGATGCGTGCAATGATGTTTAGAAATGGCTTATCACATTACCATAACAATTATTGGAATACAACAGAATGAGTGTATATACGCAATCATGATGCAAGCGATCCATCTAAGACTAGGTGACTGTGTCACAACACAGTATTTTCTTTCGCACCTGTGTCATCATTTATCAAAATAATGTATATGGACTATTGTAACGTGAATCAGTCAAGTGAGTAATACCATGGTCACATTTGATCTACGGCGGCCGTACGGCGAGTCGAAAACAGCCGTTTCAACATTTTTTGTACCAATTATATATAGGTGGTTTGAAATAAAGTTGATAAAACGGCTGTTGTCGACTCGCCGTACGGCCGCCGTAGATCAAATGTGACCAAGGTATAAGGGACAGCATAAGCGTATTTAGCATCTATTTCACAGACACTTTCTGCAACTTTGAGAATCTATTGAAAATTCTCGTCAAACCACAATGGACAGATAAGAGGCCATTGTCGAAAGTTGGTGGACCGGGACAGCATTTCGTCTTAAGATTCGGACTGGAAAAAAAACCGTATGTCGTTTGCCCATAGTCCAGGAAGATACTGCTGATTTGATTCACCGAATTTCGACAAAGACTGCTTTGTCACGAAGGGCTTTTGACAAAAGATTATTTACGTTATAGAAGGTGTCTGTATAGCATGTATAGTGGTTGCTAAAATTCCCTATCGACTGACAAAAATAAGACGCAGATGTTTAAAAAAAAAAACAAGTATAATTTTTAAGCAACATTCCGACGTGACAGTCACCCCTGCGGGGGCTCATTTTCTGTAAATAGAATTGATCGTCTGTCTCCTTGAATAAATCGCAAAGGAGGTGGAAATGTAGAATTAATGGATTGAATTCATTCATCACACGTTAAGAAGTGGATTCGCGATCAACTCCAACGCATGAATAAATTGATGTCTTTTTTACCGATTCCGTGTTGATTTGATTAAAGGCAAGCAGTATCAGCGATTAGGGGATATTGATGATTATTTGCAGGCATTGAGAGGGATGTTGATGCTATAGGAGTGGAAGATCCGTGGTGTAGTGGTTCTGACTCTCGCATTGTAAAATAGAGGGTCGTGTGTTCGAATCCCACCATGGCCTGGCGCCCTTTGGCAAGGCGATAATCCACTCTCGAGTCTCGACCCAGGCGCTAAATGGGTACCCGGTATAGGATCTGAAAGTCATTGTAGCTTGTCCAGTACTGTGTGTGCCTCACCAGCGACTGACTGGAATGCTCCCCCGGGAGTGGAGGATGTGCACACATTGTGTGCGTGAATGACTGATTGAATCCGATGACGGGGTAATGATATACCTATAAAGCGCTTAGACACGTCGTTGCGATGTATTAAGCGCTATTTATAAAATCTGATTATTATTATTATCATTATTATTGTTATTATTATTATGAGGGTGTACGTTTTTTAATTCATGGATGAAATAAAGGTGAAATTTTCTTGAATGCAATGTTATTTCCACTTTGTTATTCTTCTCTTTCTATATTATCCTTTATCCTTTTAATTTATCGATAAATAACTATAGAAAGAATGAATTAATTGTTCTCCTTTCTATCTTTTCATTATTTCTTTTCCATGATCATGTTAGTAATTGATTTAAAGCGACGGAGGGTAATTTACCATAATACACGCTGAAGCGGCATTCGTTTGTCATTTGATTTATAATTTGATTTTTTTTCTCTATCATCTGTCCTTTTTTTAGTATGCTACCTATGATAATTTTCTTAAATTCAATACATTTTGAATTTATTTACCTATTATTTAATATTGATTGATTCGTTTTAAATTTAATATAATATTTTCCATTGAATCAAGATACAGAGGAGATGTGTCATTTCACATCCATTTATGTATACCAACCGTCGCACAAGTGAAATGATTTGAACTGATGTATCTCATTACTTATTCTGAACATGCTGAAATTAAAGTGCAATAAAATAAAACCAACCCCTGGGGTTAAGCTCTTAATGTGATATCCAAATCATGATACGAAAAGATCTTGAATATGTCGTCGAACTATACAATAACCCTGAACCCACTCGCTTATAAATTGAATGGATTTTTTCACCCCCCCCCCCTTCCCATGGTGGTGACGTCACGGGTGACTCAATCCGAATTGAAATTTTATTAGAAGCACAAACATTTCACACAAATCTCACCTTAAAAGGAGTAAAAATCAACAAGAAGTGAAAGTCATTCTTAATCTAGTGAATTCATTCAATGATTGTATTATTCACCCGATTTCTTGTTTTAGAATGTACATAATTATAATTAGCGACGTAATGATTCAAAATTTTGAGGGGCCAGGCATGGGGTATTGAAGGATTCTTTTTAAAATGCGAAAGAGCAATGATTTTGACTTTTTAACACAACAAATTTTGTTGTACATTATTTTTGACATGATTTGAAGAAAAAGATAGTATCATTACCTTTATTCCTCGCTTTCTGGGGGGGGGGGTCCATGGCCCCTACGGCTGAACGCTTATTGGTCGATGGAACCCCCCCCCCATTGTGCGCCAATGCGTATGATGCACCTTCATTAGTATGCACCAATGTCTTCTCCAATGTTGTTAGGGGTCTTCCGTTTATTCATTAATTTGTCTGGCTCTGTCTTTCAGACATGCATGCTCCACGCCTGTTTTATGTGATAACACGAATTGTTTTGTGTTTTCTCTCTCATTAGAAGGCGCCTCATTAGCATGCTTGGGGTATGCATCCATATGGCATCGCACTAACACAATCATATTGATCACTCACACTATGATTATAATCATTTATTACGTACATTGACGTCATAATGGTCATTGACATTTTTATTGGCTTGAAGAAAGACACTAGCCCATCCATTTTGTTGTTGTTTTGTTTGTTTTTGTTTCTGTGGGGGTGAGGAGCAGGGATATGTACCTCACATCCTGGAATGCATATTCGATAAGAAATAGGATCAAGACTGATAATGATCATTTTCAGAGGGATATGCCAGGGAGGGGAGGGGTAATGGTGACATTTAAGGGCGTCGGTCATTCCAGTTCTCTACTTTTTATAGGATGTTTGGTTCTTATGTTCTGAGAATGCCCAGAACAGGATGTTTACAAACTAAGTTTAAAGAGAAATGAGGAATGGAAATCTCGGTGGGCCTTCTTATTTAAGTATACAGACATATTTTAAGGTAATGCAATTGATCGATATTTTACAGTGCATTTTCAGGAGGTGCCGTGGCCGGGTGGTCTAAGGCACCTGGCTATACATCAAAAAGTCCGGGTTCGATTCCCGGCCGCGGCAGCTATGCCCGTGAGCAAGACATTTAATCTACAATGCTCTTTTATCCTGCTTTCAAATAAATGGAAATGCTATATGCATTAATGGTAACTAGGTGTGAACTTGTTTTTTTTTTTAAAAGAAATAAATTCAGAAAAGAACAAATATGTCTGTCTTTCTGTCAGTCACTCAAACGGATCGCCGATGTCAGTACAATGCCAAATTCCCACCCGAAGGATCACAGTAAGAAAAAAAAAATCAATTTTGCACCCTTTTAAATGCAAGATACTAGGTGCAAGCATGCACCCTGAGATAGTTTTCGCATCTTCCAGGGCTCATTTATCTATATATTTTGCACCCTCTAGGGTAAATTCATGCATCCTAAAAGATACAAAGTTGCACATTTCATGATGTAAACTGGCATTTCTGGGTTCAAACACACAAGATTAAACTTATTGGCACCCTTTTCACTCTATAGGGTGCAGGATTGCTCCCAAATAGCGGCTACATCTTTTGAGGGTGCATACTTGAATCCTCTTTTGCATCTTAGTTTTCTTAGTGTGGATAGTACGATATATAGTGCCCTGCAAAAAAAGTACCTGGTGAAATATTAGATTATGAAAAAGTAAACTTGGTCGATATAACACATTATCTATTTGTGAAAAAGAGCAAACATGTCTGTCACTCAAACGGATCGTTGATGCCAATGCAATGCCATATTTTCACCCGAAGGATCACAGTAAGAAAAAACAATTTTGCACCCTTTTGAATGCAACACTGGGTGCAAGCATGCACCCTGAGATAGGTTTTCCATATTCAAAGGCTTAGTTACCTATACAATTTTCACCACTTTAGGGTAAAAGATGCAAAGTTGCTCCTTTTATGATGTAAACGGCATTTCTTGGTTCAAACACAAGATTAAACATATCGGCACTCTTTTCAATAGATAGGGTGCATAATTGCATCCAGCAACGGCTACTAGTTTTGGGGTGCACACTTGAACCTTCTTTTTCTTAGTGTGGATAGTACGATATAGTGTCCTGCAACAAAATTGCGTTCCTGGTGAAATATTAGATTATGAAAAAATAAACTTGTTCGATATAATCTATTTTGTCATCCTAGGTCAGAATGACAGCTATAAAGTGATGTCACTTTTGTAGATCAATAAATTTACGGTCATTGACCAACGGTGTGTTACTGTTATTTGATTGATCAGAATATCACCAGATGAAGTTGACAAAAATTATGTGAGTCGAATAAACAGATGCGCTAATGAACTAGAAATTGTCATTGTTTACATTTTGACGTTTTGACGTATATATCAGTATGTTAAGAAAAGGTAAAGGCAGGGCCCCGTTGCAAAAAAAATTACCATCATGCACTGTTAAAATCCCTGATTTTTCAGAAAAAAAAGAAAGAAGATTTAGCAAAAAGCAATAACAGAATCATTCTGTAAATTCATATATAGAACAGGTCTGTTTAAAAAGGGGAAATAGGTGTTTTATTAAAGGAAATTTGTAAGGTTCCATACACCAAATACATGCAATTTCCTGTAAGATTACGCAATCTGGTAAGATTGCAGGTGCTCTCGAGACTCTGGTGCAGGAACTTCTTTTATTTTAAGGATAAAGTTTCTGACAGTGTGGTTACTTTACCATCCAATTGTAACTTTAATGGGATCCTTGATTTGATTAGCTATTGATCATCGCAACCTTGGCAGTTGCCATTGGATGTCAAAGGTCCAATAATAGAAACTGTTATGCAAGGGGTGTTCTAGACAGTATTGACTATTCCAAAGAGTACGAGTGGTTTTTTTTTTTTTTTTTTTCTTTTTCAGTAAATGCATTCTGTCATCTTTTCCGTCACCTTTTTACAATTCTCTCTTGTTGGGTGCTTGCGAATATCGTTCAGTTTAGAGTCAGTTTCGTTGGTGTAAATTAACTATAGCATTTGAGGAGGACTGAACGAAAAGAGAAAAATATATAAAAAGACAAAACCGGCATCATAATCGAATTTATCAGACATGCTCATGCATTCCAGAGGTCAATATTTGCTGAAGATTCGTACAGTTTAATGCAAAGAACATGTCAGGATCGAAGGGGGGCGTGCCAGGGCTGCAACCCTTCCACCTCTTTTTTCTGGCTGCACCCCTGTTCATGTTTTTTTTCTCGCTTGTTTCAACTCCCGTACGCACAGATAATGACTTTTGCCCCAGTTAAACGTCGATCGATGAACATTAGGTATCGAATAATGAAACTCGATCATGATTGATATCGTTGCCACACCAAGCGAGCCGACCTCTAGCCGAACGAAGCGATTGTGTTGTTAAGAATTATGCAATATCGATCATCTTGAAACCGATTTCGTCGGTGTGACCGCCAAATTAGATGGAGCGACCTTTTTTGGGAACTAAGTTTCACCTTAAGTTTCGGAAATTAACTTGCATTGTAGATCCTTTGTCACCCTAAGCCATTCTTAAGTGGTGCGTGAAAAATAGAATATGCTCTATATATGCAAAACAACATGTCGCTCCGCTAGAAAATAAGGAATTTCCCAGTTCTTTTCAGTTCTTAAAAGAAGTTGTATAGACTGTGTAATAAGATAACAATTTTAAAGATGCGTAGTAAAATTAATTTTTAGATAAAAATTGTGTTCTTGGTTACATCCGGAATTATTTGTTATCACATCGATTGATGGAAATCGGTCATATCCCTTTATCTTTAAACGAATATTAATGATATAATAATTAACATCATTTATATAGCGCTTATCACAAAGAATGTCTCTAAGCGCTTAAGGATAATAAATAGGAAGACAAGAAATTTCAGCTAAAATTATACATGTTGACAGTTGAAAGTATTCAGTTGAAGCTGCATATGCTAAGGACGATCTATCTAACGAAAAGGTGAGTTTTTAACATAGATTTGAATTTGTCAGTTGAGTCTGCCTGTTTTATGCTCTGAGGTAGGTTGTTCCAAAGTTGAGGGGATGCTGAACAAAAAGATCGGGAACCATAAGACTGGGTTTTGATGGCAGGAACTTCTAAGATTGATATTTTTGCATGAGCGCAAGTTGCGGGAGGGTGAGTATTCTGATATTAATTGTTGAAGATAGACTGGAGCTGATTTTATCAAACATTGGAAAGTAAGCAAGAGGATATTAAAATCAATAAGAAATAACCAATTATTAGTAGTAAAAAGAAAGAGTACTGGTATCACTTCCATAATGCCTGAATGAGGCACAGAGTAGTCCAAAGATGAATTAAAAACTCAACGTGGAATGTTTTGTGTACACTTATCCTCCTGTAAATTATTTCTGATGAATTATTTAATGAATTGATATAATAATCAATATGGATGACGTAAATCATACTCTTTTCCAAAGGGCAAATCATTGAAGCGTCATCTTCTATTCAATACGTAGTTCATCATCCCTCAAACTCTTAAAGGGATGGTCCGGGCTGAAAGTATTTCTAGCGTATTAAATAGAGTAGAATTCACTGAGCAAAATGCCGAAAATTTCATCAAAATCGGATAACAGATGACAAAGTGCAATATTTTGTGAAAACAGTCGTCATGAATATTCATTAGAAGGGCTGATGATGTCACAATCATCTCCACTTGTTCTTTTGTATTTTACTATATGATATTAGGTTTATTCAATTTTTTCCTCCAAGAACTAGAAAAACTGGATCGACAACTAATTTAGTGCATTAGATATTTATTGCTGCAACTTATTTCATTATAAGGGAGACAATATTCACACAAGTATGAAATAATGAAAAAAAATGTGATTTTATGTAATTACATAAGAAAACGAAAAGTGGAGATGTGACATCATCAGCCCACCTAATGAATATTCATGACGACTGTTTTCACAAAATATTGCTAAACTTTAAATTTCAATAACTTAATTATTTGTTATCCGATTTTGATGAAATATTCAGCATTTCTGCTCAGTGAATTCTACTCTATGTACTAAGATATAAATATTTTCAGCCCGGATCATCCCTACAAGTTAGAGAGAGAGAGAGATTTGAAGTGTATAATTACAGGAATTGATCTTGTGATAACATGATTGATGTTAAACTTTTCACCCCATCTCATTAATTTATCATTCAAAAAATTCCTTTATGCAATATGTCATCCATGATTCATATTCATACATTCTATCCTAAATCTGTCCACAAATCCTTTATAAATCGCTATCCGTTGCCCCCACAATTTTAGCAGCTGCACCCATTGTAGAATGATTAGCTTATAAGAATATAGTACATACCTTCAAGGGGTAAAATCGGAAGAATTTCAATTTAAGAGAGAAAATGGTAAGGGGCCTGTTGCAGAAAGAGTTGCAATCGATTGCAACTCTAAAAATCATGCGCAACTACATTTTCAACCAATCAACAGCGCGCATTCGGGACTTACGATTGTTTTTTGGCTTGCGTTTAAACGCAACTCTTTCTGCAACGGGGCCAAGAACTGGTCGGCACTGCGACAAATACATTCAGTGTATTATGTTAATTCTCTGATCAATGTGTAAAATATAAGAACTAAAACTAATTATAGAATATCAAAAGTGACACTTTAATCTGTAATATATTCATAAACATTTTAATTAATATCCTCTTTGATTTATGTATCTATTGGCTTATTTCCTTTAGCATTCAATTACCTGTTTTTATATAATCAATGATAATAAATAATATAGGATTTGTATAGCGCACGTATCCACCTTGCTAGGTGCTCGAGGCGCTCCTATGTTACCCCGGCTAAGCTAGTCTACCGATTCTGGTGCGCTTAGCTTTTTGAGGAATTATTTCCTGCCGGTACTCATTTACCTCACCTGGGTCGAGTGCAGCACAGTGTGGATAAATTTCTTGCTGAAGGAAAACACGCCAAGGCTAGGATTCAAACCCACGACCCTCTGTTTGAAAGGCGAGAGTCAGAACCACTAGACCACGACGCGCCCACCCATAATTCCTTTTTTATTATAATCTCGACATATCTTTTTGTTAAGTTTTGGCATGTTGAAAAGAAGGTTGTACAAATAAATTCATACGTCCCCTACAGCATTGAAGGCCTATTAATTCATGTCTTGAAAAATATCTCCCATGCACATCGGTTTGTAAATTGCACATTGTAAATACATGGCCCCACATACACTCGCGCGCACACACCTACTCCCCTACTGTGGAAATCGGGGACCTTTTTTTCCAAAATCTGTAGAAATGTGATGAACTTGGGACAACATGAAATTTCGCTATTCAGCCGAGGACTTGATTGTTCTTAAAGTAGCTCCAAATGCCAAACGATATACGAGTTTAGACTATTTCCAATGGTCAATATATACCATATGCATACAAAGGACATCGTCAGCTTGCTGGGTATTCTCGTTTTAAAGTGTTAAGTTATTGTGTAATTCCTCGGTTGCCAGTAAAGTACAAACCTGCATTCGTCTTCTCTCTCTCTGTCTCACCAAGGAGTACTCCTTGGTCTCACGCACACACACCCTAAAACTTTTCTTGTGCTCTACCAGTTGCTGAGCTCGTACCTCTGCGGAGAATGGTATGCCTGTCTGTTATGAAAAGATTTTTTTGTATTATTTTGTTAATGAAATGAATATGGGATCTCGATAGCTATAAAAAGAGGTGCCGTCGTTATGGATACAACATGACATGATTATTACACACAGTATGAATAATGATGGGATACATTGTTGTCGAGAATTGAGGAAAGTTCATTGTTCTTTTAAAAAAAACATTGCTAATGAATTATTATATTCACGCGAAATGGTTTATAAATAAACCTTTTACTATAACAGTTTTAAATCTGACAACGTTTATATTTTTGATAGACCTTGTTTTTCAGAGAGGCTTTTATGTTAAAGAATGTCAAAAGAAGCATTTGTGATCTCTTGGTTTTGATACTGTATCGAGATTTTGGCATTTATTGCCAAAACTATCGGCTTAGTGGAGTTTATCTTCATCGCAAAGTCGAACCTGATATGGAATTGCCCCGGAGACTATAACCGTTGCTTTACAAAGAGTTTAAGCAGGGAAAACACCATGCAGGACTTCATCGGGATGAAGTATCGCATATAGGCCTGGGTGTATCGCTCTCGAATCGCACTTGTCCTCCCTGGGGCTCTGGGTCTTGAGGCGATATTGTTTTGGTGATGTCGACAACCGGTGATGTGCATCGGTTGAGCCTATTCGCTGTTTAACCCCGCGGGAATTAAAACATCAGCAACCTGCATTTGCTCCAGTCACAAAACGGACACTATTCCGAACCGACCGATAGCGTTCCGTCGGCAACAACACAATATCTTTTTATCGGTCTTCCGTAGGTTTCGCTGGTCAGACTGAGCAAGGGCGAGCTGTTTTAGTGCGATTGCGAAGCGGGTAGGGGTACGAGAAGATACCCCCCCCCCCCCCCCAAAAAAAAGGAAACTAGAAATGGGAAATATACGACATGAGACTCAGATAATATCCTCTTTACGATCTCCACTGAGCATCGCATTAGACAAAACACCTTGAAATTAATGCTTACAATTATTGTGTCTGCAAGAGATCCTTAGTGCCAGAATTGATTACCATTTTCGATGCCTGGTACATGTTTGTTAAGCCCTAAGATAAATCAGGCCAATGTATCATTCTTGATTCAGTAAAAAAGAATAGATCGATTGAAATCCTGATAAGTGTCTTGTCATGATTATTTTGTCTGATTTCAAACCCACTGTCCATATTTAACCTATATGCATTATCGCACTTAGGCGACACCTTTGAAGTGTCTTTGCATTATGAATGATGACAATCACACATAAAATATGAATTGCAAAAAATATATACACTGAACATTTTGGTATAATTTCAAAAGCATTTAACCCTTAAGGTTATCATTACACACACAAAATTGACCTCATATTGAAAACATATCCCTTTAAAAATGCAAATTATAAATTTTGCGTTGATTCTTGCTATCAACATCTATTTTCACTCTTGTTGTATCGTTGTTTTTTCAGAGTAGGAAAATGAATTGAAAACTTAAGTAAGGATCGTTTCCGATTTGAGGAGCAAATGCATATTATTATTGACCCTATTATATGAACCTGTATAATGAGTAAATACTTCTTTGAAATAACTTCATGTAATAGATTCCATGATGATTTCTACTGTCAGATATCGTTGGCCTATTTGAAACACTCGCCAGTCTAGTTCAAGTCTTTAAAGAATCCAGCCCCTCGACACGGCCCCGTAACTGATCAGCAATCACAAATCTACAGCATTAACTTCTCACAGGAGAAGGTTTCATAGACTGCTTAAGACCTACTTTAGAATGAAATCCAAGTCTGGAAACGTACTCGCCAGCCAAGTTCATGAAACATAATAACCAGATCAGGGCGTCGTTCAGAGCTTAAATCAAAATGACATTCATGTATGTATGCCTGTGATGATTTTGCCCATTTAATGTAAGCTGAGAACAAATTATATCATAATAAATTCTCCATTTCGCAATCCGTAATTTACTACTGAATGTAATGATATAGATGTTATTGATAGATGAAGTTTTGATAACGATGTGGTGTTCATAAATTACTTTTATATGCATATTCCCATTTGGAAGAGGCATCCTTTAGAATCTCTTCTTTAATTTGCTGTTGCCTCCTTTTCTGAAGACGTGTCGCCGTCTTGAGTGCAAGCAATTTCGACATTTTCTGGAGTCGCCACCGCAGCCGTATTGCCGTTACTCCCTGACAGCTATGACATTCATTGGAACATCTTTACCGATAAGTTGGTCCTTCAGATATATACATGTATATGCCGTGTGAGTAATACAAAAAAAAACTTGACACCTCACAAATCTCCAATTTAAGGGAAATGTATATCATGAACACATAATTATTATATATGACTTGAAAGAGTATGTTCTGCCGAATAGTTTGATACCATATTGGTATGTGTTAGCGCTTGGATGATCAGGAGGTATCCTTAGCAGTGACGTAAAGTTTGATTTGTGCCAAAGTAAGACATGGCTGTAATGAATGAATCCTGGGGCCCGTTGCAGAAAGAGTTGCAATCAATCGCAACTCTAAAAATCATGCGCAAGTCCCGAATGCGCGTTGTTGATTGGTCGAAAATCAAATTACGCGTGATTTTTAGAGTTGCAATTGATTTCAACTCTTTCTGCAACGGGCTCCAGATGTCCGTGATGTGAAAATCCTCCAGCGGTGGCATTAAAATCCATTTCAAATACCTTTACAATAATTTACATTATAATTGTTTAATAATAAATACTTTTTAGTATCAATTCTCAACTTAATTTCATTAAAATGGATTTCCAAATACGTTTATTATCATGATGTATGATTAAGACATCATTGGCATCTGGTTTCATTAGCTGCAGTCATGCCTTACTTTGGCGCAAATCAAAATTTACCTTCCTGCAAAGAATACGTGCTGATCATCCAAGCTTGAAGACATAATCATAAATATGGTATCAAATTATTTTGGAGAAGATAATCTTTCCAGCCTCATATAATGACTATGCGTTCATGACGTATTTTTCCATTGAATTGGGGATTTGTGAGGTGTCAAGTGTTTTATCACTCGGTATAACAAAAAATAATAAAGGAGAGAAAAAGGATGGTAGAGTTATGGGACAGTCACACATATGACACAGACTCTAGATCGACAAAAAAATTATAGCGCTATAGGGAAACAAACATATATATATATAGAGAGAGAGAGAGAGGGGGGGGGGGGGGGGCAAGATAGATGGACTTAAACTATTTAACGGCATTCAATATAGATTTCAAATACAAATCCCAGAACATATTGGAATAATTTTTTGTCTCACCTGCGAAGCAGAGTGAGACTATACTGTATAGGCGCCACTTTCCGACGGCGGCGGCGGCGTCAACACCAAATCTTAGCCGAAGGTAAAGTTTTTGAAATGACAGCATAACGTAGAAATTATATGGACCTAGTTCATGAAACTTGACCATAAGCTTAATCAAGTATTACTGAACATCTTGTCTTAGTTTCAGGTCACATGACCAAGGTCAAACTTCATTTGGGGTCAATGAACTTAGACCATGTGGGGAATCAACATCAAAAACTTAACCTAAGGTTAAGTTTTTGAAATGTCATCATATCTTAGAAAATATATGAACCTAGTTCATGAAACCTGCACATAAGGTTAATCAAGTATTACTAAACATCCTTTTACGTCACATAACCAAGGTCAAAGGTCATTTAGGGTCAATGAACTTTGGCCAAATTGGGGGTATCTTTTGAATTACCATCATAACTTTGAATGTTTATAGATCTGATTCATGAAAATTAGACATAAGAGTAATCAAATATCACTTAACATCATGTGGGAATTTCAGGTCACATGACCTACGTCAAATGTCAATGAACTTTGGTATCTGTTGATTTACCATCATAACTTCAAAAGTTTATGAATCTGATTCATGAAACTTGGACAAAAGAGTAATCAAGTATCTTTGAACATCCCGTCCGAGTTTCAGGTCACATGATCAAGGTCAAATGTCATTTAAGGTCAATGAACTTTGGTCATGTTGGGGGTATTTGTTGAATTACCATCATATCCGTGTAAGTGTATTGGTCTAGTTCATAAAACGTGGACATAAGAGTAACCGAGTACACTGAACATCTTGTGCGAGTTTCAGGTCATATGACCAAGGTCAAAGGTCAATGGACATTGGCCATGTTGGGGGTATTTGTTGAATTACCATCATAACTCTGTAAGTATATTGGTCTAGTTCATAAAACTTGGACATAAGAGTCATCAAGTATCACTAAACATCTCATGGGAGTTTCAGGTCACATGACGAAAGTCAAAGGTCATTTAAGGTCATTGAACTTTGGTCATTTTAGAGATAATTATTAGATTGCTGTCATAACTTTCAAAATCTATATATATAGTGTATAAAATGTGGTTTTAGGGGTAATCAGGTATCACTGACAAGTTTTAGATCACATGATCAAGGTCAAATATCAATGAACGTAGTATTGTATCATTATATGAATTGTGTTTTTGTGATTAATTATTTTATAGTAGCACTGCTGCTATATTAAATCGCGTGATGCAGGTGAGACCGCAGAGGCATTCCATTTGTTTAATGTTTCCAATGGAGAGTAGAGGAAAGAGGAGAGAGGGGAGGGGAGGGGTAACAGCGGGGATGAGAATTATTTCATGCAGTTAGGCTTAAACATTCCACCATATCATTCTTGTGGTATACGTGCTTTGTGATAAATCGATACCCCTACCACAAGTTTTCAGGATGATAATGGCAGTAATGAAGCCTAATCAAATTACTAAGCAGAGAAAGAGAGGGGGAGAGAGAGAAATAGAGTGAAGGGGAGTGTGGGTGTGCGTGTGTGTCTTTGTTTGAAAGAGAGAGAGAAAGGATGCATTGGTGTGGGTGTGTGTATCTGTGTTTGGAAGAGAGGAGGAGAGAGAACTTTTTTTTTATCTCAGACATTGTAGAGGTGCCGTAGCCAAATGGACTAGGGCGCCTGACTGGCGGGACGCTTGAAATCTCGGGGTTCAATTCCCGGTCACGACACATTGTGCCTGTGGTCAAGGTATTCAATCGACATTGCTCTTTTATCGTATCAAAATGAATGAAAATTAATAGAATTAATATATGAAATGCTATATGCTCTTGATGATTATGTGTGCGCTTTTTTTGTCGATTCGGTGACTTATTATTGATCATGCTCGTGATAATATTCTAGCAACAAAAAGCTCACACGAATGCATCTTGGAGACAATTATAGTACGACCCCACCCTTGTAAATTATATTGCTATCAATTATCATGCATAGCTATAACAATTCTCTCACGGTATTTGCACAACCAGTCGGCCTATACTCACCTCTTCGAACTCACTGGCACGAATTCCATAAACATGGGTTTTCGTATTTGATATTTTACTTGATGAATAAATCATGCATCTTTTCAGGTAACTCGTGATATGGGAGAGCTATCGCAAAATAATCAAGACAGTTTCTAAGCGACGCGGTCCGTGACGTAACACCGCGATAGCATCTTGAAAATCACCCGCACCCTACTTGAGTTATTTGATTTGATAACTGATGCAAAGCAAAATGGAAACCTAATTTTCATCAACCCATTTGTGTATTTTCATCAACATCCATCTCAGTTTCTTTGGATTTTCATATAGCTAGGAACTGCATGCACTTTAAGCCCCTTTCACAATGGACATACGACAATTTGCGACCTTTTGGTCGCGCGACAGGCTGCAACAGGCATCAATCGCTATTCATGCATAAGATCGCTCAGAGGCTTTTACAAATACAACAAAAGCAACCAGTAAACCCCGTGCACGAGTAAGTCACATAAAATTATGTTCGCATTGTGCTCGTGCGATCACATGCGAGTGTTGCACGAGGGATTGCGAGTGGTTTCATATCAGTCTCAATAGCTGCACGACTGATTGCATAATCCTGAGAGTCGACATGAGACAATGAGATTGCTCGTAGGTTTGAATGAAACCAGTGTGAGTGTTCGTGTGATTGGTATAGACCAATTCGAACTCATAGCAATGTTAAGGGGCTTTCAAAATTGCTCGTACGATCGTTTGCGATCATGTTGTAAGCAGCCGGTCCGGTGTCTATATCGGAAAACACCCGCAGAGTTGTTGGAAATGCCTATCTGGTGTTAGCCTAAAGCCGAAGTGGTGTTGTTTCAACACCATCCCGGTGTTTCCTGTGTAAATACCGAGCTGGTGTTAAATTAACACCATTATTTTTGCAGTGAACTGATAGCATTTTGATTAAACTACTGTTAGTAGAGCGGATAAGCTCCAAAAATCACAACAATTGTGCAAATTTTGACTAAAGCATGAAACTTTCACATGTATTAGTATATGCCGTAAGATTTATTTTAAAAATGGGAGGTAAAACTACTGTATGCCTATGTATGTCCATCTTAGACTGATAGGATATAATTAATCTATGCCCGTTTTGAATAGGATTTGATTAAGCTAAAAACGACCCCGAGGAATAATCATGAAGACTTGTTATAACGACAAGCTATCAGCCAATCAAATCAAATTATTTCAGTAACTTTAAACTGATGTTGCCAATTTCTTCCCATCCGTAACAAGTTTCATGATACAGGCCCTCGGGTGTGGCAGCCCGGAGGTTCGTCGGAGAAAACAAAAGATTATTGGAACATTCATGGATGAGTGATAAACACGCGAGGGAAAGAACGGATGGAAATAGATCAAGATACAATTCAGAATGATCAAAATAACATCTTGATTCGGTATCTAATTTCATCTCAATGCTGTAGTCACAGTCACACTTAACACAACCGACTTCTAACCGACCGATGGATTGTCATTGGTAATAACGTAATGATATTCGTTGGTCAGGTGTCTGTTTTGCGGATGTGACTGGGTAAGACATCATTACCGCCATCTAGGCCCTATATAAAGTGTACAGAAAACAGTTGTTTCATTGTTGCTTGGATACTCATTACATTGTGTAATGCGTATGCATGTATTTATTGCTCGGGTTAATTTGTAGTTTCTTTATATGCATGTTTTTCTTCTGGAATAAAACTGATTCACCCCCCCCCCCCTCTCTCTCGCTCTCTGTCCCACTGTGTCTCTCCTCTCACTCTCTCTGAAATTTCGATTTTTATCAAAGCATAGGAGATTAAAAAAGGACATAATATTACTTATGCTGCGTACAACGAACGAGAGAGAGAGAGAATAATAAAACAAACGTGAAATCGTTTTTAAAAAAATGTAGATCTGAGGTGAAAAGAGAACCTACCCATCACGATCGCGACCCTCGCGTACAGTATTATACAAGTGCTCGCGACGATGCAGTAAAGGCGGCATTTTACATTGTGTCGTAACGGGGGGATAAATCTCGAATCACGAGTCGAAGACGGCTCTGATCTCCCACCGTGTCCCTTACATCTCCAGGTGAGGGATTAGGCGAGATAATTTGATGTGAATCCGACTTCCTTTTGTCGTCCAAGAAGAGTGAGGCTTACCTGCAGATATCCATGACGTCACCATTGCCAGGAGGAAGGTATCGTTGTGGATATACGCTCGTGCTGCTGCATTATAGAGGGGGGAGGGTGTAGTAAAGAGAAAGAAATAAAGAAAGAAGAAAAGAAGTAAAGAAAGAAGGAAAGAGAGAGATAGAAAGAAAGAAAGAAGGAAAGAAAGAAAGAAAGAAAGACGGATGGATAGGTAGATAGAGGTACAGACAGACAGATATATAGGCCTAGATACATGTAGATAGATAGAAAGAAAGAGAGAAAGATGGAGAGAAAAAAGAAAGAAAGACGGATGAATAGATAGATGTATATGACAGACAGATATATAGATAAATGTAAATAGATAGATAGATAGATACTTAGGTGGATATATAAGTTGGTAGATAAAGAGGTGGAGTGATAAATATACAGGTAAGTAGGTAGATTGTGATTAGTCAGAACAGTAATACCAGACCCTTTCAAAATCCTTTTGGGGAAAATAGTTGACACAAAAGTTCCAACACGTATCCCTTTTCTGAGAGTGAAAAGTGGTTTGTAAATCATCGCTTCTTGTAATTATGAAGTAGGTCACTACCAAAGGTCTATACTCACCAAAATTACACACACACAAATCATGACACCGAATTCTCGGCTTTTGGGGAAAAAATGAAAAAAATAAATCGCTGTTGTCGCTCGCATTGTTTAATCATGGATTGAGCCTTCATAAACAATCAAGCCTCGATATTAATTTCCTCTTGAATAAGTGTTAGATTAATTTGAATTACCTTCGAAAAAAAGAATTTTGAAATGTATTTTTTATCGCTGATAAATAAACTGTAATCTGGCAATAGCCCAGAAACGAATCCAAGTCGGTATCGATTGCTATATTTAATCCAAAGTGGATTTTATGGTAGAACACGTAAAACAGCGTGTATTGCCGTGATGCTCGTATAATCCGATGTAAGGCTTTTATGCGTTAGTATTGTATTTTTTGTATACAAATTTAACAAATAGTTACGAATATAAAAACTTAAAACAAATGTAAGGTTCTGTAATCCTTAATCAGATATAATAAGCATAATTCGTTCTAAAAATACTGTTAGGAAGAAAGTGCATTTTGCTTGTAGTTTATCAAAGTAATCATTATCGGTAACTTGGGTAATAAGACTAGCGAAAAGGTAGTCTGGGTCTATTTCATTACTATATTTTTTTAAGTTCCAAGTGATTGATGTACATGTATGAGAGATTGGAATACCAGAATGAGAACCAAAAGTTGTGCCCGATACTTTGTAAATTGCACTGAAAATTACAATTATTAGTGTTACGTACTCTTAATTTCAGCCATTATTTTTTCCGGTTTAATGTTTTTTTTATATTAATTGGTCGATTGTAAATGTGATTAAATTTATTGTACCAACCTGAATCGTTTACCGTACATGTACCTCTGTCATCATAAAATTCGTTCTTCTACGAAGAGCTGATACAATACCCAATAGTCGTTTGCTATTTGATTAGAGTGTAGACAGACAACAAACAACTGCATCATTGATCGTCGTGTGCATGCATACTTGTTACACCAGCACCATACAGCACTACCTTACAAGCAAAAAAAAGGGAGAAATAAAGTTGAATGTAAGAAATAAATTACTGAGTTTCAGGACTCGCTCAGACAAATGTTTTGATATTGACTTAGCAGTACTGCAGTCCTCATAATTCATATTCGATTGATTTAGGGTTGTTTTTAGGGGCCTTTTTTGTGAACTTATCACCTCCCCTTATTTATTGAATATTCAAAATACACCCTGGATCTGCTAATGGAACCTCAATCCGTAAAAGATTCATTGTATTAAAGTCCACGAACAAACCCGATTCCAAACAAATAATATACCCTTGGAAATGCCATATTAGCTTTGATCGGTCTGGAGTCGGTTTCATTGGTGTAACTATAGTGTTTTATCATCCACTTTGCAAGTGCTTTCCGGAACGTTCAAAAGCGACTAGTATTGAAATCGCCCATCACAACATTGTGGACAGCTATGAGGTCATTATCGAAAATCATTGGTGGACCGGGAGCGCACATTGTGTCTTTAAAATTCGGACCGGACGAAAAATTGCAAATTTTGTCGTTAGTCCAGAATCCAAGACGACACTGCTTTTTTTTTTAATTCACCGATTTTCGACAAAGGCTGCTTGGTGATGAATGGTTAGTGACAATAGATTATTAGCGTTATACAAACCGTCTGAGAAGTGATAGCTAAAATGACACCACCTCCAGTGAAACTGGCCCCTGAACCATTGAAGCTTTTACGTTATCACCAGTTACACTCACACTTAAAATGTTGAGCAACATACTGTCCTCTGTGGTGGATAATGTATGTTGGTAAAAATAGACCTACTGGGAGGGGCAGGGGGGCAGTCTGCCCCCCTAACGAGTCACAACCCATGCAAAGGACGTATCCCTGCCCCCCCCCCCCCGACGAGCTTGAAGACCTTGAAAATCCTAGGTACGCCACTGGTAAAAATATATACGTAAATATATTCTGGGCAATTATTATCCTATTGAACCAATTGATTACTGAATTATTATTTTTATTACCCAATTTGGATAGATTTTGACTAATAGTTGTGTGGACAGCATGTTGCCCAGGGATGGTTAAAAGTTGGGCATTATTTGTCCAACCGTTTTAAGAGTACACGATCGGTCGAGTTGGGGGCGGTCGAGTTGGTGTGACTGTAGTATAATGGATCGAGTTTTAATTATCCTGGAGGACAATTGGAGGACCAATCTGTAACGACATCCCACTGCATCAGAGCCACTTCTAAGTGAAACCTTGACTACTTCAACAAACTCTGATAACGAGGTATTAGGGATTTCCTGTATGATATTATCTCTCAAAAAGCACAATTTCCTTGCAATCGCCTCTTGATATCCAACGCAAGGTAAGACGATTCCTTTGAAGAAGATATTTGAAGATATCCTTACGTCCTTTTGGATTGCTTGGTGACCTTACGTCTTAGGTCACTTGATAACAAATAGGTCGTCACCGTGGTAACAGCTATGGAAAGTGCAACGAACAGTGCGATGATCTCAAATTTCGAGGACTCGTCTTCACTAAGTGTCCTTTGAAAGTCTGAAGAGTACAAGAAATATAAAATGCTGTCTGGGCAGTAAAAGAGATGAAGGAAAAAGATGAGTAGCAAATCAAGTTATGAAGATAAATATTTGATACCTGGTTCTCGCAATCGGGGCAATTTGCCAGAGTATTAACCTGATATCCCCAAGGCCACCCTTGCCATGAAAAGCAGAATAGTTAGGTATTTTAATTTCTCAGACTTTGATCATTTAAACGGGTTTTAGGTCGTCCGCTTCTTCTTTGCACCTCTTCTATCAATCCGTCTTTTTCGCTCCAGTTTCAGGTTTCAGGTACGGTTTGTGGGCACATAATTTGCCTATCAGTCCCATTTTATTTCCTCATATTTTAATCATAACTTTATAAGGAGTGAATAGATAAAGTAGTGACTTTGACGAGTTTCTTGATATTCTTTCCCCAGCATTCTCCCCGTATTTCTTTCCTTTATTCATTTACAATTTTCCCTATAGGTTGCTTTCAAATACCCCTCCCCCTCACAAAGGTAAATCCCTCTAAATGCATCAATATCAACCACGATTTCGTTTACAATATATCAATACTTGCTCTTTCTTTGTACCTGTCTCTCTTCATTCCTGTTTTCATTACATTTGAATCCCGAAAATGATTACCCCACCCCCACTCCCTCTGAATACTGACCAGGGGGCCGTTTCATAAAGCTGTTCGTATTCAACGTTTGACCTTAAGAACGACTGATCCTTTCCTACGCGCTAAATAATCACCGATGAACATGTCAAGTTGAATATCATTCACCACAAAAAAGGCATCACCAGTCGCCGGAATGTCGAGGATAATAGTTCTTTTTTTAAGAGCTATTATCAGAAATATAAACCAACAGTCCTTTTCAGGACTAACTTACAGGGTGTAACCGCAAATCCCACCATCCAGTCTTACCACCATGCAAACCTACAAAGCTCGGATCACCAGTCGTTCTCAGAGTCACTCTTAAATTACGAACAGCTTTATGAAACACCCACCAAGGCCCCGTCTTACAAAGAGTTGCGATTGATCCAATCAATCGCAACTATGGAAAGCCAGGAACATCAACATTTATATGCCTGTTCAAAATATTTTCTATGGTGTATATTCATGCATTCATTGTTCTTTTCTTGAAAATTCGATGTGCTTCTTGCATATAAAGGTCATTGTTTTTAGTAGCAAAAATTATGACACTGATGGATTTCCGTAGAGTTAAAATTGAATCAATCAATCCCAACTCTCTGTAGGACAGGGCCTAGATCCTAGTTATGTATGAAAAGATTACTTAGAGAAAAACTCTGAAAGGTATTATGAGAGAACAAGAGGAAAGGAAGACAGAAAGGGGAATGGAGAGAATTAAAAACCAATACTTTCACATCTCCACATGAAATTACTCCATTATATTAAAAAAATAACAAGATTGATGCAATCGTATGGGTGTTAAGAAAAGAGGGAGAGAAAAGGATATAGAGACGGAAGAAAGAGAGAGAGAGGGGTAGAACAAGACCAATACTTTTACATCTTCATAAGATATCATTTGTCGCAATTTGATTGATAAAAGTCAAAAGGTTGATAAAGAAATGCACCAGGGAGCAAAGAGATATAGAGAGAAGATAGGAACATTTTGGGAGAGAAAGGGGCGGAGGACTGAGAGTAAGAGAGAGAAAGAGGGGAATGGCAGCAATAATACTTTCACATCTTCATAAGATATCATTTGCCGCTATACGATGTTAAAAGTAAAAAGATTAATCGAAACAACAAGGAGAGCAAAGAGACCTAACAGAGGAGAGAAAGAGATATATAGAGAGAGTGGGGAAGAGAAAATGATGGAAGGTGACAGAGAAAAAGGATGATGATACAGGTCAATACTTTTACATCTTCATAAGATAACACTTGTTTCGATATGATTGTTAAACATACAAAAAAGATTCAATACAACAAAGGAGAGCAGAGAGGCATGTAGATGAGAGAAAACGAGAGAGAAAGAAAGAGAAAGACAGTGATGGATGGAGTCAGGAAGAGAGAGAAAGTGAGAATCTGTTTATACAAGTCAATACGTTTAACATCTTCATAAGATATCAGTTCGTGATATCAATATTAATCTGATTGAGTGAAACACACATGCAGGTATAGGGAAGAAGTTCCGGAGGGAGTAGGAAATAAGAGGGATTACTGTGATAGAGAGTTGGAATGAAGGATGATAAAAAGTTTGTTGCTATGTGTGTTTGTAGTGAGCTACTTCTGGGGACATTAATATACATTTTACCCGCCAATCGGGGACGTCCGACCACTGAGGACGTCCTTGGTTGAGATGACGATGCCAATAAAATTCTCATCACATTAAGTCGTTTAATATTTATAGTAAACTGACTGTTTGTAGAAAAAAGATCCTGTTAAGCCCATTAAACTCGAGAGTTGTGTGTCACATTGTGTAGGCGGTAGGGGAGATTCCCTGTTTTACGAATAATATGTGTGATGTTTTTTATTAGGTATATATGTCAGAAAATTAACGCGGTTAGTAGATTGAATTAAATATTTCGAGTGTATGAGATCGCAAACACACGTCCCAACTTTGGTTATTAATGTCAAATTAATCCCCGATTTTCAAATAACGATACGTTATTATGTATGTGTGTGTGCGTGGGGAGGGGGGGTAGTACGTACCTGCGATTCCGAATCTGAATTGAATTATGTATTATGTGTCATACACTGCTAAACGGTGTCAATTTAATACCAACACGGTATCTATGGGAACGCACAAGAGAAGTCTTGAAACAACACCACTTTAGAATCAAACCGATGTTGGCTTAACACTAATTTGTGTTGCTTATAACATGCTGAATTGGCGTTGGCCTGACGCCAAACCGGTGCTGTTTCAACACCTTTTTGGTGTGTTCCGATATAGATACCAGTCTGGTGTTGAATTAACACCGGCGTTTTTGCAGTGTATACAGCCTGCAATATCATGACTTTTTACCAAAAAAATCTTATATTTTATGTTTTAGAATCGGAAAAGAGGGTGATTTTAAATGATTAGATAAGTCGGAAATCGTCGATGTCAGAGGATTCTCTTCCGTTGTTTCTGCAAACAAACGTGGAATGCTGCATGATTGTTAGCATTACAAAAACGACACTTGCGTATTGTCTTACGTCTGAGTTACCTGAGAAGACCAACTGAGTAATGGAATCTGTCTAAACGGAACAGAGTTGTCCTTCGGGACATTTAGATGGCGTGAAAATAATAGCAAGAGAGAGAGAGAAACAGATAGGCATGCAAGAAGAAGAGGGTTTGGAGTAACAATTTTAAGCCACAGGTGTCGTTTATTCAAAGAAGTTTTTGTTACGTTACGTTGACGTTGATCTATAATGATTAGGATCAGAATTTCACATTATACATGTTCCCTTTTTCGTTCTGGAGGAATAAGCAGATACGTCTAATCTGACACTATTTTGGTTGATACATCATTTCAACTCTTCACTAAATTTTCAAGTCTTCACTAAATTGATGGATTTAATTCAAATCAAACACCCACCTCCCCCTTTCCGTCATTTTATCTAAGTTATTGTAAAAGCAAGGTATGTTTCATTCCTCCTAGTTGTGCTATACGTTGATTAATATTCCAATGTCTGAATGCCAAACGCTTTACTTTCATAATTTGAGAAAATGTTTGGTTCAAACTTGTTATTATGTCACTTCCTGACGGCATGCCAAAGAACGATTGTTTACTCCTTTGTTATACTGCCGATACTTTTATTTTTATTGATGCTTGAACATAATTTCTTTAATGTCGCATTTATATTCAAAGCATGCAGCGATGCAGCATGTATTTATGATATACAGAGCGTGGGTGACGTGTTATGAAAAACAATCCATTTCCCGAAGTAGCATTTAATTGAATAATTCACACTGTCAAAGACAGATTACCTGGCAAAACGGGAAATCAAATACATCAATCTAGTTCAATTCATAATTCATAAATTTCAATTTTTTTTAGAATCCCTTCTATTTCTTACAGGTGCTTACAAAATAATGTACATTGCTTTATTATAGATGTTGGCATTTTGAGCGGGACTTTTACCGGGGTATTTTCATTCTCTAGGTGAAGGCCTCTATGTATTCTGAAATGGAAGGGTGGAAAGGGGTGAATCGCCCTTCGTAGGATTCAAAGCATCCTAAAAAGGTGCCGTGGCCGAGTGGTCTAAGGCGCCTGGCTATGACATGGAAAGTCCGGGGTTCGATCCCCGGCCGCGGCACCTATGCCCGTGAGCAAGGCATTTAATCTGCAATGCTATTTTATCCTGCTTTCAAATAAATGGAAATGCTATATGCATTATTGGTAACTAGGTGTGCACTTGTTTAAAAAAAGGGGTTGGCCACTCTGTTACCCCTTACCCTCTCTGCTCTTTTCCATCCTTTCCGCTTTTGTATTTTAAAAGTGCACCTTGTAAGCGAAATAAGACATGCGCTTTTCATTATTATCACTTTTAACCCGTAGCTCCTCAACGTATAATCACCGTCATCATGTTCAAGTTCATCATCGCCGCCGTCGTTGTCGTCATTTTTTTTTCACATGTTCACTATATTAAGTGTCTTCATATTTATCGCTGTTTCGTTACCCCCTGCAGCACTGCTTAATTCTTTGCTCAATGTAATTGTTCGATACTATACAAGGCATTTTCATCCACGCTATAATGCTCTGAAGCTCTGGCAAACAAAATGACGAATAACCTTTCATCGCCAAACTCTCTCGGTCTCTCCCCCTCTTTTTTCTCTCTCTCTCGCCCTACACAGTATTGGATCAATGAAATATTAAATACATTCGCCATGGCAACTAAATGCTGCAAAAAAAAATATATAAAAAAATCGACAGCAAAGCAACGACATATAGAAACCTTTTCCAGCGCAAAATACGACCCGTGCTTGAAAAATGCTCCTTCCTCTGTGTTATCGATTTCATTGATATTTAAGGTTGAAGGAGGGGTGGGGGGGGGGGGGAGTAGACAAATAATGATATTTTAAAGATAAATTCCAGTATTGGTAACGATCTCAAAATTACTTTTTACAGAATCTAATATAATGACCACCCAAGTGTCTGTTTGTATGAATAAGAATATGTGTCTAAGGATTCTGGAATAAATTGTGTAATTGCTGAGAAATAAGCGCGGATTCGGTCACTTCCGTCGGGTCTATATTCCAGCAATAATAATACACTGTCCCACGTGTGCCTATCTGTGTTGGTGATCTTCAGTGTGAACATTTTCAGCGTAGATTTCAAAATTTCAGAAAGTTCAGTTTATGTAACTTTACCAGATCTAGATCCTCGCACTGACAATTAAGCCTGGTTTTACAGACTTTCTCATGAAATTAGTGTTTACTGCAACTACTGGCATTTCTCTTTAAGGCTCTAACCGCTTATTTACGAAGCTGTGTATTGGTCAACCAAGAGTATATGCATCATTATTGCAGAAGAACGAATTACGAGTATGGTCTTACACCATAAAGATCAGGGGCCCGCCTTACAAAGGGTTACGATTGAACCAATCAATCACAACTATGGAAAGCCAGCAACGTCAACATCTGAAATACACGTTTCTTCAAAATATATTTCTAGATATGATGTATATTCATACATTCACTGTTTTCTTGACAAATTTAGTATGCTTCTCTTTGTTTTCAAGGGATATAGTGAAAGTTTCCTTTAAAAAAAAATATGACATTGATGGATTTCCATATACTTGAGGTTGATCGGATCAATCGTAACTCTTTGTAAGACAGGGCCCAGATGACAAGATCAGCGGTGTGTATGATTTCATCGTTATTTAACTGACTTTTTGTGTGTTTCTACTGGAATAATTGCTAAGGCATGAGGTCGTCTCCACTTCTCTTTTTACTCTCTTATTCAGAGAGCCCTGCATTTTTTTTAACGACGTAAACAAAATATATAGTACAAAAAAGAAAACCAATGAAACATATTAATCGTTTCAATAAATTAGTTGTACAGTCTAAAAAGTACAGATGATATTTGGGTTGATAAATATGGGTTGTATTTTTTGTGTACCTAAGCATTATTTCTCTAAAAATGGAGAGAACATGAAAACCATGTATTTTTATTTTAATAATGTAATAATATTACATCTTCTTAGGACATTCTACATTGAAACCATGCATAGCCCCAAACAGTTTTTTTTTAAGTCGATCATTAGTCACATCCATTCATTTCTGTGCGCAATGTGAGACTCAGAAGACAAGAGGTAATTTCTTATCGCCTCGGTAGTTTGATTTCCAAACCAGGAGCTGAGGTTTATCTGTGATTTAGCATTTCCTACATACGAATATGTGCCGCAGCATGTAGTCGGGATGTTTCTAATGCATTGGAAATATCATGCTCCTATCCCACGAAATGCAGTTAAAAACTAACAGTATCTAATGAAACAGGTCAGCATCATACCTAAATGCAAATCGATGGATAATTAGTAAACGTGCTTTGGAAATATAGATCGGAAAGTTTTATTCTTGTTGCATTGTTTGATTAAATAAAAATCAAATAACAAGAGGGGGAAGGGTTGCGGAAATCCCTTTGAGTTTTCAGACAGTGGGGAAAAATCGAGGAGTCAAAAAGAAGAAAATGAGAGAAAAGGAAGTATACAAGATAAAAAAAGGTATGTTGCGGCAGATTTTGGTAACTACGCATTTGGGTGATTTGCCAAAAATATGCTGTAACAAGGTATTTATGCCTGTAACTTTATATTACCACTGTACTTTAATTGAAAATAAATGAAAGTTAGGTCGTCTTGCCTCCCCATTATATTTTTTCTCTGTGTTTCCGTTGCTTAATAAGCATGAAAGATAAAAGGCGATTAAATTTGAAAGTTTTGCGTGTTCTTGAAAGATTCGAAGATGAGACGAACTTTCACCATGTTCACTTCATTTCACGTTAAATCTAATGCTTCACTTGCAAACACTTCTGCAATGAATCATAAAGACTTAAGATGGGGAGAGTGAAAAAAAGAAAACTGCGAAAACGAAATTGTATTGGTGGGTGTGTGTGCGTGTGTGTGTGTGAAGGAGAGAAAGAATAAAAATAAAGAGTTTGGATGGAGAACGATGAGAAGATATTAATCATGACTTTGAGATTTGTGAACAAAACGTCAAATAAAGAAAATAAAGATAAAAAATAAACTATTTGCAGAGAGAAAGTGTGGGAAGTTACCTTTCAAAACACCTGTAAGAATAATGATTGATTCGGGAGGCCTTCGAGGTCACTTTGATCAAACTTATTTGTCTTTCAAAACTTATTACATCAAGAACTTTCAGAGAAGAAATGGTGTGTAAAATCAATCGCATCCGGCCTTGGTAGGTGAGAGAGAGTGTGTGGGTGCGTATGAGTGAGAGGGAGAGATGACGACGATGATGATGAGTAGTCGGCACGATGGGGGGTTTGTAGTGCCAGTAATGGCAAAGAGCACTCGAAATGAAAGTAGAACAAATATGCGTGAAAATATTGATATTTTATTTGTTCTGATCTCCAAACCTAAAAGGCGTCGATTTTGATTTTCTTTGTTTATAATGTGTGATGTTTAACATCTGCGCACGTAGCCCGTTCCTTCCTCCCAAGATAAAGCGTTTTAACCGATTTATTTTTTGTTTTCTAAGCATTTTCATAGCAGGTGCTTATTCCATCATTATTTTATTTAAAAATTAGCGTGGAGACGATCGAGACAATGCACACATTGAAGGGAAACGGAAAAGGCGGGTAAAAAAGTTAAACAGGAAGAAAATTTCTATGTTTACGAATTGTTTAGGTGTCATCACTTAAAGGTCACAGACAGCTTTTATGTGAAGTACAGTTGAACGTGTCCTGACGATTTTGAATAAAAAAAGAAAGAGGGAGGAAACAGTAAAGAAAGGGGAAGACAGGGAGAGAGGTGATGATGTTGCCTTGCAAACATGATAAATATATGAAATAATATTACGCAAACGACAGCAAAATATTTTTTTTCTCCAGAACTTGTCAACGATCAATTTTCCCTGGCATTTATTTTTTCACCATAATTTTATTTCTTTTAAGACAGAAACTTTGCCGAATGAGTAGGTTAGCATTTGAAAACAGATTGTGTAGTCGATTTTATTCTGAAAAGGCCATTGCATTAAAAAAACATTATTTTTCAGGATTACGACATCACTTTGAGATCTCATATTACTCCTTTCTCTTTTTCTAGTCCTTCATTTTGTTTTTCCTCCTACCGTTCTTCCTTTTCCCCCTTCTTCATATCTCCTACCTTTTCCCTTTTATTCTTCGTCCTGCTGTATCACTTAAGTAATATTTTTATGTTATATTTTTTTCCCTCGAATTTATTCTCCTTGATTTTATTATTATTTTTCTGTACTGCATTTGCCCTTTTTTTTACTAGAGAATTTTCCTGTAAATGTTTAAATCCATAGTTTAATTTAAATGTAGAATCTGCAACATAAATCTAATTGCCCCAAATAATATGTTATCTAGCATGTGTATATTCAATCATTTCACAATATATATTTAAAAAACACCTTTTCCTTATCGGTCTTTTATTTGAATGGTAGAAACTAATGAACTTGACCATGAAATAGAATTTGCGGAAGGGTTCGGCTATAATGACGGGTTTTGACGATTAAATCCACTCAATTATGCGCTCACGACCGTGAGCCATATTCTGTGGTTCGATGTTAAATGGGCCGTGTTAGTATTTAAATGTACGATTTAGACTTGACTGTTAATAAGCCAAGAAGCCGTTTTATCCATCCATTTACCGCAAGTTCAGGAAAATATGAGCCAAGCGTTGTTTTTATTTTATGATTTTTAATTGAAACTTGACCCTCTCTGTTCTGAAGGCGATGCTATATATATATATATATATATATATGTGTGTGTGTGTGTGTGTGTGTGTGCGTGTGTGTATTTATGTGAATGGTCATTGTGAACATCAAAAGTGACAACTATCTATGACATTTTTGTTACATAACTGCTAATTTTGATGACAAAGAAACGTGTTTATGATCGGCAGTTTAAACGATATCTTGTTTCTTTTGATATCATTTTGATGAAATAAGTTTAATTTATATTCATTTCTTTCTTTTTACTTCTATACTTCTTTAATTTAAAAAGAGCTTAATTGTATTGTGTGTTAAGAAGCCCGAGATAATATTTCCATATTCCATATTTTTTTGTTTACATAAATATATATAATTTTTATATAGTTCAATGATAACGAATGACTGCACAACATAAAATGTCATCTACTCTACAGTAAATTCTGTATTTTCTTATATCTTTAATTCCTGCACTAAAAAAATCACATTCCCTTTAAGTTAATTTGTTTTTGAAGCATGATTATATTTTCCTTATGAATTTAAACCAATCAAAAGCGTGGTTTAAGATGCGGTTTGAATATAGTCTACTTAAAACTTTGTATTATGGTATACAATGATTATGATACGGCTAATAGATTAAATGAATTCTAGCATACTTTTTGCCTCCTCCATAATTCATCTATCCGTAATAATTTCTATTCTACCGCGAGAAATTGTGGTTTTTGAAAGTGTCACCCGATTACCTGTGAATTATAATGTAAACTTTGGAAGGAAAATTCCTTGATATTGTTTTCAATTACCATAAATTTATAAGACGCCATAATGCGATAAGCAGTTTTCGTTACGAAATTGATGTGTCAGTGTTTTGAAGAGAATGTTGGTTAGGGGCGTTTTTTTTTTTCATGACGAATATTTGAAGTCCCTACAAGAAACCCATACCTATATCATACAACCGTTTTCTGCTTCCATTTTCGAGAGAACGAATTATGATACATTTAATAGAAAGAAAACACGAGTAAAACCTTTATTAATGAATATATATTTTGTATTCAATTTCTGAAGGTCACTACGGATACCATGGAGGATAAAAACATGTACGATTCGGTATTTGAAGGAGACAAAAACTTATTTTTGTGTACATTACCCACGAACACAATGTTCATTTCTGTGATTGTATTGAACGTATCACAATATTATTCCGAGTTCGCGTATAATTTCACTTCTCAATTCAAATCCTGTAATTATAAAGGGATATCTTCTTTCCTACTTAAAGATAAAGCGATTTCCTCCATGGCAGATAATTGGGATGGTTTTCCCGCCGGAATTAAAAAAACGAGATAGATGGTCAAAATGATCTCACCCGAGGCCGTAAAGATGTAATATAATAGGCTGATGGTAATTTGTTATGTAGTCTACCGCAGAAAGAAATAGACTTGCAAATATAGTAGCTTCATTCAAAATAATGACCTTGAATTCTGCTACATTTCAGTCATATTCGTATCGAACACTGCAGGAATTAGGATGATGAATTAACGAATACCAACTGTATATCATTACTGATCATCGCCTATCAGTATAGAAATTGGCGTTGATTTAACAATGTTAATTATATTATTGCGCTAGATACATCAGAGCGACGTGTCAAAGCGCTTTACAGATACATCATTACCCCGGTCATCAGATTCAATAAGTCATTCCCGCACACAATGTGTGCACATCCTCCACTCCCTGTGGAATATTCCAGTCAGTCGCCGTTGAGGCGCACACAATACTGAACAAGCTACAACGACTTTCACATCCTACCGGGTACCCATTTGGCACCTGGTCGAGAGTGGTAAAATGTGATTTAACGCCTTACCAAAGGACGCCAGACCGCGGTGGAATTCAACTGTTATTATATACATAAATTGTGTGTGGGTGTTTTGTTTTTGTTTTCGGGACGGGGGGGGGGGGTCGCAAACTTCTTTATGTTGAGTGTTTGAAACGGGCATTTTGTAATTCAATATACGATTTCTTTCTTCTTTAGCCCGAGTATATATTTGTAATTGGAGAGAACGCACATTAAATCACGTTTTCTTTTATTTAGTTGACGATAAACTTCATGTGTGTTTCACGATGTTTATCATGGACGACGTGACTTGCAAACAATGATTGCAATTAACATCGGCTGGAAGCCTTGACCAGGAATTACCCCATTTAGAAGAATTAATGTACCCATGGTTTGAATTTGTATATCGAACAAAAGTACTGCTAATACTCTGAATATGAGATATTCCTTGAAATGTCAAAACTTGGACTCACTTCCATAAACTGCTTATAACGAACACAAACAACCTACAGAAAGAGACAACTTATATATAAAAAAAAATCTATTTAATGCCTGTATTTTACGCAAAAAGCGTGGGTGTGTGTGTTTGTGTGTGAGAGAGAGAGGGGGGTGGGTATAGGGAATGATAGAAAAAAGTAGAAGTTCAAAGTTTATTTTCCATATTTTTATAAAAAGCAGCTGCTGCTACTGATTATGCTACTACTACAATTATACCGCTACCATTATCACTACTATAATCATCCTTATGTCACTTTATACGTTCATCATCATATTACCCAAATATTCAAAATAATTATGTAAGATATCAGTAGCAAAAATCGCCATGAGCGACTGTTCGTGATTTAAAACCTACTGCAGTGTTTTACAAAAGCTTTTCTTAAATATTACGAAATGCATTTATTCATAAAAACCTATACCCACAAGAAATCAAATGAAATGTGAAAGGAAATTCGAAAACTGCCTGCATCATTGTTAGAGAAAAATATCGATTTTGTTTGAAGAAAGAGCCAAACACCGACTGATTCCATCATTGCAAAATGCAGAGTGAAAAGACGATGATTTTTTTACGCACAACTTTTTGATTAGAGGATGATTTGGAAATAATGACATTTCTCTATGTCGGTCTGTATAGAGAAAGAGATTTGAAAATAACATATAGAAATAAAAATCGAAGATTACAGAGGAAAGAAAGAGATATGAGAGAAAAAAGAGAGCGAAAGTAGGGGAGAGGGAGAGGAAGAAAAATAAGGGAAAGGGGAGAGGATTGAGAAATATATTTAAATAGGATTTTTGTGAAGGGGATGACGACATGGCATGATCGTCTTGCCCTTTAAACACAGACTTCACCAATTTGTTCTATCGGGAAAAAATCTTTAAAATTGATGTTGTTGTTCAAAATACACAGTGTAAAAATCATTGTATTTTCAAAGATTTGCTCACCTTTTTTCATAAGAATTGTATTCATGTTCATAAGTTCGATTGCGTGTACGGGGTCTATAGTCATAGAAAATGTGAAAACAATTTAGTGATTGATTTGTGCGTTCATACAGCCTCTGATCATTAAGTTATTCAGGATATTCCAAGTTACAATATCGTTCTTTCTCTGTTTTCTTTCTACCATCCTTTCCTATATACAGCAGAGGCCGGGTGTCATTCGATAAATAATATGTTACGAGCTCTACAGGATGAAACTCACAGAAGTAAGTATACGATCAAAATTAATAATAACCAGGGTTTTTTGTTTTGTTTTAGCTCTTAACTCACCTTTATAAATCGCCCCACACTCTAAAACATAATTCTTGTTATAAATATCGAAATAGATGAAATAGGCGTCGTTGCATGAAAACTGCAACACACATTGTAGTTTAGTTTTTCTTTGGGCTATAATCACTTTAATTCCTCTCTGCATTCTCTCACCGATTGTTATATCTTCTTTCATTTACAAAAGATGCAAACTTGCCTACTTTTCATCTCTCTCTCTCCTCTGTCCGTTCTTGTTTGAATCTTTCTCACCCTCGCTCTCTCTTTTCTCACTCTCTCCCCCCACCACCCCCCCTCTCTCTCTCTCTCACACACACACACACCCATCCAAACACACACTACTCTCTTCCTCTCTTTGAATTCTACTCCTCTCTTTCTCCCTCCCTTGGGTTTCTGTGCCTCTCTATACACCTATCCATCCATCAATATATCTATCTCCATCCATCCAACCATCTATCTATCTGTCTGTCTGTCTGTCTGCATCTATCTATATATCTATCTATCTGTCTGTCTGTTTGTATCTATCTGTCTGTCTCTCTATCTCTATCTATCTATATATCTGCCTGTCTGTCTATCTATCTACTTGTCTGTCTATCTATCTATCTATATGTCTATCTATCTATCTTTATCTTTCTCGTGTTCCTTCCCTCTGCCTCCCAATCCTCTCTACTTCCCTTTCTTTTCCCTCCAAGTCTTCCTACTCCCCCCCCCCATCTCTACCATTATGTCTCTTATGTCAAGATATAAGCTATTGAAATAATATTCTACACGACTGGCTGTGGCTTGACATAAACTTCATATAAAAGTTCCATTGCAACAACTACATGTACATTCATTTTGAAATTCAAAATGCTTAATGCTCTTCTCAAGCCATGTACATACGATTCTGAACAGAGTACAATCACAATAACGCATTATTTAAGGGAAGATTACTTTCAATGGCAACTGACTTAAGATGTACATTTATTCAATTCTTAATTCTGACCGGATTCCCTCTTTATTTTCTAATTTCTTTTATCATGCACTCATCATTATATTGAATTATTACTAACGCATGACTGGCTATGCATCCGGTAAATATGCCATGCGTCCGGTATTAATACTTATGTATGGCAAATTTACCGGATGCGTGGCTAGCCATGCGTCGGTAATTACTCATTCATGGTTGTAAACAAATTGATGTTTAGCAAAAAGAATTCCACCATTCTATAAAACAAATGATACACAGGTTTGTTCGTGCATCGGTAGGACTAGTGAGCATGCGGTAACTATGGAAACTAGTCTAAACTCAATCGGCTGCGCCTCGTGGGTTTAACAAACAGATCCATAGTTACCTTATGCTCACAAAACATACCGATGCACTCGCATCTGTACATCACAGTATCAAAGGTAACTTGGAGGCAATAACGAAGAGCAAATTTTTTATGTAAGTTATCAAAATGACATACTTAATTTAAGTTATCAAAATAGTATTATCACCTACGTATAGTAAATTTCATATTTCTTTGGAACTTTAGGGTTACAAGTCGGTGTGAATTCTATTGCGTTATGTAAAATGGATATCAAGTTCTATGCAGATGCTTCCTAATATAAACAGTTGGGTAAAATAATGCTTATTGTCTCGCCCAAAGGAGGTGAAGGCGAGACTTAGGGATCCAAATGTCATCCGTTCGTCGTCCGTCCGTCACAAACATAATTGGGACCTTTCGCAATCCTCACGGACGCTAATATTAGGGTCCCCTAACACAAAAGTTAACGCTTAATCATACACTTGATTTTTAAGATTGATTGTGCATTATAATCAATAGAAAAAAAAAACTGCTCAACAATCAATGTGTTGTGTTACAGGGGGGGGTTACAGGCCCTACAGAGCTGTTTTTCGTGTGCAAAATCCTTTTCCGCGACACCCGCACCATACATGCATGTATATTACGACTGATGGCTGGAGATATTCGAAATGCAGGACCTAAAATAGATTATGACACGGATAAGAAAGTGGTTTTTCAAACAAATCGAGTACATATTGAATGAGGAAAAACTTACTGAATGAAGGCTTAGATTTAGATCATTACAGTCCATCGAATCGATATTGCATTTAATGTGGATTATTGGTGGATCACTGGCAATTGATTTCATGGGTCAGAGCAACCTCTCCAGCCGAACATTTCGCATGCGTTGATATGTATACAGCATATACAATACGTTTGAACTCGTTTCTTTTTGTTTCTTTTGTTAGCTCCTTCTACACAAACGATATGCCTCTCGCACACGATGTAATGGGCATTATGTTTTACTCTCCCCAGAAATGGGGGATTAGATTCAAATTCCGGGCGACCACTTCCATTGAGGCACGACCATGGGGCTTTGAAAAGTACCCTAAACAAGGGAAGCAATTCTTTTCCAGATTATGAAAATGCATCTCTTAACAAGTATTTGGCTTGTGAAGCCCTACAAGTATTGGATATTTCATATCCCCTTTTTCAGCATTTTAATCATCGTTTTGACACCCTTATAACGTTACATAGGCCTATACGTAACGTACCTGCCCACTCTGTCCCCTTTTACGCGTGGTCGCCCCTGGTATCCACCAATCAATGGAAGTAAGCCCCCGGGCGGCCTCTCGAGCTCTAAGAGAGGAGTAAAATGTGGCTTTGGAAAGTCGTCCTCAATCGGATATATCGCTGTCACCATAGTAGCAACTAGAATTTTTTACACGAAACGCATATTGAATGTTTCCGTCGCAGATGCGAAACGAAAAAAAATCTCATGTCACACAAGTTGCATTGCAGGACAGAGTTTTACGACCATGATGACGGGCCCAAAAAGTCTCTTCCAAAATCAACTCCCGTCGTAAATAAGCGTGCGCGTCCTCAAACGAAAGGTCGGGAGTGACACATAACTCCACAACCGTAAGCCGCTTTTCAACCAAACTTGGATGGTAGATGGATTTGGGGGACCTGCAAATTATGCTGCAGTCGGATATCACATAGTAAGGTCAATTTTCAGGTCAACGTTAAATTTTTCACGCAAGATTCTCTTATGACACCTAACTCCGCAACCGTAAGTCGCTTTTCAACCAAACTTGGAAGGTAGATGGGGGATTCGCATGTTATGCTGCAGTCGGATATCACATGATAAGGTCAAAGGTCATTTTAAGGTTAACGTTAAAGTTTACATGCAAGACTCTCTTATGACACATAACTCCGCAACCGTAAGTCTCTTTTCAACCAAACTTGGATGGTAGATGAACTTGGGTTCCTGCATGTTATGCTGCAGTTGGAGGTCACATGGTAAGGTCAAAGGTCATTTTCAGGTCAACATTAAAGTTTATGTGCAAGGCTCTTATGTCAAGTGTTATTCCATCCCAGTCATTTTACAATGAAGTTTTAATACAATTCTGTTGCGTGCCCTCGCATTTCTGGTTAAGTGGGCGAGACACAAAATCGCTTTTGCCTTGTTTTTGTCTGATTTAATTTTATTCTTTGTTTTTTCTTTGTATTATCTAGCCTTCTTCCAATCGCTAGGAGCATTTGAAGTTATAAGTACAGCAGCAACGTTTACTGGATGCACGGTAGCCATAATAGCCATGTTACACCAGCAACCCTTAGCTATGTTAGTCGCGGGATTTACCATGCTATTTTCAGGTTTGTATATTTTCTGTTATTTACACCGTGGATGCGAGCGTGTGACCTGGGGGGGGGGTATACATGTCTTCGGGGCCTCGTTTCCTAAAGCTTCTAATATGTGATGACTAACTTGTTGGATGACGGGAAAAAAAGAGAGAAATTGTTAGACCATGTGATAACAACAAGAAAAAGTCCAAAGATTACAAGAACATTAGGAGAAGTAAAAAAAAGTATTTTTATAATCAGTTTCAATTATTCAAAAATGATATACAAAATTCCTGGAAAATAATTAAGAATGTTTTGCATGGTAATTCAAAAAAATCTATTGTTTCAAAAATAAATGTTGATGGCGAATTTATAGAAATCCACTTACTTTGGCAAACATTTTCAATAATTATTTTTCCAGTATAGGCCCAAATCTTGCCGGACTCATTCCAGACTATACAAAACACTTTACTGATTTTCTTCATGACCCCAACCCAAATTCATTATATTTTTCTACTACAGATGAGGCAGAAATTGCGGATATAATTCATGGCTTTAAAATAAGCAAAGCTCGGGGCATGATGGCATCAATAACATTTTGTTAAACAAAAATTGTAATACCATTGTTAAACCCTTGGCATATATCTATAATTTATGTATGTCTACTGGGATTGTTCCTTCAACTCTGAAACTAGCTCGGGTTATACCTGTATTTAAAAAAGGTGACAGTACTGCATGCGTTAGGTAATTATCGACCCATATCACTGCTGACCTGTTTGTCTAAAGTACTTGAAAAATTGATATTTGTTTGGACGACTAAATTCTTTAATTTGCATGACTTATTTTATCCCTTGCAATTTGGTTTTCATGAAAATCATAATACTACACATGCATTGTTAACAATAGTTGATAAGATTGCCAGCGGAATCGACAAGTTTCATCATACTGTTGGAGTGTTCCTGGACTTCTCCGAGGCTTTTGATACCATTAATCATGAAATTTTATTACACAAAATTAATTAATATGGAATCAGGGGAATAGCCTTGGAGTGGTTCAGGAACTACCTAGACAATAGAAAACAATTTGTCTCTGTCGAAAACTTTAACTCCGAAACAAAACTTGTTACTTGTGGGGTTCCGCAAGGCTCTATTTTGTGTCCCCTACCTTTTCTTATATACATAAATGATTTTTGTAAGTCCTCCAATAATTTATCCTTTATTCTGTTTGCTGACGATTTTAATATTTTTTCTCCCGTAAGGATCCACGCAATTTGCTTGCCACCATTAATCACGAACTAGTCCATGTCTCTGAATGGATCAAAGCTAATAAATTATCCCTTAATCTAAAAAACAGCTTATATGCTCTTTAGTAATATCATAGATGAACTTCCAGGTAATATAATTTTCAAAAATACTAATTAACAAAGATTTGGCAGTACTAAATTTCTTGGGGTAACTATTGATGATAATCTCTCCTGGAAATAACACGTAGATCACATTTGTAAAATTATTTCGAGAAACATTGGTATCATAAACAAAGTAAATTTTTTCTTTCCCCACTCATATACTATTTAATTTGTATTCAACTTTGATCCTGCCTCATTTAAACTATGGTATAACTGCATGGAGGTATTGTGCTGACTGCCACCTGAACAGAATTTTACTTTTGCAGAAAAAGGCTATTCGTATTATTTGTCATGCTGATTTTCGTTCACACACTGACGAACTTTTCTATCAATATAATATTTGGAAGATTGGTGACTTGTATCGATACAATCTCGGAAACTCGGGAAACTCATGTATAGTTTAGATAAAAATGAACTTCCAAATATGTTTTATTCCATGTTTACTAAAAATGTCGATATTCATCATTATCCATCTAGGTCCGCCGGGCTCTTTCATCCACCAAGAGCTAGAACCATCCTCTTGAATAAAACATTTATTTTTACAGGTATCAAACTATGGAACTCCCTTATAGAATCATTACGTAACAAACCAACACATTTAAGTTTCATTCGAGGGTCAAAGAAAATTTTTATCCTTGGGTATAAACCCCAGAACTCAAACATTTCTGTGTAAGCAGCTACCACCTCTTTTGTTCTTCTTCCCTTCTTATTTTCTTCCTTCTTCTCATTCTCCCTCTCCTCTCACATTTCTTTTTTTTTCTCTCTCTCTTCCTATCATTTTAATGTCTAGTTCTATTGATTTTATAATCTTTCTGTCCGTCTACGTTTTGTAGTGTGTTTTGTTTTGTTTCTTTTCCTTTCTTTTTTGCTGTCTTGTCCTGTTCTATTTGTTTTTGTTTGTGTGTGTGCGCCGTTTTTGTTTTTGTATTTGTTTTGTTTTTAGTATTCGTCCTGTCTTGTCCAAGATTAGTGATTGTCTGTTCACACACTCCTGAACTCAGGTTTGTTTGGGATATTTTTATACAGCAGGGGTATGATATAATATTTTTTTCTGTTAATTGTAACTTAGTGAGTGAACATGAAAAGCTTGACCCCATTGGTATTCTTTTTCATTGAACAACCCTTTTTAATTTACGAATTGAATTTCATTGATCAAAGATATACTTTAATTAACTATTTATTGCAGGGAACCCATACTAACAAGCTTTGCTTTCCAGTGTTTTTTTTTTCATTTCTGTATATGATATTTCTGTGTCATGCTTTACATTGTAACTTTTGTTAAATTTTGGAATGAAAAAGAATAAATGCAATCAATCAATTTCTGATCGTTGCAGGTCTCTTTATGCTGGTGGGGCATCTGATGATGTTGACAGCCCACCAAGAAACGGGCGACATGGACAACGTATCCCTCTTCAAGGACGTCTCCTCGTCCCGCTACGGTTGGTCCTTCGTGGTCGCCTGGATATCCTTCATCCTGTGCGTCACGGCCGGCATCACCGACTTCCTCGTCTACCGCAACTTCCGGAAGATCACGGATGAGCTTCACAACACGCCCTCTCGCGTCAAGTACATGCAAAGACAAACACCCGTCAACATCGGTCCAACGATATGAAATGTTACACCAGAATATTCGTTGTTTATATAGGAATGTAGAGCCATGCATGGTCGGTATTTTTTATGAGATAGGCCGACCTTTGTATTTTTTATAAAATCAGATTGACCCAAACGATTCTCATGGTAATTGAGAGATACCATGATCTTGTGCAAACAATCCTTTTTGAATATGGATTATGTGCAAAGTTTTTTATGAGAAATTTTGTGTATATATGATATTGAATCTCTGAAAACATAATTATCTTCGATAAAGACGCCATATAACTTGAGGAAGAGCAGCATTTTTTAGTTTATGAAATGAAAGGAGATGGTTAACAAATAAATATTGCTTGAAGGATACTGAATATATGAATTGAAATATTTTTTTAAGACATTAAATGTAGAAATCGTTCAGACTGTAGAGTAAAGTATTAATGATTTTAGATAAGGGTTTTCTTTAAAAAGCAATCTAAGTCCTCACTGAGTGTTGGTGGTTTATTGTGATACAGGTTGACCGGATAGTGAGACTGAAACTTAAGTGCCTTACCATAAGTTACTGGGCAAATTAAAACATGAAAGAATATGGATGTCAGAATAAAAATTTATTCAATATAATTATTATTTGGGGACCTTTCTAAATATAAATATTTGGGGGGACCTTCCTAATAATAACATAAATCCCCCAGAAAAAAACACTTTGCACGCTAAACTCTATACCCCCGCTCCATATGCTCATATCGAAACGGAATATGTTGGTATCATAAATCATAATTCAAATAGATATATTCAAATAGTATATGCATGCAGGAAGATGAAGCTGAACGTAATCCCTTAAAAATATGTGATTGTCAAAACCAGTTTCCCAAGCTTGAAGGTGTTGGTATGGTTGGCTATAGTAACGATTAATAATAATAGGCATTTTATATAGCGCCATCTATCTAGAAATAATCTATTCCGAGGCACAGTGTTTATTATTTTTATTACCCCGACTTTAGCTCGAGCTGCCTTTCAGCGCTCAGCGCATTCAAGGAATTAATCCTGCCGGGTACCCATGTACCTCACCTGGGTTGAGTGCAGCACAATGTGTGGATAAATTTCTTACTTAAGGAAATTACGCCATGGCTGGGATTCGAACTCACGACCCTCTGTTTCATTGTCAGAAGACTAATCTGCTGGGTCACAACACTCCACGCTATGAAGGGGGATTATGGTAGGGGAGATACACTATTAACTTGCCACCTTATACATCGATCGATCAATTAAGTAAGTGTGTCAACTCTCAAACTGCCCAAATTGACCTCATAATTATTTTCATTTTGTTATTCTGGTCAGACATTCTCCCTCCCCCTCTTAATCAATTTGAATTAGGCCTGGGTTACACCGGAACCGAATCGACTGCGAATCCACCCGAATACACGTATTCGGGTGTTTTCGGGAGTATTATGTTCTCCCTGCGAGAAAATTCGGGAGGGATTCGGCAACATTCAAATCCACCGAATCGGGCCGTATTCGAGCAGAATCGGTCCGAATTTATTCGAGAGAATTTGGTTTTGGTGTAACCCGGCACTTTAGTGAAATCTGATCTGCAATGTGAATTGCGGCTCCTGCTCTGTTAATAAGAAGACAAAGAAGATGAGAGGGGATTGAAGACTTAAGTAAGGAGGGGGGGGGGGTGAATTGCGAAAAGTAAGAGACGAGAAGATCAGATTCGAGAAGGGGAGAAACTGGGGTAGACACAGCTCTGGAAAGAAAATGAACCATTGATACATTTCCAGCGGGAATTTCAACACGTCCAAACTATCCTTTAATTGGCAATCAATAACAATATCACGCCAGGCGACAATTACTTCCTGAAGGGGGGTGGGGGAGCATAAGGGTTGTCATGGAAACCCCTCTTCCCGCGTCTCATCAAATTAGCAAGGGACTTGGCATGTATATAATCTCCGCGACGAAAATAGTGCATGAATGGGACAAAAGGGTATAAAGGCGATAGTAAATTGGGAATAAAGTAAAAATTGATATAATGAATATCATGGTGTATAACAAGGAAACGGGTTAATCTGATAATGAGATTGAATAAAAAATAATATTCTTGCAACTTTCCACATAATAGAGTTTTTATACTGCATGCCATCCCAGGAGCGGCGGCATGTGAGGTGGGGGCAGGGCGACTCGCTTACATGGGTATTATGGCCGTTTTAGGATTACAAGACCAGACCTCTCTTTTCTGTACCATTCTCCCTTCTTGCTATCATCTTCTTCCACCCCACCCCTTTTCACTTTTTTTTGGGGGGGGCGGGGCAACCAAGCCCCCATGCACTTTTGTGGCACCGCCCGCGAACCAACCGCCCATAATAATATACATCAGGCTTTGAGAAAATATAGTGGACAGTATTTATCCTCTGTTGGACTGCCTTTTTTTCCTCGAGGGGGAAATAGTTACATTGCAAGTCCAACCGAGGATTGATAATTGCCACTATGGTTTCGAAAGAAACGCCTGATGTATTTATTTTATATCCCTCTTTAACTTGTGGATCTAGTCCTTTCTGATGTTTAACCAATCTAGACCAAATCCATTGGCGGCGGAAGCCAAGAAAAATAGGGGGGTCTACCTGTAATTTGGTGATGGACACCGGGATGGACACATGTAAAAAAAATTGACAAGCAAAAAACAAAAAAAGGTCATCGACCTAAATTCCAAGGGGGGACAAGAGACATTTTAAGGGGGGTCTACCAGAATTTAGGGGGGACACAGGAAACAAAATTGACAAGCAAAAAAAAAAAGGTTATCAACTAAAAATTTAGGGGGACCGTCCCCCCCCCCCCACCTCAATTTTTTTTGGGGGGAACTGTCCCCCCCCCATCCCCCGCTTCCGCCGCCTATGACTAAATCTAACGTTGCCGAACCTAGTCCTACTCTCGCTTTAGGCCTGTCGAGCTACATGTAATGCTAAATATTTACTGCGCTGCGTTGGCCGTTGGTACAGTTGCACTCAAACAAAATGTGTAAATAAATAACGCGAAGGCTAAATATGTGCTCTAAAAATTAGTATCGGATCTTGACTCATCTTGTCAGGCATGTTTATTCCAAATTTTTATTGTTTGAATTATACAATATTTTTTTTTACAAATTTGACAAAAACAACCAACTTGACTGAACCAAAAAATGTTAAAAACAATGGTAATTCCACATGTTCATGGAGGAATCAATCGTTATTTTACTTGACAATGAGGAGAAAAATAGAATATTTCACATTTCATATAATAAAATACAAAAGAGATAGTGAGGGGAACATTATCATCAGTCGCCTCATTTGCACACCGATCGGGATGTGCATATGACTGATTGATGAAATTAAGTGAGATTTAAAATTGTCATAACTTTCTTATTTTACATCCGATTTAATGAATTTTTAGTGTTATGTTTGTTGGATTTTTCTCTTTTTATATTCAAATCAACTATCTGTTGGGGGTTGGCTTGTAAAGCCTATTTTACACCGGATGCGAATCAGCAATGCGAATCCATCCGAATACACGTAATCGGGGGGGGGGGGGATTTCGGGAGAATCTCCCCGAATGCGAAAAAAAAAATTGGAAAGGATTCGGGAAAATTCGTGGAGGGGTTCGGCTCGTTTTGTTTTGTTCAAACTCAACCGAATACCCTCCAAAATACTTCCGAATGAGACCATGACAAATTTCATTCGGGTCACATTCGGGATGTATTCGCATTCGGCTATTCTTGGCAGTCAATTCTTGGTGATTCTGCTCTGTCTTTGGGACCTATTCGGGGAGCTTCCCGAATCGGAGACGAACCTGTCGGTTCTGAATCCACCCGAATCAATCCAAATTAGGCCATATACGGGCACAATAGGTCCGAATTTATTCGGGAGAATTCGGTTTGGGTGTAACGAAAGCAATTATTTTGGGCGGCGGGAAATATAGCGTGATCATTCCCATTTCAAAAACTGATTTTTTAAAGAGCGGATGTGAAAATATCCCCAAGTGGTCGTGCTGAGTACTGGCCTGATTCACCATGAACATTTGCAACCCCCCCTTCCTTTTCCTTATCCTCTTCTTCTTCCACATCCTCCTCTCCCGACCTTCTTTTCTTCCTCTCTCCCTCCTCTCTTTCCCCTTCCTTTCTCTCTGATATGCGTTCAATATTGAATGCCATGCAGGCGCGCCGGAACACTTTCAGTTTTGGGGGGGCAAAATCCCGAAGGGGGCACAATATTTTTGACAGCGTGAGATACCGAAGCGATCGAGCGGGAGAGGCTGTGGGACCCCCCCCCCCGGTAAGGACTTTGTGTAAAAATGGAGTATAAAAGTTGCATTTCTAAGAGCATCCAAAAATAAATTTCTTGAGAATTAAACAGTCTTGGAGTTTTTTGCTCATTCTGTTTCCTCCCTTCTGACCCAGAATGGTGTTTCTTCATGATCAGGGTCCCAGTTCCAGCAAATGACGAGCCTTATTGCAAACGAAATTGTTTCAAATCCAATGTAATGTAGGCCTTTTAAAGACTTATGACAAACATGACCGTACGCAGCCGGGGGCCGCCGATCGAGAGGGCAAAATTCACCACCAAAAGTGTGAACGAAATCCTTCAATTTTATTCTAAAATGCAAAAGCTCCCCCATCACAAACCCCCTCGCTCTTAAGTTTCTTCGAAAATTTAGGTCTTGCAGCCCCACCCACTCCCGGATTGTATTTTTTTTTGCAAACGTCCATGAATAGCAAAAGCTGGGATGAACCAGAGAACATAGCGAAGAAGTTTTGGAATCTAAAATACATATAAGTGCTATATCATATGAGCTGAAATAGTATCAGACAAAACGCCTTCCAATCATGCCAATGAAAAGGATCGAATAGAGGAAAATACGGGGCTGTGAAAATATCTTAAGATATTTTTTATAGTAGAGCAGTACTGTAACGCTTATTTTTTTCTTTTATAGTCTTTATTTACATTTTTATTCATATCTCGGATAATATGAGTCCGGTCAAGAAGACACTTTTACAGATGATTTTAGTTTTATCATGTCTAAACATTATCTCAAAGTTGCTTTCGAGTGGGATTCACCATTTTCACAAATTATAAATTATAATTCTCTACACATAATTATTCTGTGTGTAATTTTCTGATAACATGTCTATATTGAGTTGAAATGACCTTGATGTTTTCTTTAGGGCACTGACTTGTAATCACTGTATTAATAGAATTTTTGAAACAAGTTTCTCGAGATGTTATGGTTTCTGGTCTTGACAGCTATATGACATATGGAGGCGCGATAGCTCAGTCGGTAGAGCGGGGGATTCGTATTCCGGTGACCCGGTTCGATTCCCACTTGGTGCGCTAGTGCCCTTTGGTAAGGCATTAATCCTCAGTACCAGGTCCTTCGGAGAGGACCTTAAGCCGTCGGTCCTCTGGTTTCTTGCTTACAAGCATTCATGCTTTCTTAGCAATCAGGTAAAAATCACCACCAATCAATCACCAATCACATAGATTCCATATGTTGCTCGAGTAACTAGTGTTCACGCGCGTTAGTGATATCGGGTCCGGTCTGAGCGTTTCTGGGCGACCGCGCGTTTGTTAGACGACACAGCCAGCATCATAGTTATAAACCTTATAATTGGTGGACCACTATCAATTGGCCATTCGCTTTTAGTCTGAAATGTATTCATTAAAGGTTAAACGTTTTCACACTGTAATAAGATGGAAAAGGGGCTTATCAAAGGTATGTTTCACAGAGGAACTGTTCGTCAAAAGACGCGAGGCTTACTATGATAATGTATTTGCCCCGTCAGGGGCAAATTTTTTTTATTTTTGACAATGGAAATGACAATTTTCAGGCAGAAAAGTGCCTTCGTTTACTTTTGTCCTTAAATAATTTATCATTTTTCTACTTTCAGGGGGGCACATGGGGGGGGTAAAATCTCGTTTTGCCCCCCCAAAATTTTACTTGGGGGGGCAAGTGCCCCCACGCTTCCGGCGCCCTTGATGCCATGCGTGTACGCAAACATGAATGAATAATTAAGAGTACGACATTTGATCGATATGACGACTGCAATTTTTTGTGGAGATGGAAGGGTTGGTTGGTGGGGGGGGGGAGTAAATAAGAATGTAGCATTCTCCAAAATCGGCGGGAAAGTGAAATCGCATTTGTCGTAATTTCTCTCCGCGCATCATTCACGAGACATTTTATGACCGTTCGCATGAAGAACGATACTTAAATAAGATCGTGTGTTTTATATTTCGATATTTTCCCGTTGTACAGTTTGTGGCCTTTTTTTACATGAATATCTTAAAAGGCAACGAATGTAAATTTTTGCCTTTATTCTGGTCCTTCAAAGTACTTCTTTCCTGTATATATATAATTATCTAAATGTTTTCATCCTTGTCTAATTTGGGATTTTCTTATATTGTAGCACCGCTGTAATTACATCACACAAATTATTATAGTATATAGCGCACAGAAATGTATTATTTATATTTTTGATACAGGTGTATTATTACTGTCATTGTATATACAATACAATGAATGTTGATCGTTTATAACTTGTCTTCTGGTCATGTCGAATTGTATTTATCCACTCGTTGAGGGCGTGAGTTCATTTCTTTCTGCAACATTGAAAAAAAATTGAATATTGTGTGTCTAAGTCATCGACGTTACTTGAATATATCAATCTCATTTTTCTGGAGTAAATAAACATTGATTATTTTTTAAATGTGATTTATGATATGTTATATCCGGTAGCTTATGATACATTATGGCTCAAATATTTGACTGTTATTTTCTTTTTTAAACCTTAGGACTTTTAAAGGGGAAGTTCACCCCAGCGTTTTTATTTATCTATTTTTGTAAGGAGAAATCTTAAGAAGATCTTTAGTCAAGGTTTTCTGAAAATCCATCAAAGAATAAGAGGGTTATGAATATTTAAAGTTTTCAATTCATGACGTCATAATGCAAGCAGCTTCTCAGTAATTATATTTCCATAAATTAAATTTTTGCAATAGAATTTTATGAACGTGAATAGTTTTGATAGTGAATGGTTATTATGAGTTTAATCATGAACAGCACAAACAAAACCATTCTCGATTTTTTTTGGAGAAATTTGCATTTTGGGAAATTCATATCACATGGCATATGTAAGAGCTGCTCATCTGTGACGTCATAGAGTCAATTTTTTTTTTTTAAAGAAAATACTAGTAAAAAGTGCGAAAAGATATTTCCCTTCTCAGTAGTTATGAACGTACAAGTAATTTTGTTTTTATAATTGAGTCGTGATGTTACTAAACAAAAATGGTTATTATTGTGGAAAGTGATGACATGTTACGAAAGATGATGAATATTACATTAAAATCACATTATTCATGATAAAAGGGTTTATTTTAGTCCAAATTTGAAGTTTGTGTCTCGAGAATTACACCTGTAGAGAAAAAGGGATAAGATGGAATTGTATAGGGGAATAGGATTATAGGATAAAAGAAGAAGTAATGAAAATAAAATCAAGATGAAAGGCAGAAGAGAAATAGGGAAAGAGAGAGAGAGGGAGAGCTGGTGAGAGGAAGCGGGGGGGGGGGGAAGAGAGAGGGGTATGGAGCCAGAGAATGAGAGATAAACGTCCTAGCCGGGGCAACCAGGCAACCTGAAGGGTGTAGCACAACCCGGGCAACCAGATAAACACTGGCTTGTTCCGGCGCATGCATATGTTCAGAAGCCCCAAATCATAAAAATCAAAAGGACATTTTAATGTATATTCTTTTTTTTGCAAAATAGGTATATTTATGTGGCCCCCGGGATAGACCGATGGCATATCCGAGGCAACCAGATAGCGTAGCGGGTAGAGCGCTACTCGGGCGACCAGAAAAAACACTAGCTTGACTGTTAAAATTAAAAGGACAAATATTAACTTTTTTGAGAAAAAAAAATCCTCAAGAGGCCCCCATTGATATTCCGACGGCTTAACCGGGGAAACCAGGTAGACTGACGGGTAGTGCACGACTCGGACATGAAGAAAAACATTAATTGGCTTGTCCCGGTGTATCCACATTTGAGAGGGCCCAAATTATTAATGACATAAAATACATTTTTTTTTGAAAAATAAGTATTTTTTTTGAAGGGGCCACCAGACAACCCAATGGCCTTGTCAGGGCGACCAGGTAGCGTAATGGGTGCAACATGATTTGGGCAATCAAAAAATATTGGCTTGCTCTTGGGCATGTACATTCATACCCTTTTTAGACAGGCTAAAATTTCCTTAACCCCGTACTATTGGTGGGGCTAAATGGCAATTTAGCCCCACCTATAGTACGGGGTTAAGCTTAGCCCACTTTCGTTTTACACAGCGTTTTTGCAAAGTGGGCTAACCCCACCTATAGTACGGGATTATTTGGCCCTGCAAAAAAGCAGGGTTATCCCACCAATTGCGGTGCTAAGAGCAATAGTACGGGGTTAAGATCGCATGTGTAAAACGAAAGTGGGCTAAGCTTAACCCCGTACTATAGGTGGGGCTAAATGGCAATTTGGCCCCACCTATAGTACGGTGTTAAGGAAATTGTAGCGTGTGTAAAAAGTGTACGAGTGAAGCACTTGTACTACGAATGATCGACAAAAAGCAATAGTCCGGGTTAGCGAGTTTCGTGTGTAAAAAGCAACATTCCTTATCCGGGGTTAGCATTAACAATTTGGCATGCGTGAAAAGGAAAAAAAATAGTACGGGGTTAAGGATAGTACGGGGTTAGCGATAGTCCGGGGTTAAGAAAATCCTGTGTAAAATGGGCATCAGGGGACTTTACTTTTAAATCTTATCTTTAGACTTGGTAACCCCCCCCCCCCCCGCAAAGTGCATGTACAATTTACATGCAAATGATAACAAGAGATCTAATACTACATCACACACACAAAAAACCCAAGACGAATACTTATGCATTGCATCACATTTTAATAGTGCAAATATTTATTACAAAATTAATACATGTGGTGTCATACTGTACATAATCATTGTCATTACATACAATACTCTTTTTTTCTTCACATTCGATAACATTTTAGAGGTAAGATGATTTTGGGAGAACCCAATACATACTTTTCTAATTTGTGCTCTGTCATTAATTCATGCATTTGAGAACAGTATGCATTTGAAATCATCATGAGACATGGTTACGATATGTTGCATAATAAACATCTGATTTATACTCACTTGGCTTTCAATAAAGTGGAACCAGATGAAACCTTAAATATCTCAGTCACATTTGTTCTAAGGTGGCCGTACGGCGAGTCTAAAGGGCCGTTTTATCAAGATTTTATTCAAACCAACTCTACATGTATGTAGCTATTAAAAAATGTTGAAACAGCTGTTTTCGCCGCGGAAAAAAATGTGACTGAGGTATAAGGACTCGCCGTCAAATATTCATTTTATTCTTTGCTTTCTAATGAACAGAGAGAAAGAAATCTTTTATGAAGGATATCGGCAATGAGACAATATACAAATTAAAAAAAAGTTCCAAAGCACTCTTTAATAAGTTTACACAATATTGGATAAACAAAGGAAAATGTAGGTTTGTTGGGTAAAATGATACCAAATATTGTGTAAATTTTACCCAATGTTGTGTTAAAATTTACCCATGAACCCTGCTTTTGCCAAATATAAGACAAAATCCTACCCATTATACACACGTTTCTTTTTACCTAATATTGGGTAAATATTTTACTCATTTTTTTAAAGATATACTTGCATCAAATCTAGAAAAAAAATACATAACTCATTATAACTTCAACTACAAATCTTTTTACTATTTTCTGCAAAATTCATAGAAAATATGTTTGCAAGGTGTCTACTCTAAACATTGACTACCGGTATATATTTATTCAATGTTATTTATAAATGGCAAACCTCTGTAACCCTATATGCAACAGCATTTTCTGCTGCAGTAGTTATTAAGGCCTATAACCTTATTTAATATATTACTGAAAGATATCTTGGGCGTTTTCCTAATATAATACTGCAAAAACATAGAAACAGACACTTGATCAGTGACTATACCCTCGCACTCACACATACACACACCCACTCGCACCATCACAACACACAGACCTTTTGTCCTGCCACTAATGCTGAACTTCTCTTTACATATAAATACTTACTTATATATTAGTGTTCCATTTAAAATGAGAAATAGAAACATATAAAATAAATTACTTTAAAAATACAATAAATTCTAATGGGTCATAAACAGGGACTTTACAGAAATTGGCATTAATAGACCTCCTTTGTGACCTGCATATTGTCCAATTACAAAATCATTTGTACCGTACTTTGAAAAAAGATAATGAAATACATGATACTTAATTATCATACTATCAAAATATGGTGGGCTCATAACTATTCTCTATCTAAAATAAATACACTATTCTTGTTGGACCTTCAGTCATAAATATTGTGAAAAATTTCATCAGCACCAGCTTTGTAAGTACTTTACTATTTACTTTATACTTCAAAGGGCATCACACAGAAATGGACCCTTAAAATATATATTTACCAATGCCCTCCAAAACCAAAAAAACCCAAGTAGATTCTTTAAGGGCTACAGAAATTTGTTTGACAAAAGGAATTTGATTTAGAAGAGGTATTTAGTAAGTTTTGCATAATGTGGTATGAAAAATAGCTTTGATTGGGTAAATATTTGACTCATGAAGGTCGACTTATTAAAGTTTACCTGTATAAAGCAAAATATTTTGGTGTGGGGGGGGCAAGTGCTAAAAATTGTACCCCTCCCATCACTGAACACTGAAGATTTAAAGTCATTTTTTCAAACTTGTAATACCATAAGCTAATTTGGTTGTTCATTGCACAATTAAATCAATATTTTTATTTGACTATAAATACCTTTTATGAACTTTCTCCCCCTCTAATTATTGAAAGGGAAACCCAGCCAGGGGAATGTTTCATGAATGGTCTTGTTGGTGATTTCCCCTGACACACTTCCTCTAAGCCAATCAGATGCAAGGATTTCAGTAGCTTGTAACATACAGTCAGTGACAATCAAAAAGTGTGTGGAAATCGATCCACTAAAAAAAACTAATCTATTGTAAGATTGAGTGTCTATTGCCCATATAGCTGTTCAGCTCATACAGCAGAGAAATAAACTCATGGGCATAAAAGAGATATCATTATACCACCCCAGGGTTCCCACACAAATCTGAAAACAGAATTCCATGACTTTTCCACGACTGAATTGCTGCTTTCCATGACTTCCCATGACGTCCAGGGAGTTGGGATGTCACAAAACTGGGAGAAATGGAAATCATGAACACCAATCATAACAGCAGAGTATGATCACAGGGTATGAGAGTTGTGAGACACAACAAACTGGAAAAAAGCAATTCCAATACTTTTTTCATGCCTTTTTACAAATTTTTCAAATTCCCTGACTTTCCATGTCTACAAGTTTTTTCCAGGACTGTGGGAACACTACCACCCCTCCCATCACCCTCCAACCACCACCAAAAATAAAAAATAAAAAAATAAGCGCAACATTCTCACTTGTGCTTTCAGCTTTCTATGGATTCCACAAGAAATATTCAGGAAACTCTGCCCAAGTAGAATCACTTGGAATCATAGGCCCCTATTCTGAAGTCGGGTTTAACTTAAACTCAGGTTTAAAGTTGTGGTTTAAGTATGGACAGCCAATTGTTACATAAATCACCAACAGTAGAGATATCATATTTCAGCTCATTTGGCTCTTAAATCATTCATAATTATCTAGGAAGGATAAATAGATGATTGTCTTCACCATCAATGAATCAGGAAAGAGCAGAGTAAACATATGAAACGGACGACTTAATGAAAATTTTGATACTTTAGGCTTCCCATACTTAAACCAAAAGTTTAAACCTGAGTTTAAGTTAAAACTGACTTCAGAATATGGGCCATAGGAATCTGTTCGACTTAAGCCCCTTTCACAATTGGTGGTGCAACTGCTAACAACCGTTGCAATTGTGTGCAACATATATTGTGACCAAACGATTCCCAACGATCGCAAGAGGGATTGTGAAACCCCCTTTAGGAGAAATTTTGACTAGCAGAAGGTAAGTAACAACACATGCTTTGTATAATCTGGGGGGTGTTTCACAAAGATTTAAGACTTAAATGCCTAGTTTGGATTTATTAAAGGCATGACCGCATTGGTCAGATCATGGTACTACTGCATATTGATCAATGAGATTGATCAATGAGATGTGCGTTGCATGTATTGTATTGTATGCATTTAAGTGTGACACTTAGTCATACTTAAATCTTTGTGAAACACCCCCTGGTCTAAAAAAAACAGTGATTACGGTATGTAAGGTTTGACTGTAAATTAATATAAATGTCAATCACCCAAGACAATCTGCTATAGTTTGGAGTTACCCTGCATGCTAACAAACCTTGTTGGACATTGGATTTAGCGAATTAAATTTCATTACCACCTGCACTTGAAGGAATTCATAGTCCATTTTGCTTTTTTTCCTAAATAATTATAATATCAATTGAGACAATAATGATTCTCTTTATTCAATAAGGAAAAGGAGAAAAATGAGATGAAGAAAAAGAGATGATGAGGAGGAAGAAGATGAGGAGAGAAGAGAAAAGAGGAGAAAGAAAAAATACAGAGGAAGAAGAGATGATGAGAACAATAGGAAGAAGAAGGAAAAGGAGAAAAATCATGATATGAATAAATAAAATTTAAAAAACCAGCCTCTTTTGCATAAGAACAATGACATATACATACATACAAATTAGGGTTTCAAAACCGTGGCTTATTCTTAATAACCCATGAACCTCGGCCAAAGCAGTCTTTATAATGAAACAAACCAATCACTGAAACTGTCAAAATGTCGCGGCATCTACATAGAGCCAGTCAAGCGCAGTACTGTCTGACTCATAGAAGTCTATAATAAATTACTGCTACAAAGATGCGATATTATACAGATATTTTTTTTTTACCTAACTAGAGTTTGAATTTAACAATTCATTTCCCAAAACGGAGTTATAGTTTTCCCAAGTGGTTTGTATTTTACCCAAAGCTATGAGAGAAAATATTGTCTCGAGGGAAAAATATAGCTTCGGAGGGGAGTTAAAAAGATAGATCAGGCAATATCTATTATATTATATAGTCTATGTGGATTAACCATCAGAGTCTTCGTTTGTAATTTGGCTTTATGATAAACTCAAAATGCAGCTCTGATCCATCTACGTCATAATAGAAAAGTTTAGGGAAATACAGCAAGCGCATGCTTTATGCAATCAACGCGTAGAGCGTGTACAACAGGTAAACTACCCGACTATGCAACTTATAAGCAGCGAGTGACGTCACCTCAGGGCATAATAACGTCGCAGTTCATAATCCAACACAGTAACATTCACTGAGGTGACGTAAAAACCTAGAATATAACAAATGCGGACCTTGCGGCTATGATCACGTGATGGCATATTAACCTATCATTGAGTCAAATCTACATAACCTATGTCATAACATACAATATAAAGCAATGATTTTGGTTTCATTTTGAAAATGTCATCTGAAGAAGAGAAGGCAATACTGTTGTATATGTAAATATGATATATGATGCTTGCGTAGTGAAGAGAAAAAATCTTGAAAAAGGAAGTGATGTGGAGAAGGATTGGTAAGAACATCTCTATGATTTAGGCAGACCTATATAGCATATAAAAGAAAGACAAGAGAAAGATGGATGTGGCTATAAATTGATGCTATTACAGGAAATCTGAAGACAATTATGATGCTCTAAGCTAAATGTGGGAAAAGAAACAAGGAAAATGTAAAACATGGAATTTTTTGGAAATTGGCAATGATAATTCTTAAGCTGATTTGTTCGAGAAGAAAATGTGGGGTGAATATTAAAATTCTCATGATGATGTAACTTTGAAGGTTTCCATGGTAAAGAAAAAAGATGTGTAGTGCATTTCACGGTACATCATGTATCTTTCTTGGGCAATTATTGGTCCTGAAAAGGACCATCAAAACTCGACATTTCGACAAGTGTGTTCTTGTTGTCTTCAGGAGAATGCCCATTGCCCAAGAAAGATACATGGTGTACCACGAAACCCACCACACATATAAAGTTCTACATCATCGTTATTGTTTAGACTTCATTAGGGACTTTATTTGGGGCCGGACATGTCACAGCAAGGCTGTTCGCTGAGTTCTCCTCTCTGTAAATGAATCGATAAGTTAATAAAAATCATGCAAATATATGAAAATCAATCATTGAATAGCAATAAACAGAAATCATATAAAATCTCAGATATTTCAAAATAAGTCCAATGCTCATAGAGTCAATCTGTGGTATCAAAATACAGTGCATACGTATCAGAAAATAATTATATAAAATATAAACAAGTGAGGGAGACATTCCAGAAGTTTGGCCAATGGTCGTTTCATATAAAAACAAAATATTCAACATTTCATTTTAGCTAAAAGTGGAGACAAGTTGTCAGGATTTGTTCTCTGCAATACTCTAGAAGAGTCATTTTTGGATTTCAAAACTGAAAAGTAAGAAAATTAGCTTATATGAAAGAGATATTCTAGTTTATTCTGCAATTAAGTCATGACTTGGCTTTTTAAGCTACATAAAGAAACATGAATTTTATTTTGAATTACATGTATGATGAAGGTGGCAATGCCGCCCCCACCACTTCTCCGGGAAAATGATCTATGTCATGAATACTTACACTGATTTACCAGGAGTTGGTTTTTCTTGTTCCTTCACTTTGAAGTGTGTATAAAGGATGATACCACCTAGTGTCAGAACGATTCCACCAAGCTGAAAAATTGATAGAGGATCTTGGAACAGAAAGTACCCCCCAAGGAGTGTGAAACAAAACTTCCCGTGGCCTACCATATTGTATCTATGACATTACAATAATTAAGGAATGCAAACATGATAACAAATAATCATTATACTATACTCGTGGGTTTGAGTCCACCCCGGGCGGATGACTGAAGCCAGTGCGTTGTGTGTAAACGTCTCTCCCATATTTCATAGATGCAGGCTATGTTACAATGGAAAACACTCCATCCCTCGGATAGGACGTTAAATGGAGGCCCCGTGTAGAGGAGAGTCGCCACTTTTGCACGTTAAGAACCAACTGCACTATTCGTATAAGAGTAGAGGGAAACCCCGGTGTAGTGGTCCACCTGCATTCCCCCCAATCAGTTATATCGGGAGGAGAGACCTACGGGTCATAGTGATTCAGTTCGCTTTTCGCCTCCCAGGCACAGGTGATGCCAAACAAATAATAATAATCACAAGTTTGCAATAACAGTCAAAAAGCTACCGAAATCCTTCAATCTGATATTAATCTGTTAATAAGCGCTCTCCAATAGAGAATAATTTTCCTGGCTTTAGCAGAGCAGCTATTTAATGTACTGCGTTTCAAGAATTAAATCCCGCCTGGTACCCATTTACCTCACCTGCGTTAAGGGCAGCACATTGTGGATCAATTTCTTGCAGAAGGGAATTACGCCATGGCTGGGAATCATACCCCATGACCCTCTATTTTAAATATTTTTAATTTATACATACAAACACTTGGGTCATTGGTCAATTTATTAGATTCTGTCTGAAATCATTTGATATCTTTTCCACAACTGGTATTTATCTTTAATACCAATTGCCCGAAAAGTTCTGACTACATGTACACCACAATCGATATCATACAAAGGATACGTTATTGGAGATGTATTTCCTATAATCCAGTAGATTGATAGATTTACAGAGAAAGCCACACAGCAGGATGCTAATACAAGGGCCTGCAAAGGAGAAAAAATGTAGAGAACTCTGAATTTTTAAAAAATAATAAAACTTACTTCCATGGAAACTACATCAGGGATAGTGAATGGAAATTAAAGAAATTCCCTCTCTCTCTCTCTTTTGGGAATCGAAAGAATGAAGACAATTCCTCCGAGATGGAGCTTCTCGTACTGACCATAAACAGGGAGGGTGCGACAGTTACGTATGTCGACCTATACATTACATCACATGGTTTTCTGCCCAGCCTGATCTTCGATGGTTTATCCCAAGAAAACGATGCAGTCACTCTAACCATGCACAAAACCCCAAAAAAGCAAGGGCCATAAGATGATGAGGCAAAGCAGAAAATAAGTTTGATCCAGACGAGTGTAACCCCCTGCCTCGTGGAATGACCCCCCCCCCATATGATTCCCCCACAGGACTGACAATTTCCCAGGAAAATACTGGGGGAAAAATAATTGTAAATGCTGGGAAGTAGGGTTACAGGGAGGTACAAAGGAAATGCTAGATTATGCTTGAGAAACACCTGGGGGGTGTTTCACAAAGATTTAAGTATGACTTAGAGTCGCACTTAAATGTCTAGTTACGCGCAGTATAAAAGGCATGACAGCATTGGTCAGATCATGCCAAGAGGACGCGCACAACTGCGTATTGATCAATAAGATTGCGCGTTGCATATCATGTACGCGTCGACATTTAAGTGCGACCTAAGTCATACTTAAATCTTTGTGAAACACCCCCCTGGGCAATACCTGAAAATATCCAAGAAGTAAGGTGAGGGTTAGGATAAGGTTTATGGTTTTTGGTTCGGAATCATTTGAAGATTAAGTTTAAAGTAAGAGTTGAAGGTCAGATTTGGGTTTGGCTTAATACGTGGATGTTCAGTAGGAGCAATCGTCACAAGAACAAATTATTGTGTCGGTGCAAGAATGCCTTTAACGAAACACTTTCACACACCGCATCAGTGGAGGAACACCCTTACGCAATACACTCATCCATGCTGCTTAGGGAGTTTTTGCGTGCAGGTGGCGCGCCAAAAATGTGGTGTTACGGAAGTTCCTGCACCGACACGACGAAATGCCGTGTAACCATGTGAGAGCACAACTTACGTATACTTGAGGAGGCCAGCTGCTAAACAAACCCCCTTCCCCAATGACCGGTTCTAGGAATGGGATAATGAATAAGAGCAGGAAGGCTGATAGAGGCGCCTGAAAATAAAGGAGCTGCATCGAGTTCACCTGAAATTCATGCTGCTTCCTCCCTACCCACTGGACGAGAATAGAAAAGATAGCGATCAATGTAAATAGGGAAACAAACAAACATGAGATTAAAAAGAATGTTTAGTTTATATTTCATTATCTTGAAAAATTAATGACCAAGGACGACTAATCATGTATATCTGTACTTGTGAGACCACTGTCTTATATGAAATGCACAAAATGAAACAAAGGAATACAAAAGAAAAGAAGAAAACTATTGAATAGGTCTTTTATACATCATGGTAATTTTTCTACTAATCATAACAAAAAAAAAATAATTTTAGTCATCCAGAGTAGCCACTTTGATTAGGAAACTGCTACAACTAGCAGACACTGATAATTGAGCCAAAGTTTGGTAAAAAAATTATTACTGTGTATTAGGCTACCAACCAATATATTTCTAAATGCTCTAATCATATTCTCACAATTCATTCTTCTTCCCTATTATATTTCAGAAGATATTTTCTCTAAAAACGGACACAGTGATTCACGAAACTCGATACCATTTTATAAATATATTAAGTATATTTATATTGAAATTCATGTCATTCATATGAAAATTCATAATGCCAGATCCAAAGCTATTTCCAGTTTAAACAATCATAAAACACATTTCGGCATCACTCGTGCCAAAAACTTTATTTCCACAATTCCACTTATAATTACCAGGTTTTCCTTTCTTTTTCTTTTTTTTTGGAGGGGGGTTGAACAGAATTTATATTGACCCTTGGGATTTTCCAAGCAAATTATTTGGAATGTACGGTTATGTTTTCGTTGGGATCTATTGCACTTAATTTTCAACCAGTCAAATGAAGAAAACGTAATAATGCAATAATGGTGTAAATTGAAATTGAAAATTGAAATTATGTATTGATATATAATTGAATACGTGAGAATGATATGTCTTATCATCACATAACAGTACAGGTGGAACTAGAGCAGGCTTTGACCATCTGCATGGGAAATTTAAAATATAAATCTCTGGCTTGATCAGTATACTGATTACCAAAAGATAACTGAACAAATTAACTTCTCTGTTCATATACCAAACATATTCATGCAACTTACAACTTGGTACACCGATGTTACAAGCACTCCAGCAGTAGCAAAAAGTGTTCCTATTATGTTGAACTTGACATCATAAACTGAATTCACAATGACTCCGATAGTAATGGGAATCTGGGGAAGAAAGGAAATAAAAAAATAAAAGAAATTAAAGCTTCAAGGTTCTATGAGAAAGTGTATTCACCCAGGCAATGAGCCAATATGGAGGCATGATAGCTCAGTCGGTAAAGCAGCGGTTTGACAAACCAGCGACCCAGGTTCATCCTATTCGATTGCCACATGGTGTGCAAGTGCTAAGGTGTTTATCCTCATTACAAATACCTGGTCATTCATAGGACCTTAAAGGAGAATGAAACAACTGGAACAAGATAGCTTGTGTGAAAACAGAAAAATCAAAGAAAAAGATGAACAAAAGTTTGAGAAAAATCGGACAAATAATGAGAAAGTTATGAGCATTTGAATATTGCGATCACTAATGCTATGGAGATAGCAAATTGGCAATGCGACAAAGATGTGTGATGTCACTTGTGAACAACTCTCCCCATTACTTTAGTATATATATTTCACTTGAATTGCCTCTTTTATCACATCTATCCATAGATCATGTGTTCTTTCTACATGAGGGCATGTAATACATATTTTTTAAGAATACATCTTGGATAAAGAGTTTGTATCATCATAAGAAAAAGTAAAAAGAGACATTTTGAGGGTATTTTATAGTCCACCAATGTGAAAGTTGTTCATCAGTGACATCACACATCCTTGTCGCATTGCCAATGGGAGGATCTCCATAGCATTAGTGATTGCAATATTCAAATGCTCATAACTTTCTCATTATTTGTCCGATTTTTCTCAAACTTTCTTTATACTTTGATTTTTCTGTTTCTACACAAGCCTCTTTGTTCCAAAGGTTTCATTCCCCTTTAAGCCTTCAGTCCTTGAACGAAAGATTCACAACACAAATCGACACCCATAAAGCATTCATGTTTTCTCAGCACTTAGCGATCAGGTAAAAAAAATAATAATCACCACAATATATCTAAATCTCAACTGAATGAAAAAGCAAATTTTAACTCCCATCATTATTATCGCAGTAAAGATTTTTCCCATTACTAAAATATTTTAATGACTTTTTGTGTTGGTTGTTTAATCTCTAATTGTTGGGAAAATATTTTTATCTGTAATCTCAAAGTTCTGTAAAAATAAACGAGGGAGAGGGCAAAACAATGCATTCATGCATGAATGATTAATTATTGCTATAGCTCAGAATAGAAAACAAAGAAAAGAAAGTAATCAAAGAAAAGGGGAGCTAATATTATTTTTCAGTAACAGATCTATTCTTAAACTTCAAATTTTTTTAGCATGATTGGCATTGTATAGAGCTCTCGACAAATTATAAAACTACATTATATTAGTATCAATTATAAAATCATAAAAATACTCTCATACTTGGGAAAACTAAAAGGAACGTTAGACCTAGACCAAAAGCTTCAGTCTCTGTATTTTGGTTGTTCCACTGAACTGCGTTGGCTCACTCACCAATACAATGGGGATGATAGTAAAATGTCAAAAATTGTTGAAATCCTCAGGAACGACGGTTATTCCTTAGTGTCTACGTTTGACCAAAATCTTCATTCTCTCTGTACCGATATAAACAGATTAAACAGATCCTAAAAATAAATCCCCAAACAGCACCCCAGCCAAAGTCTCAAATTGTATTCCTGTTTACCCAACATGAATCATGCAAATCATACTCACCAATGTAAATTTTACTCTTGTTGAATATGTTTTCTGGTACATTACAGTTTGAATGAGGAGAATGCAAGGTGTTGTCATTGACTTGGCCAACTGGTACGTGCCTACGGTATTATTCTGCAAAGATAAGTTCGTGAACACGACAAACCCACAGAAAGTCAAGCTGAGAGGCAATACGTTCATGATGGGGATGCTCTTCCTGTTGAACAAGCCGAATCTCAGGCAGGCAGCCAGGCCGAGGCCCGTCATGAGAAAATGCAGGAAAGTTAGCGTGATATTTGGAAATCCATAATTTCGATACAGCCACTTGTTCAGGAAAACGATGAGAATTGACGAGCAGAGGTTGATGACGAGTGAAATTATGACGAGAGTTCGACTTGGCTTGCTAGAGTCCAACATCTTGAAGATGTTATCGTAACGTCAGGAAGAGAGTTGTAGTACTGCTGCTGACTATATAATATGGATATTAGCGGACTTCTATGATTCTTCGCCCCCGGAGTTTCGGCGAAGTATATCGCTGTGTACTGTACTCGACCCTAGTTCGCGTACCTGTACACCACGCGCCACGTACACATCGAAATGGGATGGGCATCCTTGGCTATCCAAACAAAAACTTTGTTTATGGAACGCCAAGTTGTACGTGATCTTCAAATAGCATCTCAATATGGACGGAGGGGGGGGGGGGGGGGACGCTTTTAACTTAAATTAGTGGGATGGGGCATCCTTTGTTCATTGCTTCATGATGGAATAAAAAAAGGTATCAGATAATTTGTTTATCTGATTGGATGACAAGATGTAAAAAATCCCAAACAAAACAATGCTTATGGAACGCCAATTGGTTTTGTGCGGGATCGAGAGTGGCACATCGAAATTTCGGAGGGCAAGATCATATTGGGGAATGCGTGACAGTGGCATGGGGGGCACGTCCCCCCCCCCATCGGCTGACAAAAAAAACGGGGGAAAAGGAGAAAAAAGAAGAAAGGAAGAGGAACGTAGTGGGAAAAAGAAATTATTGTTCATTATAATGTTATATTATATTATGATATTTTATATTACATAAGAAACATTTTTTTTTCATAACTTTATGAAATATAATTTGTTTGGGGCCTATGTCTTCAATGTTCCTGGTGCTCGCATTGTCTGTTTAAGGAGATATATAGTCCTGTTGTACTATAAACCTCCCGTTTTCTAGTCAATATACATCAAATGTATTTCCTCCCACTTGTATAGTGACATATGCTTCTTTTTCATGACTGCTTAATGCCCCATTTTAAGGTCCTAATATAAAACATTTCCTGTTTCCTGTCCGTGCTTACGTTCGCATTAGTGAATTGGTGAGATATGTCTGCTCTCCATGAATTCCTAAAATCTGAGTATCAATTTTTTTTTCAGCTCGCGTTTCGCTCTCGCATTATTTGGTTAGTGAATTTGCCTTGGTGAATTCCTGCAAACAAGCCTTAGAATGACCATCTTCGGGTTTGAATTTCCTAAATTTTCAGCTCGCGTTTTGCTCTCGCAATATTTGATTAGTGATATGCATTAATTATGATCACAATGACTACAAGTGCTTCATGTGTTTAGTTGTAATTTTTACAAAATCAGCAAGCACTTGGCACTCGCATTAGATGACTATCGTGAGATATGTACGTGTATACTCTTAATGGATTCCTAAAATATCTTCCTTAAAATGTTCTTGTTTGGGGTCAATGTATACAAAAAATTCAGCTCGCGCTCGCATTATTTAGCGAGACAGGTACGTATTATGATTCCAAAAATTTGATTATAATATCCCTATTCAGCTCTGAATATCAAACATTTTTAGCTCGCGATTCGCGCTCGCATTATTTGACCAGTGAGATACATATCCGTTTAATGGCACTGTCCTTAAAATGTATCTATTAGGTCAGTATACCTGGCAACTAAGCGCGCTTCGCGCGCTCATTAAGTGACTCAAATTTGTTGCTGGTTAGTGGTGCCCCCCAAATGCCGTGACCCACGGTACGCCATTGATGGGGGATTTAGGGATGGTAATCTCCCCCCCCCCATCACGTAATTATGAAGTAAAAAGATCATGAATAGTGAAAAGACATCTTTCTTTTTTTAACACAAAGTTTAGCCATGTGCACACACCAGTACCACCACCGCCACCATCCTGACTCACACACCCTACACACAAAACTGACAAATTTGTAGAATGGCATGCCGCCCCCCCCCCCCCCCCGTCATATTACGCCACCGTGCTTTGTACATTTTCGTCCCATATTTTATTTTATTGGGGCAAAGCGGAGATCCGGGGCAGAGACGGCTGTGGTGCAGACCCATAATTGATACACCATCCAGAGGCGTCGATCCATTTTTCAGATGGGGGGGGGGCAAAATCAACGTTCCAAAGGCGCTCGATCACACAAAATAAACAAACTCACCCACACACACACATAGGCATATGTATATATATGACTCATGAGAAAGAGACACATATTACACCAACAAATAAAAGCGAGCGCGAAGCGCGAGCTCAAATTTTTTAGTATACTGACCTGAAAACAGGAAAAGGGTTCCTTCCTGTTTGTAGTAACTCATGAGGATACACATCTCACTACACAGATAATGCGAGTGCCGAGAGCTAGCTTAATTTTTTTTTATATTCTGACCTGAGAGCTTGATATTCTAAGCATTTTGGATGGGTATCTAAAAGAACAATACATGCGAGAGCGAAGCTTTAAAATTTTGCTATTTCGATCTGAAAAAAAATGACATTTTAATGGACATTTTTAATAAGAACAAGATCCAATAAAAGATTATTGCAAATCGAAGCAGGAGTTCTTTTGGGGTTTAGAACTGAAAATGGGACATTCTATTGAGCTATTTAATCATGAAACATATGGGTTATTGCTACAGAAATGATGCGAGCGCGAAGCGCGAGCTGAAAATTGTTATATTCCTATCTGAAAAGCGGACATTTTGAGCACGATTTTTAATAAAGAACCAGTTGTGTATCTCAATCTCACTTGCCGATTTCTGTGTAACTTTACAATCTTATTTTATTTTTGCACATGTGGAATTATTGGGGGGGACGATATGTTTGCCTCCCGAATTTTCATTGGTGGGGCGATCGCCCCCTCCCCCCTGCCCCAAGGATCGACGCCTCTGCACCCATAAATTATCAAAACTGGAATTTTTCTTATTCTTTCACCCGTGTGTATAATAGTCACGGTCGGACAGGTTCGGCTCCCGAGATAATAGGCACCTTTCGCAAATCTCTACAACGCGAGATTAGAGTCGGGTAACTCAAAAGTTAAACGATTAATCATAGACTCGAATTTCTAGATTGATTATACATTACAGTCAATGCCAATCAAACGTAGAAAACTGTTTTACAATCATTGCCAAGCTTTGTGTTACAGGCCCTATAGATCTTGCTTTTCGTGTGCAAAGCTCTTTCATACGATACCAGCATGCCATGCCATTCGCCTGCCTAAGCTCGCGGCGGGACTGTACCTGTATCATGGCTATGACTCCAGCTGGCGGGTGATACGCGAAATGTAGATTATGACATGGATAAGAAAGTGGTTTTTCAAACAAATCGAGTACATATTCAGTAAGGAAAAACTTACCGAATTAAGGCTTAGATATAGATCATTACAGTCGATCGAATCAATATTGCATTTAATGTGCATTATTTGTGGATCACTGGCAATTGATTCCATCGGTCCAATCACCTCTCAAGCCGAATCATTTCCCATGCGTTGGCATGTACACAGCATGCAACAGGCCATAAACCGTCTAAATTTGCGGAGTTTTTTTTTCCTTTGCCAGCACCTTCTACATAAACAATATGCCTCTAGCGCACAATGTAATGGGCAGTATGTTTTACTTTTCCGCAGAAATGGGGGGTTTGCCGGGGGGTACACTTCCATTGATGAGTGGATACCAGGCGCGACCGTGGGGTTTCGAAAAGCACCCTAAACACCGGGCCTAAACAAAGGAAGGTCTTTTCCAGATTATGAAAATGAATCTCTCTAGAAGTATTTGGGTTGTGACACCCTACAAGCTAGTGGAAATATATCCCTTTTCAGTAGTTTAATCATTGTTTCTCACACCCTCATAAAGCTACATAATATAGGCCTATACGTATACCCACTCTTTCGCTTTTACGTGTGGTCGCGCCTGGTATCCACCATTCAATGGAAGTGGGTCCCCCGGGCGGCCTCTAGCTCTGGGAGGAACCAAATTTGGATTTGGAAAGTCGTGCTAAATCAGATATATCGCTGTTACCATAGTAGCAACCAGAATTTTGCACACGAAACGCAAATTGAATGTTTCCGTTCCAGATGCGAAACGAAAAAAAAATCTCATGTCACACAATTTGCATTACAGGACGGAGTTTTACGACCATGACGACGGGCCCAAAAGTCTCTTCCACAATGAACTACCGTTCTAAATAAGCGTACGCGTCCTCAAACGAAAGGTCGGGACTGACACCACATGAGCCAACCCAGCCCAATAATTGGCGTAGGCCTACGATCACTGATGTGCGGGCTGATGTGGTCCCTATCCAAGGCTAACCCTTATTTAGTGTGATACCCAGTTGGCCAGTTGGTCAAAATTTCTACTTTGTTTTATAAAACCTCGGACACATTTGCTCTACAGCGGCCGTACGGCGAGTCGAAAACCGTGAACCGTTTTATTAATTCTTATTCAAACCATATATCATGTCTATTATGTAGCAGGTACACAATTAACATATTAAAACGACTCTTTTCGACTCGCCGTACGGCCGCGGCCATAGAGCAAATGTGACCGTGGTATAATGAATCATGAAAAGTCATCTAATCCATATAGGTATATAAGTGGTGATAGACCAAGTGACTATATATTAAACGAAACGGACCAACATCGTACAACTGAAAATTAGACGAATCGGTGAATGGACTAACTAAATGGCAGTTTGACCAAATAATGCTTGTAGTAGACGAACTGCTTATGATAGAAGTGAAAAACACCATTTCAGATGAGATAAAAGTAGAGAGTATTTGCCGATCGACAATTATGTAATGCCAATGTGTGTTTTACACCAGTGGCGTACAGATCTGATTGGGGGAGGGCGGGGGGCTTGCAATTGGGCCCATTGACCCCAAAAATTTCACGACGAAAAAAATGGGGAAGGGAGAGAAAAGGGGGGAATATATTATTTTCCGAATATTTTGTCAAAATATATCTCAAAATTAGATGAATTGAAAAATAACAATTTTTGTGCTCACTCGCTTAACTCTCTCACAGCTTGATAAAAATTGTTGCCCCATACGTCATGTCTGGTTCCCAAATTTCTTTTTTTTAGTCTTATGCTACTGTTTGTACACGATGATAAAGAATCAAACGAAACAAAGTGATGGGGACAATCGCATCACATGCTTTTATTTAGCAGAAGATGGTTCATATAAAGAAAAAACACTGGACTTTAAAGGTTTGAATTCGACACAACAAATTTAAACAATATATAGGCCTCCATCGTATATTAAAAAAAAAAGTTTTGCTCATTTTTGGATGAATGTATCACAAATCTGTGGTACTTTTAAATAAAAGTTTTCGTTTGAATCTAGCTGTTCTTTTTACATAATAATAATAACGATAATAATATACTAATAGTTACATTATACAGCGCTTCATAGTATTGGTTTGTCAGTGCTTTACATTGTAATTACTACCACCCCGGTCGGTAGGATCCATCACTGTTCCACACATAAAGTACACCATCTCCACTCCCTGGGAGTATCCTGGCCAGGCAACCGTTTATCGGTCAGCGGCACAGGTGCCAATCTAATCACATTTACCTTCACATCCTACCGGGTCCCCATTGAACACCTGGGTGGAGAGTGACAAACGTGGATAAGTGCTTGCCAAAGGACATTAGCGCCGGGTGCATGGGATTCGAACCCTCGACCCTTGGTTTAAGAGTCAAGTGACCGAACCACTAAACCACGACACCTCCACATACCACCTTGAATAAGTTCTTTCAGATTTACTAATTTTACCGCCCCGAAACGAGATAGAAATATTATGTTGACGATTTTCTTTTATCTGATAGGCTAACCTCTGTCCATATCAAATACATGTAGGTAATTAAAAAATAATAATACAAAATGTGACACAGATATGTCCAATTAATAGGCTCTATGTATAGGCCTATTCAGCAGTTTTTTGAAAAATAATGCAGTCGAGAAAAAATAGGCCTATGCGCCAGAATTTTCTATAAATTCAAATTACATATTGTTTAGCATCAATTTCCGATTATTACGAAATATAATTTCAGACTTTTTGTGACCAGGCACCACAAAACTCACAAAAAGTCGCCAGAAAGGAAATGTTAGTTAAATAGGAGATTCTAAGAAAAGCTAATGAGGCAGTGCGTATCAAAAAAAAGTTTACGCTTAGAAAAAAAATCCTGTAACATTATACATATGTATTATCCTGAAGATTTTGCCACATTTTAACATTGGTACAGATCCATTTAAGCAAATGACAATATTGTAAGCGTCGAAAAATATTTCTGCTTGAGTGAGCACCGCTTACTTTTGAAAAATTAGTGAAAAATGATTTGCGCAGAACTTTGAAATAGTTATGCGAATAAAATTAGACCTTAATCATGAAGAACATGTGGAATTTAGCTAGTAAAATTGATTTGAAGATATCTTTTACATTTTTTAACTCGTTTCCTTGCCCAAAACACTTCGAAGAGTGCATTGCGCCTCACCCCACTCCCCCACACACCGAGGCCATCGTGACGATATTTGCTTTACATTGAGCTGTGATTTGCATGAAATTGTTTAGGATTAATTTTTCATTTTGTTAATCATTGTCAAGATTGAGAAAAGTGTGGAGAAACAAGCATTAAATTAAAAATGAAATGTAAACCCACTTTAAATGATAAAAACTTAGTGAAAAAATGCTAGTGATGTCTGACATAAACTTATGTTCAGATTTGGTTATGTCCTCGGATCCAACTGGCACAAACAGGGTAAAGGTTGTGCTGTCTAAGTGTTGAAATGTCAATTTGCTTTACAAAATGCTTGAATGTATCCGTTTCAATGGACTAAAAGTGCAAGGGAAATGTATGATAAATCTTTCGTAGGGTAAGTTTGATTTCGCCTTTTCCCCTTGACACAGCATGAAAACGAGCATTTCTGCGCAAACAGATCTCTGCGAGCTTTACAAAAATGGACAGTGCACACTCAAGCATGTCAAGTGTAACATTCTGTCATACCTTTTACTTTAATTGGATAGATGAGACCTAAACCCAAAAATATAGGTGCAAAAATTTACCCACATGTTGTATAAATTTCTTTTTTCCTATATATAGGGCTTTTTCAAAGTGTAAACTTTTTTGATACGTTAACAATGATTGATCTAAACCCATTCAAGTATAGAAGAATATTCACTACCACGGAACACTCCTGTTGACAAAGGGGGGGGGGGGTTAAGAATTACTAGTGATGAAAATGATGAAAATCCATATTTCATTGTTCGGAATAGACATATGAAATACTCCGAAAATTTGCTTTACCCTATTGATCGTGGGCCCGGCAGCCACTGTGCAGCGCCCGATCGACGAGGCTCTAATCCCTTTAAATCGTTGAACGCCAAACAGGGTAGCAGCAACTCCCATCTTTAAAAGTCTTTTGGTCTGACGTGGCCGGGGTTTGAACCCCCGACCTCCCGGCTGTGAGACAGACGCTCTACCAACTGAGCCAACACGCTTACTCTTCCATTGTAGACAAAATATGAGGAAGATTAAGTCAATAGAATTTCGATAGAAGGAATTATCAGATTGCCTCCAAAGTTCACACACTAATTAGGTACATCCTGTCCATTAGTTCGAAGAAGTATCAATTTTAAATTGATAGTTTAAAAAGAGATGAATATTCAGGTTTTTGTGAAAACAAAACATGATTACAGTTAACTCAAAAAGACAAAAATATGTCAAATAGAAACACTAAAAATCTAAACTTAGGGTTTGATTGGTACATCCAAATTTCTATAGTAAATAGGGGAGAGTATACTCTGTCGGAAAACATCAAAATTCCGACCCAAATACTTTAAACTGGCTCCAATGGAAACTCACACAGTGCGACTTCGGGGGGGGGGGGGTGCCTGATAACATTTCGTATTTCATATAACTCCGTCCCCATTTGTTCACATTTCTACCAGAGAACCATATACATATACATGCACAAAATATTCATTCAAAACAAACATGCAAAGTGAAAACATTATTTTCATAGTCATATGCAATACATGTATAAACGAACATGAGTAAGTGAAAAAGAGGATTAGAGGAGATGGGGCTGTTCGCCATTTTGCAGTTGTCAGTCTTTGAGAAATCTATATATGAGATCACTGGGATCGAGCACATTGGGTGATATCAAGTACGGTGTTGACCTTTTGGTGTTGGTGTTAGGTCAATTTTTACACGTTTATAACTCCAAACATAAAATGAAGATGGTCCTGAAAAGTAAGTCACTAGTTGTTGAGGTGTTAATAATGTGAACTGGATCAGTTTTGTAAACTCTGAATAAGTTTTGGAGCCAGGGGAAGCAATCCAAATTTCAACGCCAACACCAACACCGAGGCCAACACCGGACTTGAAATCACCCATTATGTCCCCCACTTCATAAACACACTAAATGGTTGGGAGTCACCCCATGCCCCACCCCATATAGCGCCACTCCTGGGGAGCGTTTCATCATTATTTTCATCTGACAAGTTGTCAGATCTGACATCTTTCCATGATTTTGATTGGCTGAGAGGCACTGTTCCTATGGTAACCGTCGGATGAAATGGGACTTGTCGGATAAAACGTCCGACAAGTCCTTTCATGAAACGCTCCCCAGATTATTAGGTTAAAGGAGAATGAAACATTTGGAACAAGATAGCCTGTGTGAAAACAGAAAAATCAAAGAAAGAGATCAACGAAAGTTTGAGAAAAATCAGACAAATAATGAGAAAGTTATGAGCATTTGAATATTGCGAGCACTAATGCTGTAGAGATCCTCATGTTGGGAATGCGACAAAGATGTGTGGTGTCACTTGTGAACAACTCTCCCCATTACTTTAGTATATATTTCACTTAAACTGCCTCTTTTATCACATCTATCAGTAGATTATGTGTTCTTTCTATAGGAGGTCATGTAATACACATTTTTAAAGAATACATCGTCGACAAAGAGTTTGTATCGCCATACGATACGACCCCCGCTGATTTATCTCAAGATCTATCTCAAGAAATTTATGGTTTTCCTGCTTTTCTGACAGTGAATCCTGTTATTCCTGATCATATTATCACATTTTCATGTGCATGTTGTGTTTTGTCTACATTACTGTTTATTTTTCGTCAATTGTGAATGGATTTGATGTGACTCTCTTCCACAATATGTGAGCGAACATCGTCATCATTCCTTCTACGTGTAGAATGATTAGTCCCATATACTACCGGAACATATATAGTACAAGCGCATCGGTGATACATGTATTTATCAGTATTTGTGTTCATCTTCAATACCAATGAACTTTAGCGTGAGTCCATTTCTTGAACATTTTATATACGTACAAATCATTTTCCTTCATATTCTGTACGTTTTGCTATTTTCTTAGCGTCTGAACAATGTCTGTAAGATGTAATAAATATAAGGGGACACCCGGAACTGACAATTTTCGTTACAAACTCCCTAAAGGTATCACTGTAACCAGTATTCGTCACGCTATTAATATCATCTGCACATCCCACATCTTACATAAGGATACTGATCTTGAAAATGACGATATTAAAAACAATCTCATCCTTATTTACCCTAGTTTGAACCCTGAAATTTGTCGCCATTTTGTCTGCATACGTAACGCAGGTCATGTCAATGTCAGTGACAGTGATAACGATGGTGAATCCATTGTCAGTCAAGTACCTTCAAACAATGGTTCTACCAATCAATGTGTACTTTGTGATCTCAAGTGTGACGCCAGTGGAAACGTTTGTATGCAATGTAAATGCATTCCTATACGTCTGGATGAGCTATCAAGGGATGTGAAGAAGATCCAAAATGTAATTAAAGCTTTGTCAGACTTCCCAAATGATGATCACCCTTTGTCCTCTAAGTCCTCTTTGTCTGCTAAGCCCCAGACACAAAAGGATAATGCTTCACCTGGTTTACAGCCTACCCCACCTGGGACAACTCGTGCCCCATCTCGGCGCCCTCGTTTGGATGGGACCTCTCAATTTCATCAGGTCGATCGTCAGCAGTCGGCGCAGGTGTATACACCACCACCGAACCAGAAACGGACAGACGTCCCTCGCTACCAGACGGTCCCAGGTCTTCTTCAGCCGCAGACCCAGTACCAACGCCCTCTACCATCCCAACTCCAACCAGTTACTCGTCAGCAGTCGGTCAATCGTCAACAGACGCCTACTCCATCATTGGTCCAGCAACGCTCTGACGTACCTCGCTACCAGATGGCTTCATCAAATCCACAGCCCCAGTACCAACGTCCTCCCCTACCCCAACGCCCCCTCCCACCTAAACCCCCCTCCAACCTCGGCAAACTTTCCTTCCCGCAAGTCGGCCATACCAATTTTCTTCTATGTACACATCAGCTGACCCACAGCCCCGAACGGCCTACCCTATGGAAAATTACCCTTACTATCAATCAATGAATATGAGTGAAAGGCCCTCATATGCATCTGTTCTTCGTGCCCCACCCGAACCTTACCCCCCACTCAATGATGATGCATATTTCTTTGGTTGTGAAAATTGTGGCGAAGCAAACCACAGATCTCGATCTTGTCGACACGGAATGCAGCTACAATGTCGGTACTGCATGCAGTATGGCCACAAAGCTAAATCATGTCCCTTCTACTATTAGCAACTTGGCCAAGAAGAGAGTGCCCGACTGAAAAGCCTTTCTGAAGAAAGCCTAACAAAGACTACCGAAAGTTCTGCTACTGAAAGCTTTTTTGAAGATTTAAAAATTAATGAGGACAGTACAAAACAGTCTACAGAATTACCTGATCCTAATCTTTGTAAAGCATCTAACCCTCAGTCTTTCGTCCATGGTGCTCAAAAAATTATCAAATGTATATCTCTGAATGCAAGGAGTGTTGTCAACAAAATCGTGGATATCCAAACAATTATTTCTGTTGAAGATCCTGATTTCATATTATGTACGGAAACACATTTAGATGGTGACATTAAATCAAATGAAATTTTCCCCCAAAACTATTGTGTTCTTAGGAAAGACAGGAATAGGCACGGTGGAGGTCTTTTGATAGCCCATAAGAATACTTACTCTGTATTATATAGGCCCGATCTTGAGACCAGTTGTGAAATTCTCTGGACAGAAGTATTGTGTCCCAATGATAAAGTTTTGTTTATTGGGGTGTTTTATAGACCACCAAATAGTAAATTCGAAATTATGAATGAATTAAAGAAATCTATGTCGTTGTTATCAAAAAAAGGTAAGAAAAGTAGAAGTATTATCTTAACTGGCGATTTCAATCTTCCTAAATTAAAGTGGTGCGATGGCTATATCAAAGAAATTGATGACTCTTCTCTAACACAAATTATGCTTTCTATAATAGAAGAGAATTCGTTATACCAACATGTATCAGAAGCAACAAGAGTAACCGACACCACAAGTACAACTTTAGATTTGTTATTTTCATCAGACCCCTCTATAGTTGATGACGTACACACCATTCCTGGTATAAGCGACCATAATGCAATTGCTTTTACGATTGATAGTCTTAAGAAAATAACATGTAAACCGAAAATGTCCTATCTATATTCAAAAGCAAATTTTGATAAAATAAGACGTGATTTTACAAATGCTCCACTAATGGATTCTTGTTGGGGCGAGAATATGGAGGTTTCATGGCAGTCCTGGAAAAGCATTGTAATCGATATTGTAAATAAAAATGTACCACGTCGTAAAGTTGTCAAATTTTCTCACCTTCCATGGGTCGATAGGGAAACTAGAAACCAACTGCGCAAAAGAAATAGTATATTTAACTTGGCAAAGAAGTCTAATTCTAAGGCTCAATGGTACAAATTCCGTAATCTGAGACGGAATATAAAAAAGATGCTGAAGGTAAAATATAAAAATTACTTGGAAAATAACGTTTGTAAAGATATTAAAAGAAATCCTAAACGTTTTTGTCTCACCTGCGAAGCAAAGTGAGACTATAGGCGCCGCTTTTCCGACGGCGGCGGCGGCGGCGGCGTCAACATCAAATCTTAACCTGAGGTTAAGTTTTTGAAATGACGTCATAACTTAGAAAGTATATGGACCTAGTTAATAAAACTTGGCCATAAGGTTAATCAAGTATTACTGAACATCCTATTAGAGTTTCATGTCACATGACCAAGGTCAAAGGTCATTTAGGGTCAATGAACTTAGACCATGTTGGAGGAATCAACATCGAAATCTTAACCTGAGGTTAAGTTTTTGAAATGTCATCATAACTTAGAAAATATATGGACCTAGTTCATGAAACTTGGACATAAGGTTAATAAAGTATCACTGAACATCCTGCATGAGTTTCACGTCACATGACCAAGGTCAAAGGTCATTTAGGGTCAATGAACTTTGGCCGAATTGGGGATATCTGTTGAATTCCCATCATAACTTTAAAAGTTTATGGATCTGATTCATGAAACTTGGACATAATAGTAATCAAGCATCGCTGAACATTTTGTGCAAGTTTCAGGTCTCATGATTAAGGTCAAAGGTCATTTAGGGTCAATGAACTTTGGCCGAATCGGGGGTATCTGTTGAATTACCATCATAACTTTGAAAGTTTATTGGTCTAGTTCATTAAACTTGGACATTAGAGTAATTAAGTATCACTGAACATCCTGTGCGAGTTTCAGGTCACATGACCAAGGTCAAAGGTCAATGAACTTTGGCCGAATTGGGTGTATCTGTTGAATTACCATCATAACTTTGAAAGTTTATGGATCTCATTCATGAAACTTGTACATAAGAGTAATCAAGTATCACTGAACATCCTGTGCGAGTTTCAGGTCACATGATCAAGGTCAAAGGTCATGTAAGGTCAATGAACTTTGGCCATGTTGGGTTTTTTGTTGAATAACCATCATATCTCTGTAAGTTTATTGGTCTAGTTCATAAAAAGTGGACATAAGAGTAACCATGTATCACTGAACATCTTGTGCGAGTTAGAGTAGTATTCAAAGTCAGCACTGCTGCTATATTGAACCGCGTGATGCAGGTGAGACGGCCAGAGGCATTCCACTTGTTGGAATTTTGTGAAAACAAAGAAGAAAAGTCACAATCCAATCCCGTGTTTACGGGTAAAGGATGGTGTTTTAACTGACGACAAGGAAAAGGCAGATGCTTTGAATAGACAATTTGAATCCGTGTTTCGATTGCCCAGTAACATACATATTCCTGAATGCACAGAAAACAGTAATATATTTGATATGGACGATATTAACTGTGATGTCGAAAATGTACGAAAATTACTCAAGAATATTGATTCTACAAAGTCTGTTGGTCCAGACGGATTAGCCCCATGTATTCTTAAAGAAGGTGCCGTTGAACTCGCACCGTCGCTTTGTGATCTCTTTAATAGATCTCTTTCAACTGGAGATTTGCCTTTAGATTGGCGCTGTGCTAATGTGTGTCCCATTTTTAAAAGGGGAAATAAAGAAGACCCAAGTAATTATCGACCCATATCCCTAACTTCGCACGTTTGTAAGCTCCTAGAAAGAATAGTTTGTAAACAACTTGTTCGTCATTTAAATGATAACAATATCTTACACGACAATCAACATGGGTTTCGTGAAAAGCGATCATGCGAAACTCAATTGATTGAGGTCATTCAAGACTGGAGTAAATGGATGGACTCGGGTAGCAATGTTCACATAGCGTTTTTAGACTTCGCTAAAGCCTTTGATAGCGTGTCACACGCACATTTAGAGTTCAAGCTCAAACGCTGTGGTATTAAGGGCTCAAATTTGAAATGGATAATGAATTTTTTGAAATTGCGAACACAACGAGTGGTATTAAATGGAGAATATTCAAAATGGATTGACGTGAAATCAGGTGTGCCTCAAGGGACCATCCTTGGCCCCATACTTTTTCTATGTTTTATATGTGACATATCCGATGGAATTGTCTCTGAAATGAAACTCTATGCCGATGATTGTATCTTATATAGACCAGTAAATTCTACGCAAGATTGTGAAATTCTGCAAAATGATCTCGACACGTTAAAGAAATGGTCAAATAAATGGTTTCTTGATTTTAATGTGTCAAAATGTAAAATAATGAAAATGTCCCGAAAAGTTTCAAAAATAGACTATGCATACAAAATGGATGGGAACGACTTAACCATAACTAAGTCTGAAAGGTATTTAGGCATTTTAATTAATGACACATTAAATTGGAAAGATCATTGTGAAGAAACATATACTAAATGTAATAAAATTATCGGTATTGTAAAAAGAAACTTTATGAACTGTCAAAGATCAGTTTTTAAGACCCTTTACGAGTCACTCATTCGACCATGCTTAGAGTATTGCTGTATAGCATGGGACCCGTATCGGGCAGCCCATATAAAATTACTCGAGCGTATACAGAATAGATACGTGAGAATGATGTGCCGGGATTGGCAAACAAGTTACAACGTACTTTTACAAAATTTGAATATGCCAACTTTGGAAACAAGACGAAAGTACCATAGACTTGTTATGTTTTATAAGCTCACTAATAATTTAGCTCATGTCAATGTAATGATTAAAGTAGCCCACAGAATAGGTAGAAACGATCACGATAAGAAGGTAATCACGCCCTTTGCAAAAACAGATTACTTCAAAAACTCTTTTTATGTTAGAACCTCCAAAGATTGGAACATGCTCCCTAGTAATGTAACAAATAGCACATCTATCTCGACTTTTAAAAACCTACTCAAGGCTCACCTTCTTATGTAATTTCTATGATACTAAATAATTTCACTTTTCCTTTCTATGATGATGCCTCACAACTAATTATTATCATTCTTTCCATATTATGTATAATTTTGAATCACACCACAACTCATTAAGATTTTTCATCAATTTTTTTATTGTATTATATTTTACTATACTTGTTATATTATGTTATCTTATCCATATTTTATTATTTGGTTCTTGTATCACATTTTTAAATATTTTTAACGTTACATAAATCTATTATTGATTTCTATGTCCTTTTCTATGGTAATTCACATTTTACTTTTCCGATTGTTTAATTTATGTTTTTATCTTGATGTTACTTTATATTTGGGATCCAAACTTGTACGGGTTTTTCAAACCTTTTTTTGTATCCCTTGACATGTTTTACTTTGTATGTTTTACTTGTCTAAATAAATACAAATACAAATACAAATAAGAAATAGCAAAAAGAGACATTTTGACGGTATTTTGTAGTCCATCAAAGGGAAAGTTGTTCATATGTGACATCACCATAGAGATGTATACTAATTATTAAGTATATATCTCTATGGACATCACACATTCTTGTTGCATTGTCAATGGGAGGATCTCCATGGCATTAGTGATTGCAATATTCAAATGCTCATATCTTTCTCATTATTTGTCAGATATTTCTCAAACTTTCTTTTTTCTTATTATTCGATTTTGCTGTTTCGAAACAAGCATACTTGTTCCAAAGGTTTCATTCCCCTTTAAGTTAAAGCGTTTAAAGGCCAGCCTTGACATTCCTCCAAATCAGAAATTGAAACCCGTTAACAGAGGAAAGTTGCAATGTTTAGTATCCATACTCATCTTTTTTCGGTCGAAAACAAAACCCAGACCGAGAAAAAAGTGAAAAGGAACGGAAATAAAAGGAAAGGGTAATGTTATCACAAAATTATTTTTTAAAGGAAGTTTTTGCATAGCAGAGTGAGACTATAGGCGCTGCTTTTCCGACGCCGCGGCGGCGGCGGCGGCGTCAACATCAAATCTTAACCTATGGTTAAGTTTTTGAAATGATATCATAACTTAGAAAGTATATGGACCTAGTTCATGAAACTTGGCCATAAAATTAATCAAGTATTACTGAACATGCTATTAGACATTCATGTCACATGACCAAGGTCAAAGGTCATTTAGGGTCAATGAACTTAGACCATGTTGGAGGAATCAACATCAAAATCCTAACCTGAGGTTAAGTTTTTGAAATGTCATCATAACTTAGAAAATATATAGACCTAGTTCATAAAAATTAAACATAAGGTTAATCAAGTATCACTGAACATCCTGCATGAGTTTTATGTCACATGATCAAGGTCAAAGGTCATTTAGGGTCAATGAACTTTGGCCGAATTGGGGGTATCTGTTGAATTCCCATCATAACTTTGAATGTTTATGGATCTGATTCATGAAACTTGGATATAAGAGTAACCATGTATCACTGAACATCCTGCGCGAGTTTCAGGTCACATGATCAAGGTCAAAGGTCATGTAAGGTCAATGAACTTTGGCCATGTTGTTTGTTTTTTTGTTGAATAACCATATCTCTGTAAGTTTATTGGTTTAGTTCATAAAAAGTGGACATAAGAGTAACCATGTATCACTGAACATCTTGTGCGAATAAGAGTAGTTTTCAAAGTCAGCACTGCTACTATATTGAACCGCGTGATGCAGGTGAGACGGCCAGAGGCATTCCGCTTGTTTTTTTTTGTGTTGCCTCATTATGCCATGTCCTGGGTAACGCGATATTTTCTCCGGTGACAATTGCTCCGGGCATTCCAGGGTTGAAGTTGGTCATTCCATTTGTGTGTTGAATGTGGAGCGGAGTTATTGTCGCCGGAGTAAATGTCATGGAACCCATGTCTGGCTCCCTGAGCCCCCCCCCCCTCATCTTTACACTAATGACTTTCCGTGCAATGTACGTCGACACTCGCTAGCTAAACAAAATATTCAGGCGTGACACACTCTGAAAACTTTCATTTTCTTCTGAAGTTGAATTTTCCTATTATCGAAAAATGACCCTTATACTTTTTAACATCTGGTGCAACTTTATCGAGGCTCACCCACTATGCATATTCGACGCAATCTATAAGGCTCTCCCATACTACACATCCTTGAAAGACATTTTTGGACACCAATCAGTCTTCCAATTACTGAAAATTGGCTCGCTCGTTCCGGGGGCCACTTACATTGACGAGTGGATACCATGCGCGACAAAAAAAAAACACGTATAAAAGGATGTGTTTTTCAAGATAGGGCACGTTACGTATGTAACGTGATAAGGGTGTCAAAAACACGAAAAATAGTGGAAAAAGGTGTATCTATTTCGCTAGGAAATATACGTTTTTAGGGCCAGATTTGCGGGGATGATAAAACAAAATTAAAATATTTTATAAAGGATGTCCTTTTTGCGCCAACACTTCGTGTTTAGAGTCCGATTTGCGCGAGGTGTAGAAGGTGGAGCCGTACTAAACCATAATGTGTAAAGGTAAAACCGACGACCGACGGACTCGTGACATATATCGCTTTTCTTGTTAAGGGGTTCATTTCAGGGAATACTTGCCAAGAGTATCGTTTTGTTTCCAATACTTGTTAAGGGTAGGGTTTAACATGCCATACTTGTTAAGGGGTGCATTTTCAGAATATGGAAAATACGTGTTTAGGGTGCTTTTCGAGGTTACACTTCGTAATTCCGAAGGTTCGTAATTTCGAAGATTCTTTATTCCGAAGGTTCGTAATTCCAAAAAAAAACACGTATATTGCCTATACCTCGATGTTCGTTAATCCGAAAACGTAGAAGGGTTCGTTAATTCGAACATTTGTGGGGTTATTCCGAAGGTTCGTTATTCCAAAGCTTCAATAATCCGAAAACGAAATAAGAATCGAGGTTCCGAAGGTTCGTTAGTCCGAAAACGAAATAAGGTTGTTCCGAAGGTTCGTTAATCCGAAAACGAAATAAGGTTCGTTGTTCTGAAGACTCGTTACTCTGAAAACGAATAAGGTTCGTTAATCATTACAATTTCGGACTAACGAACCTCAATTCGTTTTCGGATTAACAAACCTTCGGAATTACGAATCTCATTGGCGGCGGAAGCCAAAAAATTTAGGGGGTGTCCACCTGAAATTTTGGGATGGACACAGGTAAAAAATTTGACAAGCGCCCCCCAAAAAGGTCATCAACCTACATTTTAGGGGGGACAGCACACGTTTCAGGGGGGGTCCACGTGAATTTAGGGGGGACGCAGGAAAAAAAGTTGACAAGCAAAAAAAAAAAAAAAAAAAAGGTTATCAAAAAAAATTTTAGGGGGGCACGTCCCCCCCCCCCCGCTTCCGCCGCCTATGACGAACCTTCGGAATTACGAAACTTCGGCAATACGAACCATCGGAAAAACGAATCTACGGAATATCCGAACCTTCGGAATTATGAAGCTTCGGAATTACGAATGTATGCGGCTTTTCGAGACCCCATGGTCGCGCATGGTATCTCGTCAATGGAAGTGCCCCCCCCCCCCGGGAATGTATAAAGGTATAAAGTTCCATCCCTATGAATGTTTTCGAGTTTTTCTCATTTTTATTCCCCCTTCTTCTTTTTCTTCTTCTTCTTTTTAAGGGCACGCCCCCCCCCTTGATCTGCCTATGCGATACGGGCGATATGCATTCGTTGCGGGTTGACAAATGCATCCAGTGCATCAAAAAGCAATTCCGTGCTCGTTAGATAGTCAACCATCACAACAATACGTTTATAGCCAGACTGCAGCCAGTAGAGAACTCCATTGCCGTCCATGCTGACGTCACGTAAGACCATGCTATGCTGGGAACCAATCAGTAAGACGGGGGGATCACTAGTCCACAGATCCACATACAGAGCTTTTTTCGAATTTTCATCGCAGAAGAAAAGTCGAGATCCTATCGCGAGAGAGAAAGGAAAGTTTAATGTTTTCAATTTCATTTTTTTTTTCAATTCTTTTATTTCATTTCAATTCAAAACATAATACAAAGTAATATAAAGCAATACAAATCAAGTACAATTTTATAGGGCATTCTTACTTCGTAAAACAGAAAAAAACAGTATAAGATAGAGCATAAATGGAAATGAGGGGATCCACTAAAAAGCAAAGCTTTTTTGTTCACCCTATTTGTGCATGATAACGTTGGTGATTTGTTTCATTGCTAAGCCCTTCCGCCCCTTCATCAAAATAATATTTTTTTACATACAAAAACTGGCAAATGCTTAATATTACCTTCAGTGTTGATCGTTAGTCCAAATAACTTGGAGAATTCTGGCAATGCTAAAACCACTTGTTTGCTACCAGAACCATCCAATCGTTTTCGATCAATTCCTTCATGTCGGCTCCAATAGAGGTACCTGTCATTAATACCGATTAATCAATTAATTACGGTTAATACTAATAAAAATGATGATGATAATATACTACTACTGCTGCTGCTACTACTAATAATAATGATGATAATGATAATAATAATAATATGGATAATGATAATAATCATGATAATGATAATAATATAATATAATAATCATGATAATGATAATAAAAACAATAATAATGATAATAAAAATAATAATAATAAAAATGATTTACCAAGGGTAGCCACTTGAGTTCCGTAAATTATTCTCCCTGTGGACCCTGCCAAACATGCTAGTATTCTTATTACCCCTACTATATTCACTTGCTTTTTAAGTTGGTTTATTTCTCAATTATCATCTAATACTGCTTTGGCAGCCATTAGCCTCGTATCAATTTAGTCTAGTTATCGTTTAGTCTACTTTACACGTAGTCTAAAAATATCCCCACAGTCTTATTTCCAATTAGTCTAATTTGCCTAATTTCCATTTCGTTTACCTTATCATTATTTTTTTCAACCTTGTAAAACTTTGTTCATAACTGTTCATTTAACCATACACTGTAAAAAGTATTGGGTAAAAATGTTCTATGAGGTAATTATTATGTCCAGCCAAAATTGGGCATTTCTTTTGGGAATTTTTATTTATCCAGCGTGATGAAAAATTTGCCCATTCTAAAGTAATTGCTGCTTATTTTTTAACCTTACTGGACAAGATGCTTCCGCATTGGGTAAAATACTGCCCCAAATTGGATGGACACATATTACCCCCATGCTGGTTAAAATTTTACCCAATATTTTTTTTACAGTGTATAAACCGAGTGATGATAGATCAGGGGCCCGTTCGGTTTCATAAAGTACTTGCAATAGTTGTAACTTTGCCATAATGGCAACTACCATGGCAGCAGGGCTCAGCAGCCAATCAGAATCAAGGATTCCATGGTAGTTGCCTTTATAGCAAAGTTACAACAGTATAATGAAACGGGCCCCTGATGAATATCAGACGAAATTGTGAATCAAAATGGCAAATGTCTTAAATTTGAAATTAGACCAAATGGTTAGTAGACGAAGTAAGACTAATCCTTGTGGGATGAGAATGAAGGAAAAGTTGAGGAAGCGAACGAAGGCCTATCTGCAATTTAAAATTAATTACTCCTTGGATTAACTTAAACAGCAGAAGATTGACCGCATGACATTTCATTCAATTTATATTTTATACTTGTATGTTAAAAAGAATTGTGAGAGTACGCATATTCTAGACGGTTTATCAAAGCATTAAAGTTTGCGACTTAAAATTAATTAAGAATAGTTAGATTTTCACTGAGCGCCGAGTCTTAATCCACCATACTCCGTCATTTCTAATGTATATTAAAATGTGTGAATACAGTTACTGACAAAGAAATTATGATATTGGTTGAATATTGCCTGGATGATTGATTGCTTGATGGATTGTTTAATTGCTAGATTGATTTAATGAATGAAAGAATGAATGATTAATTGATTGATTGATTGATTGAGTTAATGAATGAAAGAAAGAATGAATGATTAATTGATTGATTGATTGGTTGATTGGCTGATTACTAGATTGATTGAATGAATGCATGAATGAATGATTGAATGATTGATTGAGTGATAGATAGATTAATTGATTGATTGTCTGATTGATTAATTGCTAGATTTATTGCTTGCTTGCTTGATTGATTTAATGAATGAAAGGATGAATGATAAATTGACTGATTGATTGCCTGATTTATTGATTGATTGATTGATTGAATGCTTGATTGATTGCTAGATTGATTGATTGATCGATTGCTAGATTGATTGATTGCTTGCTTGCTTGATTGATTGATTGCTTGCTTAATTGACTGATTGCTAGATTGATTGATTGAATAATTAATTGATTGATTATTGATTTATTTATTGAATAAATGGATGACTAAATGATTGACTGATTCATTGATTCATTGAATGATTGATTGAATGAAAGCTTGATTGATTGCTAGATTGATTGATTGATTGATTGATTAACTAATTAATATATTCATTCATTCATTGATTGTTTGATTTATTGCTTAGATTGATTGATTGATTGATTAATTGATTGCTAGATTTATTGCTTGCCTGCTTGCTTGCTAGATTGATTGATTGATTTAATGAATGAAAGAATGAATGATTAATTGATTGACTGGTTGGTTGATTGGCTGATTCCTAGATTAATTGAATGAATGGATGAGTGATTGATTGGTTGATTGATTGATTGAATAAATGCATGAATGAATGATTGATTGATTAATTAATTGATTGCCTGATTGATTGATTTTCTAGATTTATTGCTTGATTGACTGCTTGCTTGCTTGCTTGATTGCTAGATTGATTAATTGCTTGCTTGTTTGCTAGATTGATTGATTGAATGAATGAATGAATGGATGAGTGATTGATTGGTTGATTTATTGATTGATTGATTGAATGAATGAATGCATGAATGATTGATTGATAGATTAATTAATTAATTGACTGATTGCCTGATTGATTGATTGCTGAATTTATTGCTTGCTTGATTGATTGATTTAATGAATGAAAGAATGAATGATTGCTAGATTTATTTATTTATTGAATGGATGACTAAATAATTGACTGATTCATTGATTGATTGAATGATTTTTTGAATGAAAGCTTGAGCTTGACTATTGCTAGATTAATTGATATTTTATCATCGTATGTTAAACAAGAATTGTATGTTTACGCATATTCTGGATGGGTTTTCAAAACATTTAAGTGTGCGAATAAAAACTAGTAAAGATTAGTTCAAAAATAGTTCAGATTTTCACTGAGCACCGAGTGTTGATCCAAATACTCCGGTTTTTCTAATGCATGTTGAAATGTGTGAATACAATTACTGACAAGCAAGTTATAAGATTAGTTAAATTTTGCCTGAATCGATTGATTCGTTGATTGCTTGATTAATTGCTAGATTGATTGATTGATATATATTGATTGGTACCATGGTTGATTGATTGATTATATAAAACTACAGCAACTTTTTGCATTTCTAATATAAATGTGAGAAGTGTGTTTGGTAATAAAAATGGAAAATACACTTTATTGGCTATAACCATTGCACAAAACAATTGTTTATCAGACATTATTTAATTTTGTAAAATAACCTGGTGAATAACTTTTGAACGAGAAAAAATATGCTTAGAATACCAGGGGGCCACTTCCATTGACGAGTGGATGCAATAACAATGCGTGACCCCCCCCCCAAAAAAAAAAAAACGTAAAAATTATCTCTTTTCACGATATAGGGCACGTTTCGTACGTAACGTAAGCAGGGTGTATTTAGGAAAACTATGTATTTACGGGCAATTTGCGAGGGTAAAAAAATACTGAAATACTTTATAACGGATATAAGTGTTTATGGTCCGATTTGAGCGAGGTGTATGGCCAGGGGTGGTACTAAACCCAATGAAAGTAAAAGTAAAGCCGACGTCCGTGATCACATAACAATTAAGATATCGTTGTACTTGTTTCCCTCATTTTGACAAATCCCTCGGATCGAAGGATTAGTTTCAGCAGATCGCAGCGAAGATGCTGTTTATAGGGTGTCATTTCAGGGAAAACTTGTCAAGGGTTCCGTTTTGTATCCAATACTTGTTAAGGGTCAGGGGCCGTGGAAGCAAGCCCCCCTCTTTTTCAAAACCGTGTACAAAAACGTAAAAATGATTATAATTGTGATTTTTTTTAATGCTCAGCCCCCTCCCCACACACACACACACACACACTTTGAAAATCGTTCCGCGGCCCCTGAGGGTAGGGTTTCACACGCCAATACTTGCGAAGGATTGCATTTTCAGAACATGGTAAATACTCATTTAGGGTGCTTTTTGAAACCCCATGGTCACGATCCACTCGTCAATGGAAGTGCGCCCCCCCCCGGCCTACAATAGCCAGCATACCCGTTAACTTCGTCGATGGCCAAGGCCCTGGCTTTGTCTATATTTTCCTCAAATGGTGTCTCACTGTTCGGATCTCCAAGCGTCACACGATGAATCCATCCTTTGCTCTCGTAGGTGCAGTACAAATAACGGGCCTGCTCAGCGATAACAATCCCAAGAGGTTCTGTGAAAAGGGATCCAGGGTGATATATTGTATGAAACTGTCCGCATGTAATGCTTCGTTTATGCTTCGGCCATGCGGTTACTTACGGTAGCTGCGCATGCTAATACCTAGTTCCCGCTGTTACGATTTTCCGACGATTGATTTGCCTTTCGTAGCTGACCGCGAAAATTTTTGAACCTTTGAAATTTTTTCTACGATTAACACGATTGCCACGAGTGATCTGATAGGATCACTACGATTACTCCACGATCAAGACCGCCGTTTTAATCGTGGCGTCAATCGTGCATGACAGAGGGAACCATGCAGTATTAGCATCCGGAGGTACCGTAAGTAGCCATGTGGCATCACGACACGATCATCGATGGAGTAGTGTACGGCTTTTGGTATCTATCGTAGACGCATGGTTGTGTTTTCGTTATTAGAGACCATCGTATGACAATATGTGTTGATCGGTCATCAAAGAGGGCCAAAGATGAAGATGCCGTACGATGTTCTTGCGGTGATAGTGGGATGTCCGTACAATAATCTTTTTTTTTCGTGCTAATCATAATAATGCCCATACATTGTACGATATCCCAGGTGCTGATCGTCTTCCTCCTCCTCATCATCATCATTATCATCAATCTTATCAAATATGACTGCATGCATTGCCGTTTGTAAGCCTGTATTCTCGTACAGAAATTAGGACTTGATTTTGTCGGCCCCCATTATATCATGTCGTTCAATATACAGAATTCGTATGATCAATGAAGGGGCATGAAACGGTGTATACTGAATGAAAATCAGCGCAGGGTTACCATACGATCAGCATACGGTCATCGTAAAAACTCCGCAGTGCGTGCCTCTGTGTGTATTTCTCTTTGCCCTCCACGATGCCTAAAGGCCACCGCACACCTTACGACTGTTCGCGATCCGATTTTGGAACAAATCGCATTTTGCTCATTTTCTGAAAATGTGAATTTAACATATCATTTTATTTGAGGTTAAAATTAATTGAAAGAATACTAATATAACCATTTTTAAAGATTCCAAGCGTTTATTTTGGAATATAAGGCCAAATTAGTTTCAAATCGTAGCCAATCGTACGACTGCTATAACGTCATTACGACTAGATATTAATTTCGCTTTTATTCTAAGAAGGATGATAGCATAGTCACAGATTTGAACATGGGTATTCGTACGATGATTTAAAACAATACACAGTAGATATTCCATCGAATTCTACATTTTATTTTGAAATCGGATCGCAGACCAATCGTAAGGTGTGTGGTCGCTTTAACGAAAGATATCCGTATGATGACCGTGAACAATGTGAACACAAAACTTCTACCCCACAGCCTCTTACAATGCAACCCAAAACCCATCGTACGACGATCGTAGTAATTGAAAACGAGGAAGAGATAAAACTAGTTTTCTCACCGCCACGAAGAACGAAGTCTAGAACACAGTAAATATAATGAAAATGCCTGTCTAATAAGAACTGTCGTGGTCTTTGTCGAAAATAGGTAAACCGTAACAGCAGTTCGTCCTTAATTTTGGAGATGACGAAAAGTTTCAAATATGTCGTATGTCTACAGTCCAGGACAAAACTGATCTGTTTTAATTCAGCAATTTTCGACAAAGATTTCTTGGTTGCCCATTGTCATGAAGAGAATTTGACAATACATTTTCTGAGTTCTTGAAAGCGTTTTGCGTAGCCGTGCGAAAACTCGCTCGTCGCATTCTACTTACTATCATCCGTATTTTCCATAGTAACGTGTTCCGGAATGGAGTCTGGTAGAGGATCAGCACGCCAGATCCTTTTATTATCGTTGTCCGACCAGTACAACTTTTGTTCTACCGTGTCAAAATTAACATCCGAAGGTTTTCCAGAAAGAGTCTTGAAGACCGAAAACTTGAGTCTCTGTAGTCCGTGTAGATCGGCCCAGAGGATACGCTTGTCTTGATGGTCAGTAACGAACACTGAGATAAAACAAAATGAAATGGTTGAAGGAGGTATTTATAAATACATCTTTTAAATTGGGAATTTTGATATTTGGGGGTAGGCTGAAAATTTGCTTCATATTCCGGTTAATAAAGTGCATTAGACATGTGCATCATCGGATTCATTCAGCCATCCTCGCACACGATGCATGCACACCATCCACTCCCCGGGGAGTATACCAACCAGTCTCGAGGCTGGGTGGAGATTGACCCCGGGGGGGCCACTTACATTGGCGAGTGGATACCACGCGCGACCAAAAAAACACGTAAAAAGGATGTCTTTTTCACGATAGGGCACGTTACGTACGTAACGTGATAAGGGTGTCAAAAACACAAAAATAATGAAAAAAGGGTATCTATTTCGCTTGGAAAATTACGTGTTTAGGGTCGAATTTGCGGGGATGATTAAACAAAATTAAAATGTTTTATAAAGAATGACTTTTTTTGCCCCAAAACTTCGTGTTTAGAGTCCGATTTGCGCGAGGTGTAGAAGGTGGGGTCGTACTAAACCACTATAAGGTAAAGCCGACGACCGAAGGACCCGTAACAATAAAACATTCCTGTACTTGTTTAGGGGTTCATTTCAGGGAATATTTGCCAACTGAAGAGCATCGTTTTGTTTCCAATACTTGTTAAGGGTAGTGTTTCACACGCCAATACTTGTTAAGGGGTGCATTTTGAGAATATGGTAATTACGTTTTTAGGGTGCTTTTCGAGACCTCATGGTCGCGCATGGTATCCACTCGTGAATGGAAGTGGCCCCCCCCCCCGGGAGATTGACAAAGGAAGGATTAATGCCTTATTTGTCAAAGGACGCTTGGCCTCGATGGGAAATCGATCACACGACCATCTCGGGGGCGTTTCATCAACATATTTTGTCCGACAAGTTGTCAGATCTGACATCTTTCCTTGATTTTGATTGGCTGAGAAGCACTGTAGCTATGGTAACTGTCGGATGTCGGATAAAACGTCTGATATGTCCTTTCATGAAATGATCCCTTGATTACAAGGCGTGAGACACGACCACGAGATAGCAAAGTAACTTGACTCGCAGGTCGTGTAACTGCTTTGGTTGTTTGTTTGTTTGTTTTTGTTGTTATACAATCAAGTATAGCAAAATGTATATAGCATATCCATTTATTTGGTTTATCCGGAAACAGTGGCGTACCGTGGGGCACGGCATTTGGCGCTCAATTGCCAGGTATACTGATAGAAGTATTTTAAGGACTGTGTCATTAAACAGATATGCATCTCACTTATTAAATAATGCGAGCACGAAGCGCAAGCTGAAAAGTTTTGAAATTCAGACCTAAAAAAGGAGATAAGCATTTTTTGTAATCATGATACGTACCTGTCTCACTTAACCAACAATGCGAGCGCGAAGCGTGAGGTAAAATTTTTGTAGATATTAACCCAAACAGGGACAAAAGGACTAATTTTTAGGAATTAATGAAGAGCATACATATCTCACCAGTCATCTTTTGCGTGCGTCAAGCGCTTGCTGATTTTGTAAGAATTACACCTTAAACACATGAAGCACTTTTTGTACTCATTGTAACCATGAACATGATATATATATATCTCACTAAACAAATACTGCGAGCGCGAAGCGTGAGCTGAAATTTTTGAAGTTCAGACCTGAAGAGGGGCATTCTCAGGCTTGTTTGTAAAAATTTACTAAGACCATACGCATTTCACTTACTAAATGATGCGAGCGCGAAGCGCAAGCTGAAAATTTCTGATAAAGTATTCAGACCAGTAAAGGGAAAATTTTAAGGACCGTTTTCAGGAATTCATAAAGAGCATACCTATCTCACCAATCCACTGATGTGAACGTAAGCACTGTCTCGGAATGTTTTATATTAAGACTTTAAAAGGAGACAATCTCTTTAAAGGTCAAGTCCACCCCAGATAATTGTTGAAAAACAAAACTCTAGGAATTCGGGAATATTAAACCAGGGAAGTCCCTGATTAAACAATTCAACACTGTGAAGAGCGTCACCAGACTTTAAGACGAATCAAGGGCGGGTGGCGTTGGATAGATGTACTTACCTTTACAATTGTCGTGTACTGTTGCACATTTCATCTCAGTTGAGCCCACCGTTGTTATTTGGGTTGTTCCAGTCATTGTAGTTGGCGTAGTTGGCGTTGTAGGACTTGTGGCAGCTGTAGGTATTGGAGTTGTGACAGGTGTTGTAGGGGATACAGTTGTGGTTGTTGCTATATGTGTTGGAGTCGTGACAGTTGTAGGTGGTTTTGTTGTGGTTGCTCTTGTAGGACTTGTGTCAGCTGTAGGTATTGGAGTTGTGACTGGTGCTGTAGGAGATTCAGTTGTGGTTGTTGCTATTTGTGTTGGAGTTGTGACAATTGTAGGTGGTTTTGTTGTGGTTGTTGTAGCTGC